>NC_064924.1:659977483-660285698 GCF_023897955.1 Schistocerca gregaria | reverse complement strand
CTCGTGTAGTTTCTTTGGCGCTTCAGTGTAATTAGCTGATATTAAATTACTCTAAAGTCAAAGTCAAAAGTCCTTGGACACATTCATAAGTTGGAAGATTAAAGCGAAAATTGAAATATGATGATGGGAACATAGGTTTGACGTTGGGCCGCAACTTTTGGAGTCAATAACATTCATGGCCGCAATCTCGAAATCCGCGATGTTCGATTCACGTCATTTTTTCTAAATGAGAAACGGGATGTATGACACATCAAATAACACTCGCTTGAGCTCTGGAATTGAGTGGTGTAATTTGTTTTTGTCTATCTTGTACAGTTTAGAAGTTATTAATGTTCAAAGTTAATAACTTCTAAATTGTACAAGATAGACAAAACAGCGAAAAACTTAATATCAGGATTGGGAATCACGAAGCAGGTAAGATGAGGAATTCTGCTAGCTAGACAGCAAAATAACACATGACGGACGGAGCAAGGAGAACATATAAAACAGACCAGCACTGGCAAAAAGGGCGTTCCTGGTCAAGAGAAGTCTGTTAATATCAAGAATAGGTCTTAAGTTGAGGAAGAAATTTTTGAGAATGTACGTTTAGAGACGGACAGTGGGAAAACTGGAACAGGCGAAAGTCGAAGCCTTTGAGATGTGGTGCTACAAAAGAATGTTGAAAATTAGGTGGACTGATAAGTAATGAGGTGGCTCTGCGCAGAATGGCTGAGAAAAATAACTTATGGAACCGACTGCCAGGAAGAAGCGGCAGCAGAATATCTGTTGAGATACGAGGGAATAATTTCCATGGTATTGAAAGTAGCCGTAGAGGGTAAAAACTGTAGAGGAAGACAGAGATTGGGATACATCCAGCAAGTAAGTGACGACACAGGTTGCAGTTGGTACTCTGAGAGGAAAAGCTTGTCACGAGAGAGAAATCCGTGGGGCGCAGCATCAAACCAGAGGACTAATTGGGGGGAAAAAATGAAAAGAAAAGCATTCGGACCGACTACGTACGGTTGTCCATCGCACCTGTGGTGCCCCCTTCCTGTGGGATGCCTACGGCTCTCGTCTTGTTCGGTCAGTACCGGCAGATGATGTCCGGCCACCCGCCTTCACCGGAGCGTGCGAGCAGCGGAATGCCCCGACCGGCAGCAGGGCACGCGCCCGCTGACGTCACGGCAACTTAGAGGCAGGAAGGCGGCGTCCGCCGTCCACCCACAACGCAGGCTCCCCGGGCCGCCGCTGGGGGCGCTTCCGTGCTTCTTGATTGATGATTCGGCGTTTCAGAGCGCTCCGCATTAACTACCGCAGCTGATTGCTCTTCAAGAAGAGCCTATCACAAAATTACTGCTCCCCCGGTTGTTATTTAGTAATGGACAAGAGACTTTGACGAATATGGATAGCACCACGACATCCGCTATACTTGCAGGAACATACGACAATGGCCCCTCTGGACGTAATACAGCGCTATGTTTGTCTGTCGGAAACAAAACCACCAGAGGTCTACGTAATGTTCTAATACTGCGTATAAATCGTAAGGCAGCACGATACGATGTTCAAATCACTCTTGTTTATATTTTTTTCTACGACTTACCTTAGAAGAAACATTAAGGTTCAAATGGCTCTGAGCACTATGGGACTCAACATCTTAGGTCATAAGTCCCCTAGAACGTAGAACTACTTAAACCTAACTAACCTAAGGACATCACACACACCCATGCCCGAGGCAGGATTCGAACCTGCGACCGTAGCAGCCTCGCGGTTCCGGACTGCAGCGCCAGAACCGCACGGCCACCGCGGCCGGCAAACATTAAGGAAAGGCCAACCCACGTTTCTAGCATTTGTAGACTTAGAGAAAGATTTTGACAATGTTGACTTGAATACTCTCTTTCAAATTCTGAAGGTGTCAGGGGTAAAATACAGGGAGCAAAAGGCTATTTACAATTTGTACACAAAGCAGATGGCAGTTACAAGAGTCGAGCGGTGTGAAAGGGAAGCAGTGGTTGGGAAGGGAGTGAGACAGGGTTGTAGCCTCTCCCCGATGTTATTCAATTTGTATATTGAGCAAGCAGTAAAGGAAACCAAAGAAAAGTTCGGAGTAGGCATTAAAAACCATGGAGAAGAAATAAAAACTTTGAGGTTCGCCGATGACATTGTAATTCTGTCATAGACAGCAAAGGACTTGGAAGACCAGTTGAACGGAATGGACAGTGTCTTGACAGGAGGGTATAAGATGAACATCAACAAAAGCAAAACGAGGATAATGGAATGTAGTCGAATTAAGTCGGGTGATGCTAAGGGAATTACATTAAGAAATGAGACACTTAAAGTAGTAGAGGAGTTTTGCTATTTGGGGAGCAAAATAACTGATGATGGTCGAAGTAGAGAGGATATAAAATGTAGACTGGCAATGGCAACGAAAGCGTTTCTGAAGAAGAGATATTTGTTAACATCGAGTATAGATTTAAGTGTCAGGGAGTCGTTTCTGAAAGTATTTGTATGGAGTGTAGCCATGTATGGAAGTGAAACATGGACGATAAATAGTTTGGACAAGAAGAGAATAGAAGTTTTCGAAATGTGGTGCTACAGAAGAATGCTGAAGATTATGTGGGTAGATCACATAACTAATGAGGAGGTATTGAATAGAATTGGGGAGAAGAGGAGTTTGTGGCACAACTTGACTAGAAGAAGGGATCGGTCGGTAGGGCATGTTCTGAGGCATCAAGGGATCACCAATTTAGTACTGGAAGGCAGTAAAAATCGTAGAAGGAGGCCAACAGATGAATACACTAAGCAGATTCAGAAGGATGTAGGCTGCAGTACGTACTGGGAGATGAAGAACCTTGCACAGGATAGAGTAGCATGGAGAGCTGCATCAAACCAGTCTCAGAACTGAAGACCACAACAACAACAACATATTTTTTCTCCACTCGTCCGTCCATCACAGATTTTCTGATCGCCTCACATATGTTGGCAGAATGGTTAAGCTGTCGGTCGACACAAATGTGTACACTACCAGGGGCGTTTGAAAAGTCCGTGCAAAGTCCGAGAGATGCCACCACCGGCGCGTATCGTGGTCAAGTTTAGTTAGTAGGATCTTTGGAAAGAACGCACACCTAGTTTCAGCCATATTGATCAACTACTTTGTGTTTGGCATTCGTGTGAATCAAGGAAGTCGAGTGATTGTCAAAAAATGGGCGAAAAAGAATTTCGTGTGGTGATTAAACACTAGTTTATGAAAGGCAAAACGCCTCAGGAGACTAAAGAGAAGCTAGATAAACATTACGGTGACTCTGCACCATCGATTAGAACAGTTTATAAGTGGTTTGAAATTTTTCGGGTTGGCCATATGGGCACAAGTGATGCTGAACGTTCTGGGCGCCCTGTGGAGGTTACGACTTCAGAAATCATTGAAAATCCGTATGGTGATCGATGACAGAAGAGTTAATTCCGCTTTCGGAAAGCATCTCACACGGAGAGGCCACTAGACTTCTTCTTCTTCTTCTTCTTCTTCTGTAGTGGTCAACCCAAGCAACAGCTACAATGGCAGCTTGTCGCCATTCTGTGCGTCTTTCAGCTTTTCTCTTCATTTCTTTATAGGTGTCACATACCACATCTTTCACGATTTGATCCATGCACCTCAGACGTGGTCTTCCTCTTGGTCTTTTTCCCTCGATATATCCCTGTATGATTGTGTTCAGGAGTCTTTATGTCTTAATAGATGGCCTGTAAATTGCACTCTTCTTCTAACAATGAAACTCCAGAAGCTTCTCTTCCCACCTGCTCTTCCCATAACCACTTCGTTTGTGACCTTGTCGATACATTTTATTTTGAGCATACGCCTATAGCACCACATTTCAAATGAATTTAGCTTCTGGTCTTCCTCTGTCCCTAGAGTCCATGTTTCTCATCAATAGCATGCCACACTCCACACATATGATTTCAAAAATCTTTTCCTGATTTCAAGGCTGATGCTCTTAGATGTTAAGATGCTTTTCTTCTTGTTAAAAGCAGCCCTCGCTTGAGCAATTCTACTTCTCACTTCTGGCTTGCTCCTTCCATCCCTGGTAATATTACTGCCCAGATAAGTAAATTATCAACTTGTTCAAGCAGTTCATTGCCTACATGAACTTGGAGTTTAACTTGATCTTTTTTGTCTCATGCCATTACTTTTGTTTTTGGTTCGTTAATTCTCATATTATATTCTTCCCCCATAACTTTATCTATTCTATTCAGTAGGACTACAAGATCTTCTTCACTTTCAGCCAGGACAGCTGTATAATCGGCATATCTTATATCTATTCGTTGGCCATGAATTACTAAACCCGTCTGTCTAGACTTCTATCGGAAATAAATACCCGCCCAGTGGTCAGATCGCCAGTTCGTAACTCGTCATTGAAGCCTTCGTTACGCCGATTCTCAAATACACTCTTATCTCGCTTGGACCCGGATTTTGATTTGGAACTCTGATTGTGTGCTATGTAAGACCATTCTGGCTTTATTCGCCAGAGCTGATTTGGGATGACGTTACTTGTAGCCGTGGCGTCCGCTCTTTGCGGTATTTTCGGTTATCGGTTTGGCGGTTTCGCGACGGTGAACTGCCGAGTTGCCGTCAGGCTACGGCACACAGGATGTTTCCAGAAACACAGCGGTCGTAAGACCGGCTGCTACCAGATGAAAACGAGGAAGGAAAGAACGGGAACACGACCGCAACGCCAGTGGCCGTTAACGCCGGAAATAATGTCTGCGGGGGTGGACGGCGGTTGCAGGGTGTGGCCGGCAATTGGGCGTGGTCGCTGGGTGCAGCGGTGGCCGCCGAGGGGTGGGGGCGCCAGGGAGGGTCCTCAGACGTGCATCAGGGGGCCGCAAACATTATGGTGATGAATGGGTGCCGCCCTGAAACACAAGAAGAGCGCCAGCCAGGGGCGTGGGCCGTGCACTACACCGCCCCCCAGCGGGGCTCACAGACCGCGCGCGGGCCGCTAATGAATTAGACGGGGACGTTGCGCTGACACCACTAACAGCCAAGCGAAGAAACAGCTTTCAGTTAACAAAATTAATATGGCGTTGACAAGCGGATCAGCTTGAAATCTAAATACACTACTGGTCAGTAAAACTGCTACACTAAGAAGAAATGGAGATGATAAACGGATATTCATTGGACAAATATATTATACTAGAAATGACAAGTGATTACATTTTTACGCAATTTGGGTGCATACATCCTGAGAAATAACCACCCAGAAAAACCACCTCTGGCCGTAATAACGGCCTTGATACGCCTGGGCACTGAGTCAAACAGAGCTTGGATGGCGTGTACAGGTACAGTTACCCATGCAACTTCATCGAGATACCACAGTTCATCAAGAGTAGTGACTGGCGTATTGTGACAAGCCAGTTGCTCGGCCACCATTGACCAGACGTTTTCAATTGGTGAGAGATCTGGAGAAAGTGCTGGCCAGGACAGCAGGCCAACATTTTCTGTATCCAGAAAGATCCGTACACGACATGAAGATGCGTTCGTGCATTATCCTGCTGAAATGTAGCGTTTCGCAGGGATCGAGTGAAGGGTAGAGCCACGGGTCGTAACACATCTGAAATGTAACGTCCACTGTTCAAAGTGCCGTCAATGCGAACAAGAGGTGACCGAGACGTGAAACCCCAATGGCACCCCACACCTTCACTCCGGGTGATACGCCAGTATGGCGATGACGAATACACGCTTCCAATGTGCGTTCACCGCGATGTCGCCAAACACGGATGCGACCATCTTGATGCTGTAAACAGAACCCGGATTCATCCGAAAAAATGACGTTTTGCCATTCTTGCACCCAGGTTCGTCATTCAGTACACAATAGCAGGCGCTCCTGTCAGCGTCAAGGGTAACCGCAGCCACGGTCTCCGAGCTGATAGTTCGTGCTGCTGAAAACGTCGTCGAACTGTTCGTGCAGATGCTTGTTGTCTTCCAAACGTTCCCATCTGTTGACTCAGGGATCGAGACGCGGCTGCACGATCCGTCGCAGCTACGCGGATAAGATGCCTGTCATCTCGACTGCTAGTGATACGAGGCCGTTGGGATCCAGCACGGAGTTCCGTATTCCCCCCCTGAGCCCACCGATTCGATATTCTGCTAACAGTCACTGGATCTCGACCAACGCGACCAGCAATGTCGCGATACGATTAACGGCAATTGCGATAGGCTACAATCCGACATTTATCAAAGTCGGAAACGAGTTGGTACGCATTTCTCCTCCTTACATGAGGCATCACTACAATGTTTCACCAAGCAATGCCGGTCAACTGCTGTTTGTGTATGAGAAATCGGTTGGAGATTTTCCTCCTGTCAGCACGTTGTAGGTGTCGCCACCGGCACCAACCTTGTGTGAATGCTCTGAAAAGCTAATCATTTGCATATCACATCATCTTCTTCCTGTCGGTTAAATTTCGCGTCTATAACACGTCATCTTCGTGGTGTAGCAATTTTAATGGCCAGTAGTGTATTACTTCGTATCAAGCGAGTTCACGAACCATTTCCAGAATCCAAAGGTGCTTTATTTGGTGCACAAATGGTACTTATCATCAGGCCATTAGAAAAAGGGTAGCGGCTCTCAAACTCGGTTGGTCGCGTGTAACATTTTAAAACATTTATATGTTCCTCTCACCTTGTACGTCATGTTTATTTGATTTTTATTTTACCTAGTCCGCCGAAAGCAGCTAATATTCTGCAACTTTCGATCCTTACGATGTGTTAATGTGAGGATTTACCAAATACTCAATTGACAAAGTTAATACGATAAACTATACTTTAACGAGTGCAGAAAAAAACAGGACATATAATTCTCCACAAACACACACACGCTCATGCAGTCACGATTCAAGATATACAAGTACTGTGAGAGCGAAGGCATATAGAGTAAGAGAGAGATTAACTAGCCATTTTTCAGCTGCTATGTCATCATCAGCTACAGAGATGAATATGTCCCTGATGATAGCCTGGCATCCGAAAATCGGTTAGTTGAATGACAAATATTTTAGAATATTACACAAGTGTCGTGTGTTTATCATTCATGGTGTATAAAATATTCTACGAAGAACCAACTGCACAGTGAACGCAATATCCGTTTGTTTTTATAATGCAACTGCACCAGTGTTAATCCAGTCAGTATAGTTACCTGCCTCCAGCTGACGGGGCAGGACTGACCACTGCAGTTTGCGATGCGGCGGTTTCAAAGGCGGAAATCTGGAAAACACAAACAGTAAGATTAATTCAGGAGCTGAGACTAATCTTTTTTAAAGAAATACGATTGCGTGAATCAACGCTCCAATTGCCTGAATCTGGTAGCGGCGACGTTGTATTTGCACTGAGGTTTTGGGGCAAATATGCGAGATGAATTCGTTGTTGCAAAGGATGAATGAATAGTGTGTGTTAAAGTCAAAGTTTTCATGTGATTAAGTGTCAATATGGAAACGAAGTAAAAAGTTTATGCTGTGCGGAGGCTCGAAAGAGACCGACAAATCTAACATCCCCATGCGAAGTACAGCGCCGCAGTCGGAAACCAGATCTTCACTTCTTAAGACTCTGCGGACAAATCATTAATTTAGTCGAGAAAGACTGCACACAGTCTGGTGATCAGAGTTCACATGCAAACAATCTATGCTTCCCTTTACGACGTACATCGGCAATAGGTATTTATCACTCCACAGACAATATTCTGTAAACGAACACTTTTTGTAGATGATATGCGAAGTGTAACCCAAGGAAAACATTCAACCAAATACATTGGATGATTTAGAAAAATGTTTCAATTTCGTGATAAGATGAAAAACCTTGCTCTTAATGGAGTGACATATGATAAACTTGTGCACTTCGGAATGATATAAATTCACTAACCTGCGGCTAAAAGGCAACTGAGAAGTTCGGCGAAGTTACTTACGTCGTACAATTATGTGGGACAAAAAGTGAGTCGTAAATATGAACTTGAAGATTTAATCGTACGTTACGCTCTCATAGAAGAACTCTGAAAACTAGAGAGCTGCATGTAAATTGAACTTGAATAAAACCGGAACATTCTGTTAAGTTACGATTTAGTCACGACCGGTTTCGCTGCATTAAAGCAGCATCTTCAGGTGGTTAGTAGAAACGCTCCTAACGTTCTTAGTTACAGAATCCATCCCAGGATGAGGGATAGTCGTCAACAAATAGTAACTGGCAGAGTATTGGGTCGAACAGTGCACAATAACAGACTCGTCGAAACAGATTGACCATCTGAACTTCAGATAATAGGGGATCCCATTCGTAAAGTTAATCCCTGTAGTTGGTTGTCGCGAGGCGAAGCACAATAGGCACTCAGCTGTTATCTGATGCTCATTGTACGTTCGCACTAGTTTTTTGTGCTTTATCGCCTGTATTCTTCGCCACAATGCTCTACTGGTTAAAGAAAGTTGACGAATTCACTTCTTCATGGAGTCGGATTCTGTTACTACGAACACTGGGGTCTAATCTATGTAACTCTTCTATAACACCTGAAAACACTGCTTTAGCGTAGGGAAACGGGTCGTCAATAAATCGTCTCTTAACAGCTCAAATGTGTGTGAATTCCTAAGGGACCAAACTGCTGAGGTCTTCGGTCCATAGACTTACACACTACTTAAACTAACTTAAACTAATTAATCCTAAGAACAACACACACACACCCATGCCCGAGGAAGGACTCGAACCTCCGACGGAAGGGGCCGCTCAATCCGTCACATAGCGCCTCAAACTGCTCTGCTACTCAGCGCAGCACTCAACAGCTGTTTGTGGTAGTATTTAAGTTCACTTTCCCATGATTTTCACTGGCTGTGGCTGCACTATTATAAAGTTGTGTGATAGAGACATGCCGTTTGTGTGGGAAGGAGTTATCTCACGGAAAGGATTTACTGCTTATAATGCTTAAATATACACGACCTCCGGCCAGGGTGGCCGAGCGGTTCTAGGCGCTACAGTCTCGAACTGTGCGACCGCTACGGTCGCAGGTTCGAATCCTGCCTCGGGTATGGATGTGTGTGCTGTCCTTAGGTTAATTAGATTTAAGTAGTTCTAAGTTCTAGGGGACTGATGACCTCAGAAGTTAAGTCCCATAGTGTTCAGAGCCATTTGAACCATATACAAGACCTATATTGGGTTGAACAGGTCAAACGGATGCTCCTATTACCTCGCGAAAATCTACTAACTAAATTCCAAGACCGTTAATAGTGAGTATGCATATCGTCTAGCCTCTATGTGTGACTCGCCTATGGTCTGTGACATATAGATTAAAGCAATAATAACTTGCGTGGCAATAACAACTTGCATACGCAAGGAGATGGTTAAAATGGCTCTAAGCGCTATGGGACTTAACATCTGAGGTCATCAGTGCCCTAGACTTAGAACTACTTAAACCTAACTAACCTAAGGACATCACACACATCCATGCCCGAGGCAGGATTCGAACCTGCGACCGTAGCAGCAGCGCGGTTCCGGACTGAAGCGCCTAGAACCGCTCGGCCAAAACAGCCAGCACACAAGAAGAATGCAAACTAAATTCTACATTAAAAAAAGCCGTGTGCGTCGCAGTAAATTACGTGCTACCAGTGCTACCAAATTAGGAATAGATTTAACACGAGTGACCTCTGGATGATCTCCTTAATGTTATCTGCTTTAGAAATGGAACACACTTGTGAAAAAGAACCGGGGAATATAAATCGAGGGAAAAAACGATATGGCAAAAGAAGAGTCGTAAGTATCTTTTGAATAGTGAAGCGAATGTTTCGTCTTGATAAAAGGTAGAGAATTACAAGCGAAAATATGGAAAAATGAACTAATTATGTTCCTCCCGCATGCTCTGAAACTGAATGAACGAGAGAATTTTTTGCTTCCTAACTTCACTCAGTGGCGATGTATGTCCAGGAAGACCTACTCTCGTGCATGCTTAGCTTAGCTGTGCCTGGAAGAGCTAGCGCACAGCAGCTGCAGAAGGAAGGAATGCGAAGTGCTGCTATCTAATCACGGCTAGCTTCCTCGCTGCGTTCAATTAGGATGAGCTGCTATTCCCACTGCGAGATAAGCCGCAGGCAGACTCAGACAACGACGCCCTCTGGTCCACGCAGCATCGCTGACGACCGACACACTGCTCTCTTTGCGCAGATCGCTTGCTTGCGCACACCACGCCTCGCGTGTCCAAAAAACAGACCGACTGCGCGGATAAAATTCTATGTGCCCACTTGACAGAAAATCCTAGGAAGTTCTGGTCTTACGTTAAATCAGTACGTGGAACGAAACAGCATACCCAGACACTCTGGGATGGTAATGGCATTGAAACAGAGGATGACATGGGTAAATCTGAGATATTAAACACCTTTTTCCAAAGCAGTTTCACAGACGAAGGCCGCACTGCAGTTCATTCTCTAAATCCTCGTACGAACGAAAAAATGGCTGACATCGAAATAAGTGTCCAAGGAATAGAAAAGCAACTGAAATCACTCAACAGAGGAAACTCCACTGGACCTGATGGGATACCAATTCGATTCTACACACAGTACGCCAAAGAACTTGCCCCACTTCTAACAGCCGTGTACCGCAAGTCTCTAGAGGAACGGAAGGTTCCAAATGATTGGAAAAGAGCACAGGTAGTCACAGTTTTCAAGAAGTGTCGTCGAGCAGTTGCGCAAAACTATAGACCTGTATCTCTGACATCGATCTGTTGTAGAATTTTAGAACATGTTTTTGCTCGCGTATCATGTCATTTCTGGAAACCCAGAATCTACTCTGTAGGAATCAACATGGATTCCGGAAACAGCGATCGTGTGAGACAACTCGCTTTATTTGTTCATGAGACCCAGAAAATATTAGATACAGGCTCCCAGGTAGATGCCATTTTCCTTGACTTCCGGAAGGCGTTCGATACAGTTCCGCACTGTCTCCTGATAACCAAAGTAAAAGCGTACGGAATATCATACCAGCTGTGTTGCTGGATTGAAGAGTTTTTAGCAAACAGAACACAGCATGTTGTTCTCAACGGAAAGACGTCTACAGACGTTAAAGTAACTTCTGGCGTGCCACAGGGGAGTGTTATGGGACCATTGATTTTCACAATATATATAAATGACCTAGTAGATAGTGACGGAAGTTCCATGCGGCTTTTCCTGGATGATGCTGTAGTATACAGAGAAGTTGCAGCATTAGAAAATTTCAGCGAACTGCACGAAGGAAGATCCGCAGCGGATAGGCACTTGGTGCAGGGAGTTACAACTGATCCTTAACATAGACAAAAGTAATGTATTGCGAATACATAGAAAGAAGGAGCCTATATTGTATGATTATATGATAGCGGAACAAAACTGGTAGCAGTTACTTCTGTAAAATATCTGGGAGTATGCGTACGGAACGATATGAAGTGGAATGATCATATAAAATTAATTGTTGGCAAGGCGGGTGCCAGGTTGAGATTCATTGGGAGAGTCCTTAGAAAATGTAGTCCATCAACAAAGGAGGTGGCTTACAAAACAATCGTTTCGACCTATACTTGAGTACTGCTCATCAGTGTGGGATCCGTACCAGGTTGCGTTGCAGAGGAGATAGAGTAGATCCAAAGAAGAGCGTCGCGTTTCGTCACAGAGTTATTTGGTAAGCGTGACAGCGTTACGGAGATGTTTAGCAAACTCAAGGGGCAGACTCTGCAAGAGAGGCGCTCCGCATCGCGGTGTAGCTTGCTGTCCAGGTTTCGAGAGGGTGCTTTTCTGGATGAGGTATCGAATATATTGCTTCCCACTACTTATACCTCCCGAGGAGATCACGAATGTAAAATTAGAGAGATTCGAGTGCGCACGGAGGCTTTCCGGCAGTCGTTCTTTCCGCGAACCATACGCGACTGGAACAGGAAAGGGAGGTAATCACAGTGGCACGTAAAGTTCCCTCCGCCACACACCGTTGTGTGGCTTGCGGAATATAAATGTAGATGTAGGTGTAGATGTATAATAACATATCAAAATTTGGTGCGCCCTACAGAATTTACGCTCGTGGCTAGCATGAACCATTAACGAAAATAGCATTTCAAACATTATTTGTATGTTTACACGCGTATTACTCTAAATTTCCTACTCTTAGGTTGCAAATCGCGTTTTTTATGCCGTTTCTCAACTGCTTCGATTCCTCCCATTTCAGTTTTGATAGATGGCGGAAGTTGTTAAACTTGCAGTCCACATGACATCATGCTCGGGGCCTCACAGTGCACGGATGTCATTAATTTCAATAAACACAAGAAATGAAACGTATCGTTAGATGTCGCTAATTCCAGTAAACACAAGAAGTGAAATTCACCCTCTCGTAGACGTCGTAGTGGTACTAGGAACTGAGCGCGACAACTCAACCGGAGAACGATTTAAGTAAGAATCCGTCGTGGCTGTGTTAATCATTCGTGTTTTTATGTAAAAGTGCAGAAAACTTAAACGACGGTGGCCGACTGACGAAGCAGCGCATACAAGGAGCATAACAGTGCAAACACTCACAGGTTGATTTGCTCGCAAGTGAGTGTTTGAAATACAACTGGCAAAAGTGGAAGACACACGTCAATGATGTAATGTAATTATAGTTACAAAATTTCAAGAGCCAGTATTCTGGGAGAGATCTTGGGGAAATCCCTATATATTACCGTCGTATGAGCTGTGAAAATTACGTGACACTAGTAACAAATCGTTCAGAGGCATATATATAGCAATTCTTTTCAAGTACTGCCTGTGAATGAAATGAGTATTTGAACTGTGCCTTCTTCGGGAAAATGCGTCTAGTAGTAACATCTACTGAATTACAGTAATACAAAGCGTTTCAAAGAGTCAGAAATACTCAATTCCGTCAAGTAAATGCACTAAAATCAGTAATGCCGACATACTAAGAGCTCACTTGTTACGGCTTATGACAACTGAACATCATTGGCTGACCTAGGACTTTTTTTTCCGAATCAAACAACAAAACAGTCTAACAGCTTTCTGAATTAGATCGCTACTCCCTTACAAACTCCGAAACAAAAATTACTAACAAGTGACAAAAATCATGTTGAATGATACGCGGATCCACCACACATTTGTTTCTGAAGTACCGATAGACACACATTTCAAGGGCAACAAATGTAATGCAAAGTCCGAAACCTTTCAAGACAATTCAATTTTTCTTTATCACACGTTTTAATTGTTATTCCGAATTGGTCTTTCGTATCACAATTTGCAGTTCACAATAGCACACAAACTTTTTGCTTTTGGACGACTTGGTAGCACATTGGTTTCCAGCATAGCATGTTATGTCTGATTATGTGTAAGACTGTGTGTAAAGAGAGAGGAAGGGTGGGAGAGGTACCTCATTCGTCCTGTTGCATCCTATTTGCCATTATCATTGGCATATTAAAAAGTAGGCTTTCTAATTCACGTAAATATTATTTGAAACAGCTCGCTTCTGTATACTTCACGCTGATCTGTAATGCGATATTCGACTTAGGTGACGGAGTAATTAAGACACTAGACCTTTATTAGTCTGTAGCATCGTCATAAATTTCCCTACTGATTATTCAGTTTAGCTATGTTTTCCTCATATCAGTTAAGGTGAACACTGAGATGGTTTGCTGATATTCTTCACGGCTTTGCAGCCGGATCATTTCGTCCTCCAGACACAATATTTCGGCGGACCAGCTGGCCGCCATCCTCAGGTGAGTTAATGCTGGTGCACTGCCTCGCCGGAACTGAGTTCCAGCCACAACGACGGAAACCTTTATACACCACAAACCGTTCACCGCGCACGCGCGAGAAGATAGCGCCTCCTGGCGGTAAGAAAACACGCAGCGCGCCGGTGGAGAAAGACGGCGGAAACGATAAATCGCATCAGGAAGGATCCAAAGATCGAAAAGAAGAACGTTTTTGTTTAATGTCCGACAACATCGGATTCCATATTTTGCTTAGAGGAAAACCTCTATCCCTGTTAATAATATTGCTTGCTAATCTGATTTCAATAGATTCTTTAAGAATACATTCCCAATAGCGAGAAGCAGGAGAGATCAATTGTGTCCTGTCGTACATCATTCTGTGTCCCTCGTTAAGGCAATGTTCCGCCACTGCAGATTTCTCGGGCTGGAGCAACCGAGTGTGCCGATGATGTTCCACACACCGGTCCTTAATCGTTCGAATAGTCTGACCAATGTACTTCTTTCCACAGTGACACGGGATTTCATATACACCGGGTTTCCTTAAACCCAAATTATCCTTAACTGAGCCGAGAAGGGCTCTAGTCTTGGCCACCGGCGTAAAAACACTTTTAATATCATATCTCCTTAGAATTCTTGAAATTTTAGATGATATACTTCCCGCAAAGGGTAAATAAGCAACAGCTACAAAAGTATCCTCTATAGGCTCGCGTGACGGACCAAACTGAAGAGCACGGCATATTTGTTGTTCCGTATATCCATTCTGTTTGAAAACAGTTTTCAAATGGTCAAGTTCTTCTTTCAAATGTTCCTCGTCAGAAATGGCATAAGCTCTTCTTACCAAAGTCCGCAAAACTCCACTACGTTGGTCCGCCGAAATATTGTGTCTGGAGGACGAAATGATCCGGCTGCAAAGCCGTGAAGAATATCAGCAGTTATTACGCCGGGAAAGTCTACGAAATCACACTGAGATGGTTTCTTTGAAAAACACATGAACGACTTGCTTCTCATCCCTGTCCAGTCTGAGAGAGTGGTGCTTTGTCCCTAATAGCCTCGTGGTCTATGTTAAACCTTAAATGTCTTGTTCCTTCATGGCATATTATAGAAGATGTATGGTACACAAGAGCATCATAATTTGTAACGAATATCTAACTCAGCTTAATTGTTCTATCTCATTTCTTATTGTTGCTCTTGCTTCAGCGAAGGTACACAGCGTGAAAGGGTACAGCGAAGAGTACACACTTTGCCGACTTACTCTTAGGTAAGCTGTACCATGGGCTGTGGAGTCGCTCCCCAGGAAGGCAAGTATATTCTGGAAGGTCGCTCACGGGGGCAGAGTGTCATATCCTGGACAAACATTGCTCATCGCCGTCGCCGCAGTTCCTGTAAGAGCGGTGCGGTGCGCTGCGGCCTTTTCCACAATAAAGTCATCACTGGCGGTGCGTCGGCCGCACACGCAAGCCGCATCCTGTGCTGTAGAACACTGTAGAAGCCGCTTCCTTGTCAACAGAGCGCTTCCCCGTGGGCACGCAACTGCTCCAGCCAGCTAGCTGGCATTTAGCTAGCTACCGCGTCTCGGACTAGTTTCACGACAAAACATTTCTACGTCAAAACGGTCACTCTGCAAATCTGATAATTCAGTAGCAATGATAAGTTGGTGGACTCATCCACAGAAAAAAAAATAAATAAAATGTAAATGGTAAGCACATAACTGAGGGTGCTCTACAGGTTAACGGTTTTCGGCTTAAAAGAGCATCCTGCAACTATTTGTTTTGTTTTATTGAAACTGTTCATTTAATACAAATTGTTATATAGGCTGCCAGACTATTTCATTGCACGTACAGCTTATCCTCTGTGAAGTGTACATATTTGCTCAAACTATCCTTCACCTCTTTCATCTAACCTGATCTATCCTCCCCCCTCCCTCCCCCCCTCCCTCGCCCCCCCCTCTCTCTCTCTCTCTCTCTCTCTCTCTCTCTCTCTCTCTCTCTCTCTCTCACACACACACACACAGGGAGAGGGCGGAGGGAGGGAGAGGGCAGAGGGAGGGAGAGGGCGGAGGGAGGGAGAGGGCGGAGGGAGGGAGAGAGTTTTTTCGATCTTGAATATTACATGTTTTTGTTCCTTCCACATCTATTTTCGATTTAGTTACAACACATTCAATTATGTTACTGCTGCACTGACAAAGATGACATTTGTTCTGCTTTGCACTTTTTCTAAATGTGTATAATATTTTTCAATGTTGTCCACCAGTACTGTACGTTCTTCGATGACGATAGTCACTTTCGTGACAAAAAATAAAAACACCTGCATCTGTTCTTATGATTATATTTCATTTTGTCGCTACCCGTTTCAACGCTTCATTGTGTCATCTTCAGGCTCTGTTTCATGCGGAACAGGTTGATATGATCCCCATCCATAACCCATGAGTAGACAGCATTACTGGATACGCAAATAATGTGTCAGCACTCCAACCATCAACTGCCACTTCAAAAAGAGCCTAAAGATGACGCTATGAAGCGTTGAAACTGGTAGCGACAAAATAAAATAAAATCATAAGGACGTTGTAGGTGTTTTATTTTTTGTCACCATAGTAAACAGCCGTCGTCCCAGAGACCTCCTGCTAAAAGGATGGATGTACAATAATTTCTGTCTCCTGATGCTCTTGTACGTCCAAAAATAGTTAACTGAATATGTAAATACTGCTGAGCATCCCCAGGACCGTAGTTTTCATTTATACGACGGCGCGCTGAAAAGTAATGGTTCAAATGGCTCTAAGCACTATGCGACTTATCATCTGAGGTCATCAGTCCCCTAGACCTGGAACTACTTAAACCTAAGTAACCTAAGGGCATCACACACATCCACGCCCGAGGCAGGATTCGAACCTGCGACCGTAGCAGCCGCGTGGTTCAAATGGCCCTGAGCACTATGGGACTTAACATCTATGGTAATCAGTCCCCTAGAACTTAGAACTACTTAAACCTAACTAACCTAAGGACAGCACACAACACCCAGTCATCACGAGGTAGATAAAATCCCTGACCCCGCCGGGAATCGAACCCGGGAACCCAGTAATTACAGAAAATATTGTTCCGCTGTGCTGAACCGCTTATGAAATATTAGCGGTTTCCACGAGGGATGCACAGAGTGTGTAAACAGAGCAGTCATCTACGTGAATATGTTTAGAACAGCAAATTTGCCAGTAAATCTCGTATAGGTGGCAGAACGCTTACGTTTTGCTCCGATACGAGGATCAACTTATCCACCAGCACAATTACAAAGGAGCCGCAGTTAAACGCGGAACCTGTACAATGGAGCAACGTAATTTTTTCACAGACACAGATCGTTGCCAGTAGAAAATCCTAGACCCAACTGGGGGTTGGGCTGCAGACCTTTCCGCTTCACAGCAACCAAGTTAAACAATATCTAGGTAACGGAGCGTTAATGCAGTAATAAGCCGTTGTCTCTAAGTCACATTTAAACTTCTCCCAAGGTAGGGAGAATTTAATTTACGTCGTATGCTAATAGATTCTGTGAAGGTTGCTTTCCAATTACCACGGCAAACGAGGCGT
This sequence comes from Schistocerca gregaria, assembly GCF_023897955.1. Taxonomy (NCBI): domain Eukaryota; kingdom Metazoa; phylum Arthropoda; class Insecta; order Orthoptera; family Acrididae; genus Schistocerca; species Schistocerca gregaria. Next base: position 660,268,435 of record NC_064924.1, on the reverse strand, counting down.
TTAGGGATCCGCCCCTACGCGCTCTTCGGCATTGATTACCGTCGCAGAGCCCACAGCCGACCGACTGCGATGTTGCGAAAGCCGCGTAAAGTGTTCCGTCGCAGCGACACCACTCCTCCGTCGCGTTCCGAGAAGCGCGCTGGAGCCTCCAAAATAGTCCTGGAGAAGTCTCATCGACACACGCGCCAGGCCGTCCGCCTGGTGCTACGACCTCAAAGCCAGCTACTTGCTACCATACCGCGACTGCTGCCCATTCTCTGTTTCTCGTTACCCTGAAAGAGTACATACGCCAACCTCTCTACCATCTACGATTCGAGTGGCAAAAATACTGTAACGTATTACAAGGAATCGATTTTTTTGTTGCGTTTATAAAAAGCGTGTGCCGTATGTAATAGACAGTAGAATGATTCCAAGAAGACGATGTAGAAAACAAGTAACTTCTAAAATTAATTTTAATTTGTCGTAATAAATTCGATTGATGTTGTACGTTATTTGTGATAAAATTCGACAGACGGCGACAGCTGCAGGAACGTCGTGCTCGAGACGCCAGCGATATCTGAAACACCTTTGTTTGTCATCGAACAGTTCTCTCTTGCTCAGTATGGTAGCGGTGTCCGACGAGAAGGGTGACGCATCAATGTTTATCAGCTACACCTTGTCTTTCAAATGGTATTTTTCGAGTGTTATATTACGCATTTATAAGAGAAGTATGACATTCTTAAAAGAGTGTACATGTTATTAAAAAGAGAGACTGTACAGGAAATGAAATTCTACACAAAGGATGAGTTTGAAATGATGTAGCTATTACAGAAGAAGCTGCTATTAGAGTTTACATCGTTAATAGCAGACGAAGAAACTCGACTGTTTCAATTTTCGAACATGAAATAAATATAATTCCTAGCAATGAATAGCAAGACAAAATATATGAAACAGTAATTGAAGTCTGGAACCGCGCGATCGCTACTGTAGCAGGTTCGAATCCTGCCTCGGGCATGGATGTATGTGATGTCCTTAGGTTAGTTAGGTTTAAGTACTTCTAAGTTCTAGGGGACTGATGACCTCAGAAGTTAAGTCTCATAGTGCTCAGAGCCATTTGAACCACTTTGAACAGTAATTGAAAGTATAAATACGTATGGGATATTCAAAATGTTCAAATGTGTGTGAAATCTTATGGGACTTAACTGCTAAGGTCATCAGTCCCTCAGCTTACACACTATTTAATCTAAATTATCGTAAGGACAAACACACACACCCATGCCCGAGGGAGGACTCTAACCTCCGCCGTGATCAGCACCACTGTCCATGACTGCAGCGCCTAAGACCGCTCGGCTAATCCCGCGCGGCGTATGGGATATTACAAAGAAGAATAAAAGGAAGTTAATAACAGTGGAAATAGCCTACTGGAGGCGCTGTTGTAGAGTAGCAAGAAGGGATTAGAAAGTAAGCAAGAAATAAGAGTGAGGATGGGAAATGGAAATGATATTATAAGGACAGTTTAAAGAAAATGGATCGTCTGGTTTGGGCAGGTTAAGAGAACTTCTTTGAGCAGATGGTCCAAGTGAACAAACCCACAAAGAAACGGAGAAATAGTTATGGCATAGATAGAATTGTAGTACCGAAGTTCAGGAAGCTATGAGAGTTCGTGAAGTCGCCAACAGCTCTAATAAAGATTCTGCTATACCACCGTCCTAAGCTAATCTAGATGCTAAACGCGTATTCACTTGGCAAATCCTGGGGTAGCATTATGATGACCAAGCAGAAAAATGTGAACTATGTGAATCTTATCTGAAATCGGGAAAAAAAACTGGAGCCTTGTTCAGAATCTGCTACAATTAACTTGCCGTTAGAGGACAACTACAGAAGTTTACGTACACAGTACCACCTAAGAGTTTTCCTGTGAAAAAGTACGTGGGGCAACTCTGTATGTAATCTAAGCTAAGCTCTGCAACCCTTTATTCTATTTGCAACGATTGTGAACCTGTTTATCTACGCAGTTTCAGGCCTCTTGGAAGTCAGAAAGGTCTCGCAAGACTCGTACGTAATATCAGCTGTCGGGAAATTACGTTACGTCAGAGAGTTTGTGGGAACTTCGCTGTCAGGTGGCTGGAATTGTTCCAGGTGCTGCAAGGACGGACACCGTCACATGGAAAGGGGCCACTGGCACTCTAATACCGAATCTCTCCAACACGAAACAGAGCTGTTGCGAATAGGTACGCAACGCATATACGTTCAACATCTCAACTTAAAAAAATGAATGAGTTGAGGTAGCTTTCACGGTTCACAAACTACACTCCTGGAAATTGAAATGAGAACACCGTGAATTCATTGTGCCAGGAAGGGGAAACTTTATTGACACATTCCTGGGGTCAGATACATCACATGATCACACTGACAGAACCACAGGCACATAAACACAGGCAACAGAGCATGCACAATGTCGGCACTAGTACAGTGTATATCCACCTTTCGCAGCAATGCAAGCTGCTATTCTCCCATGGAGACGATCGTAGAGATGCTGGATGTAGTCCTGTGGAACGGCTTGCCATGCCATTTCCATCTGGCGCCTCAGTTGGACCAGAGTTCGTGCTGGACGTGCAGACCGCGTGAGACGACGCTTCATCCAGTCCCAAACATGCTCAATGGGGGACAGATCCGGAGATCTTGCTGGCCAGGGTAGTTGACTTACACCTTCTAGAGCACGTTCGGTGGCACGGGATACATGCGGACGTGCATTGTCCTGTTGGAACAGCAAGTTCCCTTGCCGGTCTAGGAATGGCAGAACGATGGGTTCGATGCCGGTTTGGATGTACCGTGCACTATTCAGTGTCCCCTCGACGATCACCAGAGGTGTACGGCCAGTGTAGGAGATCACTCCCCACACCATGATGGCGGGTGTTGGCCCTGTGTGCCTCGGTCGTATGCAGTCCTGATTGTGGCGCTCACCTGCACGGCGCCAAACACGCATACGACCATCATTGGCACCAAGGCAGAAGCGACTCTCATCGCTGAAGACGACACGTCTCCATTCGTTCCTCCATTCACGCCTGTCGCGACACCACTGGAGGCGGGCTGCACGATGTTGGGGCGTGAGCGGAAGACGGCCTAACGGTGTGCGGGACCGTAGCCCAGCTTCATGGAGACGGTTGCGAATGGTCCTCGCCGATACCCCAGGAGCAACAGTGTCCCTAATTTGCTGGGAAGTGGCGGTGCGGTCCCCTACGGCACTGCGTAGGATCCTACGGTCTTGGCGTGCATCCGTGCGTCGCTGCGGTCCGGTCCCAGGTCGAAGGGCACGTGCACCTTCCGCCGACCACTGGCGACAACATCGATGTACTGTGGAGACCTCACGCCCCACGTGTTGAGCAATTCGGCGATACGTCCACCCGGCCTCCCGCATGCCCACTATACGCCCTTGCTCAAAGTCCGTCAACTGCACATACGGTTCACGTCCACGCTGTCGCGGCATGCTACCAGTGTTAAAGACTGCGATGGAGCTCCGTATGCCACGGCAAACTGGCTGACACTGACGGCGGCGGTGCACAAATGCTGGGCAGCTAGCGCCATTCGACGGCCAACACCACGGTTCCTGGTGTGTCCGCTGTGCCGTGCGTGTGATCATTGCTTGTACAGCCCTCTCGTAGTGTCCGGAGCAAGAATGGTGGATCTGACACACCGATTTCAATGTGTTCTTTTTTCCATTTCCAGGAGTGTATACCCTAGGTTAATTCCCAGCAGATCAATAAATTTAAATATTGTGGGCAGCTATATCAAACATTTACTTTAGTTGCGACTTTGATGAAGACGGCAGGGAGGTACTGACATTTTTTTTGCAACTTATGAAAACAAAGAATTCGAGACGCAAAATGTACGTCCGGTATAGCTATGAATACAGACGACAATCCTGGCATTGTCTACACAAAACAGGGGACAATTATCTTTTTGCATTGCCCTTTTCTTTCTTCCAAAGAAATTTTAGTCTTAAATTATTATGTGAGAACCCTGTCAACTGGGTTTTTTGTGTCGAGGAGGTAAGTCTTTTCTAGGTACACAAAACATGTGTCTAACAACCTCTTGTTTGCTTCTAGCATTTATTTTCCCTAAAACATCCCTATTCTTTCTATTGAGTCTAGTTGTCAACAATAAAAAAGATTTACAGCTGTTTTTGAATTACGGTCTTGTTCAAATGTGTATGAAATCTTATGGGACTTGACTGCTAAGGTCATCAGTCCCTAAGCTTACACACTACTTAAACTAAATTATCCTAAGGACAAACACACACCCACGCCCGAAGGAGGATTCGAACCTCCACCGGGACCAGCTGCATAGTCCATGACTTCAGCGCCTTACACCAATTGGCTAATCCAGCGCAGCTATTACGGTCTTCACAATGTAACATGTTAAGGGTAAAACATTACTCTCCTGCGGAATAAATATCGTGAATGAAATAATGGCTTCGTGACTTACTGATCGACATAAAAAAGTATAGTTATTACTAACGCTTCGCTGTCGAAGTTCGTTTTTCGTATCAGAATATTCAAAAAGCAAATATTTCGAATTATTCGGCATCTACAGCAAATGATTGTTATGGAAATGAAGGAAATAGAAAGAATATAACAATATAACGTCCTATCGAGGACTAAAGAGATGCTTTTGTTGTTTACAAGTGATCTATATGGGTCAAGCAGAAAATGGCGAATGGAAAGGACAGAAAAGTGGGAAAAGAAAGGACAGAAAAGTGGGAAAAGAAAGGACAGAAAAGTGGGAAAAGAAAGGACAGAAAAGTGGGAAAAGAAAGGACAGAAAAGTGGGAAAAGAAAGGACAGAAAAGTGGGAAAAGAAAGGACAGAAAAGTGGGAAAAGAAAAGGACAGAAAAGTGGGAAAAGAAAGGACAGAAAAGTGGGAAAAGAAAGGACAGAAAAGTGGGAAAAGAAAAGGACAGAAAAGTGGGAAAAGAAAAGGACAGAAAAGGGGGAAAGAAAAGGACAGAAAAGTGGGAAGGAAAAGGACAGAAAAGTGGGAAGGAAAAGGACAGAAAAGTGGGAAAGAAAAGGACAGAAAAGTGGGAAAGAAAAGGACAGAAAAGTGGGAAAGAAAAGGACAGAAAAGTGGGAAAGAAAAGGACAGAAAAGTGGGAAAGAAAAGGACAGAAAAGTGGGAAAGAAAAGGACAGAAAAGTGGGAAAGAAAAGAACAACCGCTTGCGATTCGAACTACTAACCTTAATATCAGGTGCGCAACTCACTTCCGCAATTTCCCCACGACAACAGTTTCTACGAGATCTTACAAGTGAAAGATACAGCTACAACTTCAACGTTGTAGATAACGCTAAACACTAGACAAAAGCTAATTTTCCTTTATTTTTTTCTTTACGTTTGACACACGATACATGTAAAGAGTGGAATGCTGACGTAGTAGACACATTAGCCGAAAAAAAAAAAAAAAACGTAGCATGCGATATTCAACTGTGTCAAGAATTGCTCTGAAATGACGCTCTGACTTCATGACTTTGAATGGAATGGTTTATTGGATAAGTATTGAGGCATCCCAGTTTAGTCTGGTAACGCAACGAAAGGAGTAGCAGAAAATCAATATGCAGAATAGGTTTTTAAAGGAAAACGTAGCGTGTAAAGAGTATGCAAAACTGGCATATGTGCCAAACCAGACGATAGGTTGTACGCAATATTCTTGAAACTGTTTTCAATGTATAGTCTTTGTGTGGACTTCTGGAATATCCTGTAGAGTTTACCGTCAATATTGAATCTTGTCACGTAACTAGCTGAGTCACTGGTTTTACAAGGACGACGGATATTCTTCGCCGCTTGCGGCATGTGTAGTTTTTCGCGAAGCCTGAGTTTATAGTTAGGTCGGCTGCAGTTTACGCAGCCACAGTCGCGGGGGCCGTCAGCGGAGGCCTCGGTATAACAGGCGCGATGCGCCGGCCTTGCCAGAGGCGGGACCTGCTGACCCGGCGAGGGTGTCGGCCGCAGTGACGTCACTCACACGTGGGCTCCCACCCTCCTCGACTTCCCGCCGGCGCGACGCCCACGCCGTCTGCCTTAACAAGCGTTCAGCCTTTCCTACTTCGTCAGAGACTGCACGGTAAATGCAGGGTAACGATTACTTAACTATATGAAAAAAGGAAATAAATTAGTTACAAACGACGGCGTCTACATGTTTCGTTCAACACGTAAACGTCACTACTATACATGCCTCCCATCATTGGCGATGATGTGGCGCAGACGAATATCGAAATTCCGCATGTCCAGCCAGAACCGTGCTACAGTGGTTTGAGGATCAGTGTAATGAACTCATGTTGATGCCTCAGCGACTGAATTCGCCTGGTGTAAATCCTATGGAACCCATCTGGGTCGCTATCGGGTGACATAACTACGTACGCAAATCAGCGGCCTGTTACTTACGTGAATCAAAAACCTACGAACGAACTGTCGGATCCCTGATATGCAGAATCACTGATGTATTTCGTTCTACAGACGGACAATCAAGCTATTAAGCAGGTGGTCATACTGTTTTGGCTCATCAGTGTATACAAGGTGAAAAGTATTTAAACCGACAAACTCTGGGAGGTTGTAGGGGACATTAAAACAAATATTTTTCCCTAATGTCATTTTTTCCTATGAGGAGTATTTAAACCGGTGGAGGCCATATTACGCTCTTCAGTTGTTAGAGGCCGTATTACGATCTTCAGTTGTTAAAGGGCATATTACGCTCTTCAGTTGTAGGCAACTGCTGTCCACCAGTGTAGTAGTGCATTGTCTCTGTTTACTAATGGAGCGATACACCTGGAGTGAGTACACTGATATGGTTTGTGCGTACTGCGTAGCGCACCACAGCGGACGAGCTGCACAGCGGGTTTATCAACAACAATATCCTAATCGTCGTATCGTGCAACCTTTGCTGCTGTGTACCAACGTCTGTGTCAGACCGGGTCATTTAGCAGATTTCCTGGACAGGGACGCCGTCGCACGGTAAGAACGCTGCAATTTGAGGAAGCTGTCTTGCAACATGTGGAGCGGGATCCTTCAATCAGCACTCGTTCAATTTCAAGTAACATGGGGACGAATCAGACGAATGTAAGAACAGTCCTTCGAGAGCCACTGTTACGTCTATTTCACTTACAGCGTGTACACAACCTGGAACCAGTTGATTATGCACCCAGAGCACAGTTTTCGCAGTGGTCCCCCCAGGGGACATTTCCATCCTCTGTGTTGTTTACCGATGAAGCAACGTTCGGGCGCGATGGAGTCTTCAACATGCACAATTCGCATGTTTGGAGTGAAGATAACCCACATGTCACAGTTACTAGCGCTCATCAAGTGCGGTTCTTCGTTAATGTGTGGGTCAGTGTTGTTGGGGTCTGTTTAATTGGGCCGTATCTGCTACCTAGGCCATTAAATGGCAGGCACTATTACAATTTTCTCGCCAGAGCGTTGCCAGAATTGCTGGAAGATGTCCCGCTCCCTACAAGACAACGCATGTGGTTCTAACATGGCGGGGCACCGGCACATTTCAGTCGTCGTGTGCGTCGATTCCTGGACCGACGGTTCCCAGAAACGTGGATTGGCAGAGGTGGTCCTGTACCATGGCCTGCTCGATCCCCAGATATGTCATCTCTGGACTTTTTTGTTGGTTTAATTAATTTGTCGCCAGAGAAATCTTCCTCTAGCGGTTGAAATACTCTCATAGGAAAAAATGACATTAGGGAAAAATATTTGTTTTGATATCTCCTACAACCTCCCAGAGAGTGTCGGTTTAAATACTTTTCACCCTGTATATAACGATCTCTGCTACGAGATGATGTCTATATGATTGTGTTGTTCACCAAGTTTTAACATGATAAAGCCTTTATTTTGTGACCATCGTTCGATTACACTAGCCACGAACGATGAAAAGCTATTTCGGACTGTGTCATGTAGGCCTATGGATGTTGTCATTTTAATGATGTGTGAAGCCGTAATGCCACCAACATTAATCAAGTACATTTTACGATCTCAAGATGGCTAGATTGTTAACCGAAACTGGTAATCCATCTGAATAAAGAAGATTTTATGTGAGATCTTGATTTCATGAGTTATCGAACCCTAACATAAACAAAAAAACTATAACAGGTCGCGTACCTAGCAGCTAATAATGTCAACCAACTTGATTTGACTTTATTGTACAGTAAGCGTTGGTGTAATGCCGGACGATTACGTTCCTCATTGTAGAAGTTAATCTGTCTTTCTCCTTCTTTCAGAAAACAGAACATATAAACACTTGCGAAATTACACGATGTTCGAACTCAGATTTTGAAAATATCCAGAAAAAAACAAAGTAAGCAGTGCATATATCCGTAATTCTTGCGTTCTGCGTATATGAACGCTTACCGCGCAACAGCACGTCGACACGCCAGCAATAAGACTCACGGCAGGACTTCGCAACAAACTTTCTCACGGCACATTTCGCCTCGTAAAGCAATTTTACGGTTTCTTGTCTCAGCAGTCAGCAGTTGGCGTGTCCGTTTCACACGAAGCAGTGAAACTAGAAAGGAGGGAGTACGCCATTTCAGTTACACACGTGCTGTAGGTGGAGGGTACGATACGTTAACTTTTGCAATGTTCTCTGATATCAATACGGCCACAAAAGTGCGATGATCTGTGAGACCGACAGTTCGCACTTTATCTTGATGGAATTCCCTGCAGTGGGTGTGGCAAAGGTTTCAGAAGCTTTCAGTCAAATTCCACGTTGTTCGTCATTCATATGTCCTAATCTTATATTGATTCAGCCCTGAAGGTCGAAAAGAAAATCGAAGCTGCACTAGTTTTCTTTAAATCCGAATCGTTTCCACCTTACGCTTCGTCGTCCCCTTCATATTTGGCATTTCTTTTTCTTTGCTTGGAATGTGGCCTGATGCCGCTTTCCACTCTAGTGTAACTTGCGCAAGCCTCCGAATAACTGCTGCTTCCCACATCCATGTGAACTTACTTTCTGTATTCATCCCTTGGTCTCTCTCAACAATTTTTACCCAGACACTTCCCTCCAGTAGCAAATTGACGATTCCTTGATACCTCACAATGTGTCAAATCAACCGATCTCTCCTTTTGGTCAAATTGTGCCATAAAATTCTCTTCTCCCCCCCCCCCCCCCCCCTCAATACGATTCAGTACCTCCTCGTTAGATATGCGATCTACCTGCCTAATCTTCAACATTCGTCTGCAGCATCAGATTTCGAAATCTTCTATTCTCGTCTTGTGTTAACTATTCACCATCGACGTCTCACTTCCGTACAAGGCTACACCCCATATACCTTCAGAAAAAACTTCCTAACACTTTATATCTCAAGTTAACAAATTCCTCTTCTTTCACAAATACTTTCTTTGAAATAGCCAGTATACATTTTATGTGTTCTCCACTTCTACCATGATCAGTCATTTTCTCGTCAAACCAGTAAAATTCATTTACTACTTTTAGTGCCTCGTTTCCTAATGTAATTCTCTTAGCATCGGCTCACTTAATTTGATTATTCCACTACCCTTGTTTTACTTTTGCTGATGCCCATCTTATAACCTTTTTTCAAGACACTATCCTTTCCGTTCAACTGCTCTTCCAAGTCCTATGCAGTCTGTGACAAAAGTTAAAATGACGTTGGCAAAATCTCAAAGTTAGTTTTTTTTTCTCTATGAACTTAATTCCTTCTCAAAATTTTTCTTTGATTTCCTATACTGCTTGCTCAATGTGCAGGTTGAATAACATGGGAGATAGGCCACAACCCTGTCACACTATCTTCTCAATTACTTTTTCCCTTTAACTTACTTCAGCTCTACTAAATTCAGTCAGATATCCCCACAAGCTGTATATAACCTTTTGTTTCCTGTATTTTATCCCTGTTACTTTTAGAATTGGAGTCACCATCGTCAAAAGATGTTTCGAAGTCTACAAATCTTGGTCTGCATTTCATTATCTGTTGCAGGGACAGTATTGCCTCATGTGTTCCTACATTTCTCCAGACCATCTGGAATACGAAAAATGTTCAAATGGCTCTAACCACTATGGGACTTAACTTCTGAGGTCATCATTCCCCTAGACTTAGAAGTACTTAAACCTAACTAACCTAAGAACATCACACACATCAATGCCCGAGGCAGGATTCGAACCTGAGACCGTAACAGCAGCACGGTTCCGGACTGTGGCGCCTAGACCAGCTCGGCCACAGCAGCCGGCTGGGGAATACGCATTAGTAATTGTAGGGGAAGCACGTGACGTCTTGCATAGACACGGCGTATGAATCTGATCGGTGGGAAAGGCGTGGGGAAAGAGGGAAAGTGGAGCAGATGGAAATGACGGTGGTTGTGGTTGAGAGGGAGGGGACATATTAGCTGGGACGGTAGTTGGGAAGAGGGAACGGAAAGGAACACTGTACAAAAGGCGATGGAGCAGGAGGGAAAGTTGGGCCAGTTCACGGCCAGATCCGGCCGCACGACAAAATCAGAGAATGATGGCGTAACTCTGCTCATTGTGCTGTACTGTGGCGGGTGTGGAGACCGCCCGGATGCTGCCATTGAAGAGTTTTTATAATCGCAGGAAGTGCCGAGCTCTCGCTGAGGTGCTCACGCGTCAGCTGTGCGCCAAATCGGGGCCGCCGAAATTTCACCGTGACTGTCTCCACCCGCGAACCACACTGCTAGATCTGGCAGGTACGGTAGCGATGGCTGTTGCTCACATTTGACCGGTCCTCACTAAGAACTGGCTCAGTTTGTGCAGATGTTGCTCTGAAAATAATGAATATCTTATTGTTACTGAAGAAGACCAGTACAACACCAATTAAGCCAGTAACAGAAGAAATATATGTACAGCAGCTCAGGAGTATTCTAACTGCAATACAATAGAAGCAAATCAGTGCATACTGGACTGACAGACGGAAACCTTCACAGACACTGCCAACAACAAGTGAAACCACTTACATGCGAAACTCGGCAGTCGGCATACGCAGAGCATGGCAGCACTGAGAAGCAACATTTCGCAGCAACCAATACTGAAGAGGATACAGTGTTTGAGAAGTAAGGCCTAACACAGACTGCCAACAGAAGACTAATTCCAATATAAAATGTATCCAAAAGAGAAGTTCTCTCAGTCATAGAACAACTCCGCTGACAAATCGTTATTAGAGGCAGCGTTCCGCACTAACCACGCATTTTGGGAATGAGGGAGGGTGGATGGTGGGGTATGGAACACTGCCGAGAGCCTTCTATAGAACACTAGGATGTCTAGTTACTGTAGTCTTATCACTTATTCCACTATAATCTAAAGCTGCGTTAAAGATTTTCAAGTTGTAGTTTATGTTGATTTTGCATTGCATATCTACTCGTACTTTCTTTCATGGTTAAGGAGGGTAGGAAGTCAAACGGGCCGACTTGGAGTAGAAGAGGCACCACAGGACATTTTAATTTCCACTGTCTATACTTTTACAAATAAATTCATCAAACTTTGTCAGCATGACCAGGAAGGATTCAGAATTCACACTCATAGCAGTGGAAGTTCGAAAACATAACGAAGTAATTTTTTTTACTTGTAAAATTTCATAATTTTTTTCACTTACTGATGGCAGCATTTGTTGCTATAGATACACGTTTCTTCATCAGTAAGAGAGATGGTTCGAAGAATTTTGCACAGCATACAAACCATACTTAAAGGTGTATGAAACTCTAGAATTTTCCAAATCTATTAAAAACTGTGGTAAAAATTGAGGTAACTAACTACAAAGTTGTGTTTTTTCTAAACATGAAGTTTAAAATACAACAGATAATTCGTTTTTTCATAAATTAAATAAATTCTAGAGTTTCATACACCTGTAAGTATGGTATGTATGCTGTGCAAAATTCATCGAAGAATCTCTGTAACTTATGAAGAAAAGTGTACCTATAGCAACAAATGCAGCCATTAGTAAGTGAAATAATCATGAAATTTCACACGTAAAAAAAAAAAATTGTTATATTTTCGAACTTCCACTGCAATGAGTGTGAATCCTGAATCCTTCCTAGTGATGCTGACTAAGTTTTATGAATTTATTTGTAAAAGTATAGACAGTGGAAATTAAAATGTCCTGTGGTGTCTCTCCTACTCCAAGTGGACCCGTTTGACGTCCTACCCCCCTTAAGCTATTCCTCTGTTTCCAGTACAATAGCAGATTTCCGACACCTCATAAATAGTATATAGAGTTTTCAAGAATCTTATTATGTTATGCTTGCTGTGACGAATACAGACATAGCCGCAAAATCATTAACACCATATTACTACCAACTGAGGACGCCACGCGATCTGAGGCGCCTTGTGACAGTCCGTGCGGCTACACCCGTCTGAGGTTCGAGTCCTCCCTCGTTCATGGGTGTGAGTGCTGTTTTCGGAAAATTGTGGTAAGTTGCTATGGGACCAAACTGCTGAGGTTATCGGTCCCTAGGCTTACATGCTACTTAAAGTAACTTACGCTAAGTACAACACACACACCCACGCCCGAGAGAGCACTCGAACCTCCGACGGGGGCAGCCGCGCGAACCGTACCAAGACGCCTAAGACCGCGCAGCTACCCAGCCGTGTGTGCTGTTCCTGGCGTAAGTAAGTTTAAGTTAGATTAAGTAGTCTGTAAGTCTAGGGACCGATGACCTCAGCAGTTCGGTCCCACAAAAGCTTACCACAAATTTCCAAAAAAAATTGAGGACTGACAGGTCAACAACATTGAAGGTTTCCATTAGAAGGTTATTCGAACGTAGCAGGTTGTTGTTAACGATTTACAAACGGGCAATATGCACGCTGATATTTCAGGCGATGTCGACAACGTTCGAAAACGGACTCTACGAGGAATTCCTTTTTCAAAGTCAGTCCGGTCGCTAAATGGAAACTGTAGAGAAAATCGAAAATGTTCTATTCGCAACTTTTACCGTCTCCTACAAGCACTTCCCTACATATTCGCCACTCGGACCTAGACATTTGTCGTAGCGTGGTACCAAATTCCCAATACCCTCATTACAGAAGGCAGCGGCCTGAGCTTTCAGCCAGTTCTCTACGCTGTAGTGCAGCTCGTTGTCCGTGCCAAAATGCTCGGAAAACGAATCAGTAAACACATAAATTGTCAAATGACGAGTTTCTCGAATCAGATAATCCACTCACTTTATGCGCATCCAGTGACGCCTGTGGTCTGGGATGACACGGCGGCCGGTCGGTACCGTTGGGCCTTCAGGGCCATTCCGGGCGGAGTTTTGTTGTTGTTGTTGTTGTTTCAGCACAATATGATTGGCTGATACTCGCTTGCTTACCCGAACGCCTGCGTCATGAGCGCCTGTACGTCGTGCTTCAGAGTTCCTGCACCATTGCCGTGTTTTGCTATCACGAATGACGGTTCCTTTCGTAGATTCCATGAAATCAGGCGGAATCCCTCAGCAATGACAGCATGCACTTCACACTCGGAGGGAGCCACAACTGTGTTCAAAATGGTTCAAATGGCTCTGAACACTATGGGACTTAACATCTGAGTTCATCAGTTCCCTAGAACTTAGAACTACTTAAACCTAACTAACCTAAGGACATCACACACATCATACCCGAAGCAGGATTCGAACCTGCGACCGTAGCGGTCGCGCGGTTCCAGACTGAAGTGCCTAGAACCGCTCGGCCACAACGGCCGGCACCACTGTGTTCATTGTGTGCCCAGAACTGAATAGCGATCGATGGGGATACTAGAGACACTGCGTAGTACATCTGCGCAAATCTTCGTAGGCTTTTCATTGTGGTTTTAATTTCAAAAGCCGTCGGACGTTGAAAGAAAAAATAGCCCTCGCATCTAAAGTTTCCACTGTCCAAACGTTTGAGTCTCGCCATACGATTTATATCTAACCATCTACCAGGATAGACCCAGCCCTCTCCCTGTCCCCCTTGGCCACAAACACACAAAATGGGCGTCAAACATAAAACACTGATTATTAGGCTAATATACAGACGAAATGACATATCTCCATTTTCACTGCTTCTTTACAAAGTGTACTTTTTTAGACTAGTGCTTAAGTATCTGAGACCACTGGTCAATTAAAAGCGACATGGTCTCTTAATGCGAAAAAGAGGAGGAGAGAGCAGGAGACTGGTGGTCATCTTTTAGAGGAAACTGTACTGTCATTATGTAGAAGTGATTTAAGAAAAGTACCGGGTGATCAAAAAGTCAGTATAAATTTGAAAACTGAATAAATCACTGAATAATATAGATAGAGAGGGTACAAATTGACACACATGCTTGGAATAACATGGAGATTTATTAGAACAAAAAAAATACAAAAGTTCAAAAAATGTCCGACAGATGGCGCTTCATCTGATCAGAATAGCAATAATTAGCATAACAAAGTAAGACAAAGCAAAGATGATGTTCTTTACAGGAAATCCTAAATATGTCCACCATCATTCCTCAACAATAGCTGTAGTCGAGGAATAATGTTATGAACAGCACTGTAAAGCATGTCCGGAGTTATGGTGAGGCATTGGCGTCGGATGTTGTCTATCAGTATCCCTAGAGATGTCGGTCGATCACGATACACTTGCGACTTCAGGTAACCCCAAAGCCAATAATCCCATGGACTGAGGTCTGGGGACCTGGGAGGCCAAGCATGACGAAAGTGGCGGCTGAGCACACGATCATTACCAAACGACGCGCGCAAAAGATCTTTCACGCGTCTAGAAATACTTTTTTTTGTTCTAGTAAAACACCATGTCATTCCAAGCATGTGTGTCAATTTTTACCTCTCTATCTACATTATTCCGTGGTTTATTAAATGTCAAATTTATTCTGAATTTTTGATCACCCGGTACTTGAGAATTACATCTAAGGATCGGATCAGAGTTTTAAATCGACTCATCAAAATGATAATCGAATTATGATGGCAAGCCAAACAAAGGTCTTCAGAATAAGTGGATGGCCAACTACCCAACAGAGATTTCTCCACTCTTCCGGGACAACGTTTCGTTGCTCTCAGCGCATCTGTTCCGCTGCCGGCTGAGAGTCCCACGATTCTCTGCCCGGCGAGAAAAACAGCGCTGCCACCGTTTCCATAGCGTGCAACAAAAGGGGTGCGGACCGGGGCGCAGCCAACAGCTGCGTCGCGGTTCGCGCTTTCAGCGGAAGCTCCGGCCAGCAGGTGTTTACGCCGCTTCCTGCCCCGTCTCGCGGCGGCCGGCCGAGTCGCAAAAACCAGGGCTGCTGCGCGAAACACAGGCCGCGACACCTGTTGTACGTCTTCTGGGTGCAACACATCACAAATGAGACGTGCAACTTTTCCAGTCCGTATACTTACTGGAAAGTTGTCCAGATATTACAACTTACTTCTGGCAATAACTTCAGATGGTACAATAACCTGACCTACTCTCCCTTTGTCTCCCTACCTCCCTGTTGTGTGTTATCAGTTTTTCTACTGAATAATGCACTCTTCCCCACCTCCTCCGCTCTCCCACCTCTCACTCACTATCTCTCTCTCTCTCTCTCTCTCTCTCTCTCTCTCTCTCTCTCTCTCAGCGCTACATATCGAACAAATGGCTCTGAGCACTATGGGACTCAACAGCTGAGGTTATCGGCCCCCTAGAACTCAAAACTATTTAGACCTAACTAACCTAACGACATCACACCCATCCACGCCCGAAGCAGGATTCGAACCTGCGACCGTAGCAGTCGCGCGTTTCCGGACTGAGGCGCCTAGAACCGCTCGGTCACCTCGGCAGGCCTAAATATCGAGCTAAATCTTCATCTCTACACATCTATTATGACGGAAGCAGTGAGAATAACCTTTACGCAATTGTTCTTTGTCTGCCCCTTGTAATGGTACTTGAATTACGTAACCATTACGGCACCTCACCTGAACCTCTAGATACCATTAATATTCAACTGTATTTCTGTTAACTACTTAACATATTTCTGAGACAACATTCAGATTTGATTTCATTTGTGATACATCGATATGTTTATATTGCAATGATATTATTCTTACGTGTATTCTTTCTTTTGTCACTATGATCTTTGACGTACTTGTAACTCTGATTTTTGGGCGCGTAAGCGATTATTAGTTAGTTGCTGAGTTGTTAGAGAGTCAGATCTTGAGAAGGTCAAGTGCTGGACGTCATGTTGGAAAGACGCATAACGTAGTCAGCTTATAAAATGTGAACTTTAACAGTGACTGTGAGGAAGATGTTTTTCAAGCATGTTTTGTATTGTGATGTTTTGTGTGTTACGTGATATTGCAGCAAAAGTAATAAAAAAGAGGTTTAACGTGAATTCGGAGTGCTGATTACTTTTTTACATCACCATTGCCCTGCAAAAGTGTAATCTTCAAGAATGGTTTGTGAAACACATCTACAAAACTTTTGAATTTAGCAGAATAAAACCTAGGACTTTTTGCATCCAAGCTTGGAATCACCATTACCTAGATTTTCGACGATTGAGCCATGATTTTACGACGAGACAAGCGTAGGAAACACGAAAAGATGAGTGCCTAGTGTTTTCATTATTACATGAAATGACTTTATTAACTGTGCTCTAATGACACCTGCCACATAATAACTTTGTTGTTGCCCGAAAATTCAGTATTTAGCAGCTTGAGCAATACCGCAATCATTAAATTTTGACCTTTGTTGTGGTAGGGTTGTTAGACCCTGCGATTTGTTCTCTAATTTTTCTACCATTGCATGTTAATCATTTTTGTGAGACCGTACAGGCAGCGTCTATCCCACATATCGTCTTTTGAAAAACGTTAATAAATGTCTTCTTTCACACATTATCCCTGGCTGCTCATCAGTTCGTTCTATTTATTTCTGTTTGCTGTTTAATATCCTTCTATAAAACAGTATTTCAAACGCTTGGCGTTTCCCCTACTTTGCTGTTCACAACCGTAACATTTCCTTTCCACTGTAGCGGTGCTACCGGATGCACAGTTCCAGCAACTTCTTCCTCTATTTCTTATTTATATTTGATACGAGTAGAGCTTTTCTTCACGTTGCTTTGGGCCATTTGCTGTAATGCTGATTCCTACTTAATAAACGCGTTTGTATTAAAGCAATATGTCTTTATCTTCCTATTTAGCAAATCGTCATGGCCTTCTATACCAGTATTTAGCACTTCTGACTTTTTATTGTATATACTTAAGCCAAAATGTTATGTGCAGTAATTTTTTCATACGATTCCAAAGTCCTTCTAAGTCGTAATGTTACGTCATTTGCGAAGGTTAATAGACGTATTTCATCTCCTTGCACTGTTACATTATAAAAAACAAATCCTTAACCTTTTTTTTCTACAAGGTATTAAGTTATTTTTAAGTGAAGACTAATGATGATCATTATTATTATTTCGTACTGATGCCGCCTATATCCATGTTACGAGCATCTTTCGGTGCTGGCTTGTAACTATTTTTTTTTTTTTTTTTTTTTTTGTAATTTCGTGGCAAAATGAAACTATAAGCAGGGTCGAGAGTCGAACCCGAAAATGGTTCAAATGGTTCTGAGCACTGAGGTCATCAGTCCCCTAAACTTAGAACTACTTAAACCTGACTAACCTAAGGACATCACACACATCCACGCCCGAGGCAGGATTCGAACTTCCGACCGTAGCAGTCGCGCGGTGCCGGACTGAAGCGCCTAGAACCGCTCGGCGTTGAACCCGACAGATTAACTGTTGTGACCAGTGCTCTTACTGACTGAATTATCCCCTCGCTCGAATTACGACTTGCCCTTACAGCTTCAATTCCGCCAGTAAGACTGATATGTCTGTGCATACACGATCATTCCCGTAGCGGATAATACCTTCCCTTCTCTAATTTCTGATAAATCGCAAGTGGTATAATGGTGTCTGAAAGTCTCAAACTAAAAGTATGAAGTAAACTGGTAACTGGAATTCATGACAACTATTTAGCCCTATCGCTGTACTGAACTCTTGACGGACTGTGGTGCATTGTGTATGCGGCCAGACGGTTGTTCAATAAACACTGTATGGACTTGCTGCATACACGACGTCTCTGTGTTAGTGAATTTTCGGACGCGCCGCTGCCGGTATGCTGGCCACGTTGACTGTCGACAGCCAAGCCGTGTGAGGCATTGGGGTTCCCGTACCGAGGTTCGCATACGAAACTCCAACAGCGTGCGAAGGCTGTGGCAGGCCTACTCCCAAACGCTTTTCGAAGGCCTCTTTGTCAAAACTCAAAATCGGTAACGCACAGAAAATAAAGTAAATGAATAAATAAATGACTTATCTACATGGATTTGCTGTAAGAGCGTGCAAAAATTTAACAGGGTATAGAGGATGCTCCACTGAACAATATGAGGTAGAGAACCTGAGGTCGGAGAAGCCAGATTGAGGAGATAATAGGAGTAGAAAACATTACTGAGTACTTTTTTATTTATATTGGTTACAGTTAACTGCAAATACCATCACTGACACAATGAACGTGGCATTTGTTCTGTATCTTACCAGGTGTGCTGAAACTGATGGCCATCAACCCTCAATGCAAGCATCACATCTACGAACAAGAGTCTGACGCATCATGACAAACATCCTAGGTATGTTTCGAATCACATCACAGGCAGCTACGATTCTGACAACTACTTCCATCTCGGTGTCTACTGGTGCCTCGCTCACTGCTGACTTTAGATATCCCCATAGGAAGTAATCAAGCGGATTCAGGTCAGGTGACCTCATAGTCCATGGGATATGACCTCTTCCAATCCGGCGACCAGGAAATACAACACTGAGATGGTTGCGGACATCCACACTGAAGTGAGGCGCTGCACCGTCATGTTGTATATTTTTGCACGCTGATACGGAAACATCCTGTACAAGCAGATTGACGTTTACTCAGACAAAACTAAACTATACTTTTTTCCTTCAGAATGAGATTTTCACTCTCCAGCGGAGTGTGCGCTGATATGAAACTTCCTGGCAGATTAAAACTGTGTGCCGGACCGAGACTCGAATTCGGGACCTTTGCTTTTCGCGGGCAAGTGAGCGGACAAGTGCTCTACCAACTGAGCTACCCAAGCACGTCTCACGCCCCGTCCTCACTGCATTACTTCTTCCAGTATCTCGTCTCCTACCTTCCAAACTTAACAGAAGCTCTCCTGCGAACCTTGCAGAACTAGCACTCCTGAAAGAAAGGATATTGCGGAGACATGGCTTAGTCACAGCCTGGGGGATGTTTCCAGAATGAGATTTTCACTCTGCAGCGCAGTGGGCGCTGATATGAAACTTGGCAGACCTCTTGCCCGCGAAAGGCAAAGGTCCCCAGTTCGAGTCTCGGTCCGGCGCACAGTTTTAATCTGCCAGGAAGTTTCACTTTTATTCTTTCTTTTTTTTTTTCAAGAATCGCAGTAATGTAATTTGTCTCCGTTTCAGAATATTCCAGTGATTTACAGCAGAAACCGCAGTAGTCTACACTTTCCAAAACTTAACGACACACTCTTCCACACTACGACGAAAACAAAATTAGTATGTGTTCTTATAAAAGTGCTCTTTTTCCTTTACGTCTGTTGGAAGATCAGACTGGCAGCTGAATATCAAGTTAAGTTTTTTAACGGTACTAAAAACTAGTTAAAAATCATCCTGCATAAAGACGACGTTATAGTATTAGCAGTCCTGGCTTCTAGGTCATTTCTTTTCCCTTTGAATTACCGTTACTTCTAAAACTAATCACGAACACGGTACGATCGACAAGAACATTTCAGCATAGGCTTCACCCATTTATATACAAGAGAAAACACTGTTAAAAAATAACAGTGATAAGTTGCAAAACACGATTAAATTTTTGCAGCGAATTCGCCTTTAATCAGTTCATCTTCAGTATAGGAAACGGAAGTACAGGCGAAAGATGCTACGTACCCTGCTGCGCATTGGTCGTACGATACAGCAGTTTCACACGACACGAGCGTATTATTTCGCTGTCGGCTAAAATTTAGTGGGGGATGTCCAGAGACAAATGCTTTACCGGATAAACCACGGTGTGCGGCAAGCGGAAGAGAACGGTGATGCAGTAGCAGCTGCCAAAACTTCAAGGACGCGTGCTGAAGGAAGCTCAACAAATGACAAAAGGTGTTCCCACACGAGACTGCAGGAGCCCCCTTGTTTGGCGCTCACGTCACGCGCCAGCGCCGTGTAACTCCGGCGTATTCCAGGAATAGTAATAGTTGTTTATACTCTCCCTCGTTACGGTGGGAAAAATCCGTACAGCAAATTACACATGTCCCACGCGTCTGCGGCGACAATCCCATCTTTCACCAGAATCTTGTCGTATACTTCTCTAGACAGTAACAACAATGTAATTGAATAACTGTGAAAGCACCGCAATGGCGAGCGCCGACTGCTGCTACCATGCAGCACCGCTGCTCAGTCGCTTGTGGAGTACTGCTTACTCTTCGTGTTTTAATGTCCCTGTTAATACATATCAATGAAACGAATATCGCAGTAGATTAATTCTGGACGACTCTATCGAACAGGCACATTGAATTTCACTATAAAAATGATTTAACTGGAAAATAACGACGCTTTCCGTCAACACTGGGCGTCACATTAATTGGCTGGGGTGACTCTTGCCACACATTACAAAAACGAAATTGCAAACACCTGCCTAAACACCATCAAAAAATGCGCCTGACAACTCTTAGAAGAAACACCCCAAAGGAGTTAGGAACATTTTTTATATTTCATTATGGATAATATCGGGTGATTAAGTGGTGCACTAGCGATTGCGACTGTCTACGTAGGACTAACTTAGCTGTACTATTTATTTTGAAACATTATAGCATTTATTTCCTCAGATTTTTTCTGAGAATATGCACCGAACTAGAGAATTATTCTTCGACGCCCAGAAAAACCACGTGGCTTTGTTCTTTCATGCTGACAGGAGGCGGTCTCATTGACACCTAACATCATTTTCCTGTGAACTTTGCTTTGAATGCAAAGCACATACTCGCTTTACAATACACTCGACTTGTGTCTTTCGTAAAATATTTCAGCAATCAGATAAGGACGCCGGGAGGCAGATTCTGAGACGCAGCTTGAAGTGGCAGTTTCATAGTTGAAACTTCCTGGCACATGAAAACTGTGTGCCGGACCGAGACTCGAACTCGGGACCTTTGCCTTTCGCGGGCAAGTGCTCTACCAGCTAACCAACCCAAGCACAACCCACGCCCCGTCCTCACAGCTTTACTTCTGCCAGTACCTCGTTTCCTACCTTCCAAACTTTACAGAAGCTCTCCTGCGAACCTTGCAGAACTAGCACTCCTGAAAGGAAGAATTCTGCGAAAAGCAAAGGACCCGATTTCGCGTCTCGGTGCGGCACACAGTTTTAATCTGCCAGTAAGTTTCATATCAGCGCACACTCCGCTGCATAGTGAAAATCTCATTGCAGTTTAATAGTTTCCAGGTCCACCTCAGTTCACTATTCAATAATTTGGAAGTGATGTCTGCAGCAGATGGCAAGCACATTTTCCCCGCAGGAATCGAGCGTATAAGGTGAGATTCATCATACGTGTGGTCTTTGTTTAGGCAGCGAGATTACGTAATATTCAATGTGTGCTAGTTCGAAATTCTGTACAGAAAACAACACCGCTGCACTCGTGAAGGATCTACGACGTCACAACCCAAGCTTTACAAATCAAATTAGGGTGAAACTTGAGCTAAATTTTTTGAACTTGCACTGAAGTTTTACATGAGGTGGTAAGACTGCGAATAGACGAATGCGATTAGAGTCGCCAGGTACAGGGATCGCGACGGCAATCTGAGACGACTCCGCCATCTGACGAGACGGGGCTGGTCTTCCGTCTGGGGAACGGCACACCGGAAGCGGTGTCTGCAGGAAGCCAGGATCCCGCGGCTGGCTGGCTGGCTGGCTGGCTGGCTGCTGCTGCTGCTGCTGGTGGGAAACTCGCAGAGGGCCATTGTGCGCCCGGGCACAGTTAGGAGTTCGCACGGCACCCCCGCGCCCATTGTGCGTGGGCGACTCTCCGCCGCTCACTGGGTCAAGCGGGGGAGGAAGGCCGCACAACTGGGCTACTCTCCCGGAAACCGAGGACGCTTTTTCTACAGCAGCGGACTGCACGACCGCCGAGGGGCTCCCGTGCAAGAAAGACGTGGCGCAATGTCCTTGCAAAAGTGGCGATCTCAGTCAGGCGCGGGATTTCTAAACCCGCCGGAAACGTCGGAGCTTTTCCTGTGGAGGCTATATGGGGCAGTGAGGAGACAAGACTAAAGTAATAGGAGTCTGATTTTGTGTGTGCGCGCGTCTGTTGCTGTGTTAATAGTTCACAGTCCAGTTTCAAAAACATATCGTATTAATTCACTTAAACGATAGCATGTTACTGCATTTTCAATGATAGAGTATAATTACTAGTTATTATGTATAACAGGTATAATATTGGAACTCTTGCTTTGGAAAGTTAGCTCTCATCCAGTCACATCTTTCATTCTTTCTCTTCCTATCCCTCTGCCTTCAGCCTTTCATCCCTATCTCCAAATGGCAATCAAATGTTTTATTTATGCATTTACATTTTACCAATGTAGACATCATAATTATTGTACTTAAATTTAGCAACGTATTACCTGGTTACATAAACGAGTATGAAATTTAAGCTAGCCGGCCGTTGTGGCCGAGCGGTTCTAGGCACTTCAGTCTGGAGAAAAGCGACCGCTTCGGTCGCAGGTTCGAATCCTGCCTCGGGCATTGATGTGTGTGATGTCCTTAGGTTAGTTAGGTTTAAGTAGTTCTAAGTTCTAGGGGACTGATGACCTCAGACGTTAACTCCCATAGTGCTCAGGGCCATTTAAGCTATATAAACTTGACGTATTTATATACCACCTGAAATATTTATTACAACCCGTGTATTCAACACCTCAAAACGAAGGTGTCCAAAATCCTTTAAAACTTATTCCGTAATGATGTTGTTATGATGTTCTTTGCACTTTGTGATAATGTTTCTCTTTTGCTATACGATTCTTGCACCTGATAGTTTCCAGACGCGTCATTTGTTTACAAAATGTGACAGTATACGTCTGATGTGTTACGACAGTGAAAGGAGCCTGGAGTTATTCTATTTTACTTACTTTATTTTTACCTTTAGATATACACTTAATTTTTTTGTCAGACAAGCCCCAAAAATCACGTTCTAAAATACTATTTTGTTTCTCCACCAGAAAGTGCCACAAGTTCCTCCAAAAATCGAAACACAACACGTACATACGTCACACTAACAAATGTAAATTCATCTGATGATGGAGATTTAAACCTTTGAAACGCACCGTGGAGATAAATAAACAGTCACTGGTAAAAGAGGAGCCGTCTCGTCATTCGTCGAGAGTGATTTAGGGGAAATGGCGGAATATCTAAATCTGGATGGCTGAAAAAGAATCTGAACCGCAGACTTCCCGAGTACGAGTCAACAGCCTCATCACTGCGCCACATCGCTCGGTGGATACACGCAGTCTGTGTTCCGAATGGTCGTCTGAGAAGACGCACGACGATGAGTTTGTCGTTCTGGCAGAGCCACGGAATTGTCGCACTGCCTCGCTGGTCCAGCGAACATGGAGGTCGTCGGCAGGGGGGGGGGGGGGGGGGGGGGAGGGGGGGACGCTCTCTAATTGGCGCACGCGGAAGCACGCGTGAGACGCCACGACTTACGGCGCCTGCTCGGAGCTGTCCCCCATACGAACGGGAGCTGTCGCAGTCGCGTTCCCAGACGCGACTTTACCGACCGCTTCCACAGGCTTTCTAGAGTGTGGTATTACAGAGGTTACCAGGAACATTCCAAATTAATGGGCTACGCACCACATGAGCACAGTGGAACTGATGACACTGATTTTCGGAGACGTACACTGACGTGGCGAAACTCACGGGCTAGCGATATGCACATATACAAATGGGGGTAGTAGCCGTACACAAGGTATAAAAGAGTAGTGCACTCCTGGAGCTGTCCAAGGCTGACTGATATGCAAGCTAAATCAAACATGCTGAAAGAAGAAGCAGAGACTGCTGGCCTCAAGATAAATACAGGCAAAACAAAGGAAATGAGAGTAAATTCAGGGAACATGGAGATGCCACTGTTCATAGATGAGCAACGGGTGGAGACTGTCAACTCATTCCTGTATCTGGATAGTATAGTGGCGGAAGATGGTGGAGCTGAAGATGACGAGAAAAACCGCATTAAAAAGGCAATTGCTGCCTTCATACAATTGTATCCAATATGGAAAAATAGAAATATCACGTATAAAACAAACATCTGTATTTTTAATACAAATGTGAAGGCTGTCCTTCTGTACGCCGGTGAAAGCTGGAAAATGGATAAAAGGATAACATCCCAGTTACAAAGCTTCATAAATAGGTGTCTTCGACGCATCACGAATATCTGGTGGCCCGAAAAAATATGTAATGAGGAGCTCTGGCGAATAACAAACCAGATACCTATAGAAGACCAGATACGAGAGAGAAAGTGGGGCTGGTTGGGGCACACCTTTAGAAAACCAGATGGAGCCATCGAGAAAAAAGCATTGTAATGGAATCCCCAGGGAATAAGGAAGAGAGGAAGACCAAGGGGCACATGGAAGAGGACAGTGGAAGGGGAAGCAAAAAGAGTTGGCAAGACCTGCGCAGAATTGAGGCAAATGGCCAAAGACAGAGACGGATGACGAGTTGTCTTGGATGCCCTATACCACCATAGGAGCCAAAGGAATTAAGTCAAGTAAGACTCATGGAGCTGTCATATGTACTCACGTGATTCACGTGAAAAGATTTCCAACGAGATTATGGCCGCACGACGGCAAATAACAGACTTTGAACGCAGAATTGTGGTTGGAACTAGACGCATGGCACATTCCAATTCGAAAGTCGTTTGGGATTTTAATATTTAGAGATCCACAGAGTGCAAATTGTGTCGAGGATACCAAATTTCAGGCGTTACCTCTCACCACGGACAACGCAGTGGCCGACGGACTTCACTTAACGACAGAGAGCAGCGGCGTTTGCCTGAAGTTGTCAGTGCTACCAGAAAGCAACATTGCACGAAATAAATCAGTGCGGGACAGGCGACGAATGTATCCGTTAGGACACTGCAGCGAAAGTTTGGTTTAATAGGTTATGGCAACAGACGACTGACGTGAGTGCCTTTGCTAGCAGTACGACATTGCCTGCAGCGTCTTTACATGGAATGGACTCGACCCTCTCGGCCAAGTGAACCGATCATTGACGAAATTGTTATGTTCTGCGACTGGGAGACGATTTGCAGCCATTCATGGACTTCATGTTCTCAAACATGTCACCAGGCCACAATTGTTGGCGACTGGTCTGAAGAACATTCTGAATATTTCGAGCGGATGGTTGGCCAACCACATCGGCCGACGTCAGTTCCATTGGACATTTACAGGACATAATCGAGAAGTCAGTCAGTGCACAACGTCCTGCACCGGCGACACTTTCGCAGTTATGGACGGCTGTAGAGGCAGCAAGGCTCAATTTTTCTGCTGGGGACTTCCAACGACTTGAGTCCATGTTACGTCGAGTTGCTCTACTACGACGGCAAAAAGGACGCCCGACACGACATTAGGAGATACCCCATGACTTTTGTCACCTCAGCGTACACTGACGAGGAAAGGGAAGCGAAATTAAACTTCGCGGGTCTGGAGACTACAAAATAGTCAAATTTACAGAAGTATTTGCCCGGATGAGTCCACTTATCAATACGACGATGCACCCTCTCTGTCCTGAATGCACTCATTGACTCGGTTGGTTATGATGTCACAAATCCTCTACAGAGGCATGCTGGCAGACAACTGTTGTAACTGGTCTTTGATATCCTGGATACCGGTACTGGGACGAAGTGAACTTCCAAGCGAGTCCCACGCATGTTCTGTCAGGGTGAGGTCTTGGGATCTTGCTGGTCACAGGAGGATCTGAATATCTCAATGCAGTTCACAGAGACATGCGCCATATGTGAACGAGCATTTTCACGTTGAAAACTTACACGACGATACTGTAGCATGACAGCTAACATGCAGGGTGTTAAAAAATGTTCAAATGTGTGTGAAATATTATGGGACTTAACTGCTAAGGTTATCAGTCCCTATCCTTACACACTACGTAAGCTAAATTATCCTAAGGACAAACACACACACACCCATGCCCGAGGGAGGAGTCGAACCTCCGCCGGGACCAGCCGCACAGTCCATGACTGCAGCGCACCGGACCGCTCGGCTAATCCCGCGCGGCCATGCAGGGTGTCCGTGACGTACTGTTGTGTTGTCACAATTCAGTCAATCACCACCAGCCGCGACCTGAAGTCATACCCGATGGCTCCCCACTCCACGACGCCAGGAAGTAACACCACTGTGCCTGTCCAAAACATTGGAAGAATGAGACCTCTTCTCAGGTCTCCGCCACACCCGCCAACAATAGTCATCCGGGATAATGCAGAACCACGATCGTTGCTCAATACAATGCGGCCCCAAACATCACCAATCGATGCAACCCAGTCACGGCACCATTTCAGCCCAACCACTTGTGGTGTTGACTGCAGTCTGGTTCGAAAACAGTTGAAGTGGCTCTAAGCGCTATGGAACTTTAACATCTGAGGTCATCAGTCCCCTAGACTTAGAACTACTTAAACCTAACTAAGGACACCACATACATCCGTGCCCGAGGCCGGATTCTAACCTGCGACCTTAGCAGCAGCGCCGTTCCAAACTGAAGCGCCTAGAACCGCTCGACCACACCGGCCGGCGTGTGCAGTCTGCACATGGAACGGTAATTCCGCAACTCGGTAGCTCCTAGTCTTCGACCAATGGTGCGGGATGACACTGAATATAGCAGGGAGAACATTACTTGTTCCTGGATGGCAACTTCAAAGATGAAGTGGTTATGATGTGCCTGGTGCACGGTACGGCAATCCTCTCTTGAGCTGGTCATACGTGTTCGACCAGAACCCGTCCTGATGTCACAATGCAGTCCAACATTGGACCACTGTCTTATCAGATTGCCCCACAAATGTCGATATGGCACAGTTTGATCAACAGGCCCAATGGAGACCGACAATGAGGCAGCTTTCAAACTCCGTCAGGTATTAATAGCGCTGTCGCACCAGCTGCGAGTCCTTCACAATAATCACTCAACATCATATGCCATCCGTCTCGGTAGCTGCGCTGTCAGTGGGGCATATTACCAACAGGGAGTGGGGGGTTCGATTCCTTGAAGGGTCGGAGATTTCCACCGCTCCGAGTCTGTGTGTTGCGTTGTCCTTACGTTCATATCGTCACAATGGCTATTCCTGACTGAATGGGCACCTTCCGAAAGCCAATAAATTGAAAAAAAAAACATCTGATGCTGTTAACTCCCCTTACGTATCCTACTGAGACCGGTAGGAAGGGTAAACGTCTACAACACTAATCCACTCTGGTGGTTGTTCTACCTCCTGCAGAGAAATGCAGCTCGATAAATAAAATTGCCTCGGATGGCGCGTCAGAACGGGAAGTTACTGTCACATACGAGGGCTATCCACAAAGTATATTACGTTTTGTAATTAAAAATAAATAAAGTATTGGAATACAGATGAAAGCCAAACTTAAATACTACTTTTCTACATAGTTGCCATTAAATTAAAGCACTTATCGTAGCGATGGACGAGCTTGGAAATTCCTTCGTCGTGAAATTCGGCCGCCTTCAAGCGCGTGGTTACCTCTTCTTGAAGCTGTACGTCGTCATCAAAACGCTGCATAGCCAACCACTTCTTCATTGCTGGGAATAAGTGGAAGTCGCTCGGTGCCAGGTCGGGACTGTACGGCGGATGAGGAAACAACTCCCACTTACAAGATTCGAGAACTTCACGAGTGGAATTTGCCGTGTGGGCCCGGGCGTTGTCGTGAATCAGCAAGATCTTTGAGCCCAACTTTCCACTGCGCTTGTTTTGTATTGCTCTTCTGAGGTTGTGCAGATTTTGGCAATGCCTTTGAGAGTTTATTGTAGTGCCTCTTTCCAGGAAATCCACAAAAATCACACCTTTTCTGTCCAAAAGAGGTAACCACGTGGTTGAAGGCGCAGGCAGCCGAATTTTACGACGAAGGAATTTCAAAGCTCGTCCACCGCTACGATAAGTGCCTTAATTTAAATGGCAACTATGTGGAAAAGTAGTAGTTAAGTGTGGCATTCATCTGTATATAATAAAAAAAATTCCAGTTATTTATTTTTAATTCCAAAACGTAATGTACTTTGTCGATAGCCGTCGTACAACAATGTCTCGGAAATATATCATCTATTTGTCAAGTAGTATGGTAAACAGCTGATCACATGATTGAGTTGTTGTTGTTGTTGTTGTCTTCAGTCCTGCTTGCTCAATATACAGATTGAATAACATCGGGGAAAGGCTACAACCCTGTCTCACTCCTTTCCCAACCACTGCTTCCCTTTCATGCCCCTCGACTCTTATTACTGCCATCTGGTTTCTGTACAAATTATAAATAGCCTTTCGCTCCCTGTATTTTACCCCTGCCACCTTTAGAATTTGAAAAAGAGTATTCCAGTCAACATTGTCAAAAGCTTTCTCTAAGTCTACAAATGCTAGAAACGTAGGTTTGCCTTTTCTTAATCTTTCTTCTAAGATAAGTCGTAAGGTCAGTATTGCCTCACGTGTTCCAACATTTCGACGGAATCCAAACTGATCCTCCCCGAGGTCTGCATCTACCAGTTTTTTCCATTTGTCTGTAAAGAATTCGCGTTAGTATTTTGCAGCCGTGGCTTATTAAACTGATAGTTCGGTAATTTTCACATCTGTCAGCACCTGCTTTCTTTGGGATTGGAATTATTATATTCGTCTTGAAGTCTGAGGGTATTTCGCCTGTCTCATACATCTTGCTCACCAGCTGGTAGAGTTTTGTCATGACTGGCTCTCCCAAGGCCGTCAGTAGTTCTAATGGAATGTTGTCTACTGCGGGGGCCTTGTTTCGACTCAGGTCTTTCAGTGCTTAACCGTGTGATAAAGGGATAAACCACCTCTGGTGACAGTGTCTCTGCCCATCTTTCAATTAACTTTCGCTAACTCATGATTGAGTTAGCGAAAGTTAATTGAAAGATGGGCAGAGACACTGTCACCAGAGGTGGTTTATCCCTGTATCACACGGTTAAGGGCCCCATACAACAAGTGGTTCTGCAGCACCACTGCATAGTTTTTCGGGGTAAAATTAACCGGACTGTATGTACTTTTGACCGTTAGCAGCGTACATTAAACAACCTGGGAAAATTGTTCTAGCCACACATCACTACCTTCCGACACAGTACTGTCGACACCCAGACCGTGGTAAGAAGTTTCTCGCAACCGTTGCCCGAGACACGTAAGCGAGCGTGAAGCACAGCGAGCGCGCGCACAGTGCAGCGCTGAGGTGCGTCGCTCGTAGCAGAGCACCCAGGGCGAGCCGGCGGGGAGAGGGTCAGACGGAGCGCTCGGGTTTCTGCGGTCGGCGCGACGGATCACGTTAGCCACCCCTGCTGCCGACGGGCGCAGAAAGCTATCCGGCGGCCGGGGTGATCGGCTGCAGGGCCCTGGCGCAAGAGTCCGCGGGTGCTGCGAGCGCGCCGCAGTTTCAAATTCACTGCGTCTTTCTGGTTTAGGGCGCTCACAGGCGACGTTATTGGCGCCCAAACTTCCTTGGAGAACAAAGGCGTCATATCTACATACACTACTGGCCATTAAAGTTGCTACACCAAGAAGAAATGCAGATGATACACGGGTATTCAGTGGACAAATATATTATACTAGAACTGACATGTGATTACTTTTTCACGCAATTTGGGTGCACAGATCTTGAGTAATCAGTACCCAGAACAACGACCTCTGGCCATAATAAATGCCCTGATATGCCTTACCAGTGAGTCAAACAGAGCTTGGATGGCGTGTACAGGTACTGCTGCCCATTCGGCTGCAACACGATACAACAATTCATCAAGAGTGGTGACTGGCGTATTGTGACGAGCCAGTTGCTCGGCCACCATTGTCCAGACGTTTTCAATTGGTGAGAGATCTGGAGAATGAGCTGGCCAGTCGAACATTTTCTGTATCCAGAATGGCCCGTACAGGACCTCCAACATGCGGTCGTGCATTATCCTGCTGAAATGTAGGGTTTCACAGGGGTCGAATGAAGGGCAGAGACACGGGTCGTAACACATCTGAAATGTCACGTCCACTGTTCAAAGTGCCGTCAATGCGAACAAGAGGTGAACGAGACGAGTAACCAATGGCACCCCACACCTTCACGCCGGGTGATAAGCCAATATGGCGATGACGAATACACGCTTCCAATGAGCGTTCACCGCGATGTCACCAACACGGATGCGACCGTCAGGACACTGTAAACAGAACCTGGATTCATCCGAAAAAATCACGTTTTGCCATTCGTGCACCCAAGTTCGTCGTCGAGTATACCATCGCAAGCGCTCCTGTCTGTGACACAGCGTCAAGGGTAACCGCAGCCATGGTCTAGGATCTTATAGTCCATGCTGCTGCAAACGTCGTCGAACTGTTCGTGCAGATGGTTGTTGTCTTGGAAACGTCCCCATCTGTTGACTCGGGGATCAAGACGTGGCTGCACGATCCGTTACAGCCATGCGGATAAGATGCCTGTCATCTCGACTGCTAGTGATACGAGGCCGTTCGGATCCAGCAAGGCGTTCCGTATTACCCTCCTGAACCCACCGATTCCACATTCTGCTAATAGTCATTAGATCTCGTCAACGCGAGCAGCAGTGTCGCGATGCTATAAACCGCAATCGCGGTAGGCTGCAATCCGACCTTTATCAAAGTCGGAAACGTGATGGTACGCATTTCTCCTTCTTATACGAGGCATCTCAACAACGTTTCACCAGGCAAGGCCGGTCAACTGCTCTTTGTGTATGAGAAATCGGCTGGAAACTTTCCTTATGTCAGCACGTTGTAGGTGTCAACACGTTGTAGGTGTCGCCACCGGCGCCAACCTTGTCTGAATGCTCTGAAAAGCTAATCATTTGCATATCACAGCATCTCCTTCCTGTCGGTGAAATTTCGCGTCTGTAGCCCGTCATCTTCGTGGTATAGCAATTTTAATGGCCAGTAGTGTATCTACTTTTACATACAACTGAATCATGGGATGAAATTCCTCTTCATATACTTGGCCGTAATGGGCATCAGGTTCGTCGTTGAGGATATACCATATCCACTGTGGCGGGTAATTTGTCAGCTGCATAAGCGTTCAAAGAAATTTTGGGCTTCCAGCCGATCATCGTTAACTACACTCCGCGATATTTCGACTGGGCACCAAGAACCAGGAAGTGGCTATAGAGTACAGTACAACGGCAAAATTTCCAGCAATGATTCGTTTAAGGTAGCAAGAATCCTCCGCAAAATTAAGTTGAAATTGGCTTTCCGCCCACCATCTATGATGGTAGACCTTCTGGGACCAGTGAAGGACAATTTGTTATTGCGGGAGGCTGGAAATTACAGAATACCTTGCCCACTTATGTTTTATACAGGCCAGACCACACGTACCGCGGGAGAACGCTGAATCGAACGCCAACGCTGCCCTTGCATTTTGTAGCCAAGCAAGTCTGTTCTTAACTATTTAAACCTATCTAACCTAATGATATCACACACATCCATACCCGAGGCAGGATTCGAACCTGCGACCTTAGCAGCCGCATGGTTCCGGACTGAAGCGCCTAGAACGGCTCGGCCACATCGGTCGGCTTAGACGATCAAAAACCGCAACCAGCCTAGCTGGTGTTCCATTGTTTTTTGTCTCATTTCCTTGCCTCTTCGTTTTGCGCCTTGCTAACAGGTTTCCGTCTGTGATATGTTGTTGCGTGTGTACCTTTCTGTGCGCCCAGTGAAGCGAAAGGGATCCTCCGGCCGTGTGCGCGAGTCTACTACCTGCAGCGGGGAGCGGTCGCCGGATTGGAAAATGCATGCGGCCGTTGGCAAGCTGCGTGGGTCCAGGGACGGGACGCGCCGCTCTCGGCTCTGCGTAGGCGATGACTCGCGCCCACTCTGACTGGGTAATGGCGCTTCCGGACGGTGCGCGGCGAGCACAGTGGCTGAATACCCGATGGCGCCCTCTGGCTCTGCCCCAGATTGTGGAGTGCAGCTGCCCGCGTTCCGCGTGGCTGCGTCCAATCAGGCGGCGGAAGTACCGCACCGCTCCGCTAGCTGCCGCCGACCTCAACTGACAGGAAGCCGGGCGGCACTAGCTGGAGTTGCTGTGGCTCTTGAGCGAACGTGTGCTCGTCTCTGTCCAAATAACACACTGCTGAAAGCACTGAATCTTGGTGTTGTGTACATAGTTCCGCGTAGTCAGCGCGTACACAACTTTCCCACTAGAGCGCGCCCCGCTAAGCACAACAGCGCAGGCGCAGCGCTCGTCCGTCTCCGCACTACGAGATGGCGCTGCCTTAGAGACGGACCAAATTCTGCTTCCGCCGATCCGCGTATTAATATGTAACGCCGCCAATGAGATTGCTGCTAAGTAGAACCTTTTCTCCTCGCGGATCACACTCGCGCAGTGATACTTGAACGCGCGAGGTACTATAACGAGTATACAGACCTCCGATTAGTCAGTCTGCATTTGTCTGCACCAGTCTGTACCAGTCTGCATTAGCCTGTACCAGTCTATAGTCGATTTTCAGTCTGCACCTAATAAGATTACCATATTCCTGCACATAGCCATGAAGATAAATGAATAGACACTTTGTCAAGTATCAAAGATATGTAACAATAAGAAAAAAATGTGTGTGAAATCTTGTGGGACCTAACTGCGAAGGTCATCAGTCCCTAAGCTTACACACTACTCAACCTAAATCATCCTAATGACAAACACACACACTCATGCCCGACGGAGGACTCGAACCTCCGCCGGGACCAGCAGCACAGTCCATGACTGCGGCGCCTCAGATCGTGTGAGAATAAGATTAACGTACCAAGACCAAAGGAACTTGAGACTGTCAATTGTAAACAGCATCCAGAATCAAGTTACGTAATATCCATGCTTTTTATTACTTTAATAAATGTGTGTGAAAATTAATAAAGTTCTGTTTAAAGTTTGTCACCGTCAATCTGCTACTCTAAGCGTGCAAGTGGCATTTCTATCGTCTGACCTAACGGCAGAAGATAAACACGCCACGATAAGACCACGAGACATTTTGCTGACACTCGCCTACTTCATTAGAGCGACAAGTCAAATAATCTGATGGTGTGTGTACCGAAGGTCTTACAGTACGCACACCACACTTGCCCAATTTTACTGTTCGAGATTCTGCTTTAGTGGCACAGTAGTAGCCCTGAGTGGCATACAATAGAAGAGGTTCCGGTATGGGTTTTTTTTAGTTTTTTTTTATATAGAGTACTGGCTGCCGCGGAACTTCAACAGAAGCGCGAAATTGATTGGTGTTGCCACACGAACGTTGCAATGGACCAGCTGCCGACTAGCAATAAGCAAAATATGTCTGGCAAATGAACTCTCAGAGGAATATCTGTTGTCCTCTCCTTCGGTTGTCTCTACATTGGATAAAAAATTGTGTCAATCGTTATCTTGCTAAAATATAGCGCCAGAGGACTGAAATCTTCATCAGCATCTTCTTATACAAAACTTAAACTTCCTGGCATATTTAAACTGTGAGCCGGACCGAGACTCGAACTCGGGACCTTTGCCTTTGGTGCAGCACTTGCCCGCGTAAGGCAAAGGTCCCGAGTTCGAGTCTCGGTCCGGCACACAATTTTAATCTGCCAGGAAGTTCCATATCAGAGCACACTCCGTTGCAGAGTGAAAATCTCATTCTGATCATCTTATACACTCCGACAGAGCGTGGAGGAGGTATCAACGCTTTCGTGAAACTGATATTTATATACACTCCTGGAAATGGAAAAAAGAACACATTGACACCCGTGTGTCAGACCCACCATACTTGCTCCGGACACTGCGAGAGGGCTGTACAAGCAATGATCACACGCACGGCACAGCGGACACACCAGGAACCGCGGTGTTGGCCGTCGAATGGCGCTTGCTGCGCAGCATTTGTGCACCGCCGCCGTCAGTGTCAGCCAGTTTGCCGTGGCATACGGAGCTCCATCGCAGTCTTTAACACTGGTAGCATGCCGCGACAGCGTGGACGTGAACCGTATGTGCAGTTGACGGACTTTGAGCGAGGGCGTATAGTGGGCATGCGGGAGGCCGGGTGGGTGTAACGCCGAATTGCTCAACACGTGGGGCGTGAGGTCTCCACAGTACATCGATGTTGTCGCCAGTGGTCGGCGGAAGGTGGACGTGCCCGTCGACCTGGGACCGGACCGCAGCGAAGCACGGATGCACGCCAAGACCGTAGGATCCTACGCAGTGCCGTAGGGGACCGCACCGCCACTTCCCAGCAAATTAGGGACACTGTTGCTCCTGGGGTATCGGCGAGGACCATTCGCAACCGTCTCCATGAAGCTGGGCTACGGTCCCGCACACCGTTAGGCCGTCTTCCGCTCACGCCCCAACATCGTGCAGCCCGCCTCCAGTGGTGTCGCGACAGGCGTGAATGGAGGGATGAATGGAGACGTGTCGTCTTCAGCGAAGAGAGTCGCTTCTGCCTTGGTGCCAATGATGGTCGTATGCGTGTTTGGCGCCGTGCAGGTGAGTGCCACAATCAGGACTGCATACGACCGAGGCACACAGGGCCAACACCCGGCATCATGGTGTGGGGAGCGATCTCCTACACTGGCCGTACACCTCTGGCGATCGTCGAGGGGACACTGAATAGTGCACGGTACATCCAAACCGTCATCGAACCCATCGTTCTACCATTCCTAGACCGGCAAGGGAACTTGCTGTTCCAACAGGACAATGCACGTTCGCATGTATCCCGTGCCACCCAACGTGCTCTCGAAGGTGTAAGTCAACTACCCTGGCCAGCAAGATCTCCGGATCTGTCCCCCATCGAGCATGTTTGGGACTGGATGAAGCGTCGTTTCACGCGGTGTGCACGTCCAGCACGAACGCTGGTCCAACTGAGGCGCCAGGTGGAAATGGCATGGCAAGCCGTTCCACAGGACTACATCCAGCATCTCTACGATCGTCTCCATGGGAGAATAGCAGCCTGCATTGCTGCGAAAGGTGGATATACACTGTACTAGTGCCGACATTGTGCATGCTCTGTTGCCTGTGTCTATGTGCCTGTGGTTCTGTCAGTGTGATCATGTGATGTATCTGACCCTAGGAATGTGTCAATAAAGTTTCCCCTTCCTGGGACAATGAATTCACGGTGTTCTTATTTCAATTTCCAGGAGTGTATGTCTCCACGTAGCGTAATCGTTGAGAATGCTGCGAATGTAATAGGACGTGGGTGCTGTACGGAAGTGTAGAGTTGGCCGGAGTAACTAAGACAGAATCTAGAAGTAACAAAGGAAGGAAAGAAGTAATAGGAGGATTTCATGTCCCGTCGATGACAAGGTCGTAAATTGGTACCGGGGAAAGATGAGGAAAGAAATTGGCCTGGCACTTTTCAAAAGAAATATGCACTCACCTTAATCGATTTAGGGAAATCACAGAACACCTGGAAACCGCGAGGGGTATCCAAATAGCCGTCCTCTCGAATGCAGGGAGTCTCACGTCTTAATTATTTTGACACCTCGATTGGTGAGACCCCTACAAATATTTAGTGTTTAATATGTTTAATGTAATAGCTGCAGATAGAAATTGTGATCGTTAAAAAATAGGACCTACTAATGTATTTAGGTAGTAGGTTAAATTTATCATTATAATAATTGGTCAATAAAGGTTTTTTTTTAAATATTTAACCAGTTTGGTGTCGCCACCAATGAAACGATTTTAACGAGTCCGAGAAAATAACGCAGCAGTACTTCCACCGTGCAAAGAGCTTTAGAATTTGTAACACTGTTAGCGATAGTGATGCAGATTGTTCTAGCAATATGTCTCTTCGTAGAGAATCGACAGAGAAAAGGAATTTGCGATGGTTTACTGTTTATTCTTAAGCTGACGTACATTCGTAACCGACGTTGATAGGTGGCTCTGGCGCTTGCTTCGATCGGTGGATGAACTTATTGTATAAAGTGCATGTTTGACCATCAGCCGCTTTTCGTTTAAAACCCAGTTTCAGTCTTTTCCGCCGCGCGGGATTACCCGAGCGGTCAAAAGACGCTTCAGTCATGGACTGTGCGGCTGGTCTCGGCGGAGGTTCGATTCCTCCGTCGGGCATGGCTGTGTGTGTTTGTACTTAGGATAATTTAGGCTAACTAGTGTGTAAGCTTAGGGACTGATGACCTTAGCAGTTAAGTCGCATAAGATTTCACACACATTTGAACAGTCTTTTCCGTGAAGATGGTCCATGACTGAAACCGATCGATATTAGGGATTAAAATGAAAGCAGCTGATGGTCAAACATGCATTTCATACGTTACTTGACGGCTGTTGATAGTCACCTTGCAAAAGAGTTTAAAGGACCTTATTCACTGTTGGCTCTGGACCAGAGGCGTGTCCGCAGATCGTGGTCGTGCGGTAGCGTTCTCGCTTCCCACGCCCCGGTTCCCGGGTTCGATTCCCGGCGGGGTCAGGGATTTTCTCTGCCTCGTGATGACTGGGTGTTGTGTGATGTCCTTAGGTTAGTTAGGTTTAAGTAGTTCTAAGTTCTAGGGGACTGATGACCATAGATGTTAAGTCCCATAGTGCTCAGAGCCATTTGAACCGGAAGCGTGGTGAGATTTGGTAGTCTAAAATTTCTGATCATTGGATCTCCAAAGTCATCCCTAAACACCTTTAGGGTTTTACGGGAACCGTAAACGCATGTAACCATCGATGTGGGTGCAAAACTTGTGAGCATCTCTAAGCTTTTCACTACGGGTGGATTGTGTGTCAGCATAAATTTTTGTTGTCCCCCTTCCTTCCATAAGAACATACCTACATGAAAATATACCTTTTCACTTTCAGTTCAGAGGACAGAAGCAATCATGCCGTTTACTGATGGCACTATTTCGTCTTTTCCCGTCAAATAACGTTGAAATAAGAGTAAGCATGTGGGCAAAGAGTTAAGCGAGGTGTACGATCCTCTCGGTCGGAAATGCTCCGCAAAATGTAGTGAAAGTACTAGTTCTTGATTTCCTGTAGTGTTACCTCGTGAGACAGGAAGTATTTGGGTGCTAGTAGTCACTTTTGCCGCAAGGCTCAGAGCTCTCCACATGGGTTCCAAGATGCTACTCCAGGCAACGGAGAATACTGAACGTGAAAATAAAGATTTGGTCCTGTCTGATTACCTCCTGAAGCAGATCTTAGGATCTCTTAACCGTGATATTATCTCCTCCGTCTTGCCCTTGAACATGTAAGTTACAACATCAACATAAATGAATAATTAAGGGAAGTGTTGTTGTTGTTGTTGTTGTTGTTGTTGTGGTCTTCAGTCCTGAGACTGGTTTGATGCAGCCCTCCATGCTACTCTTTCCAGTACAAGCTTCTTTATGTCCCAGTACCTACTGCAACCTACATCCTTCTGAATCTGCTTAGTGTATTCATCTCTTGGTCTCCCTCTACGATTGTTACCCTCCACGCTGCCCTCAAATACTAAATTGGTGATCCCTCGATGTCTCAGAACATGTCCTACCAACAGGTCCCTTCTTCTGGTCAACTTGTGCCACAAACTTCTCTTCTCCCCAATCCTATTCAATATTTCCTCATTAGTTATGTGATATAACCATCAAATCTTCAGTATTCTTCCGTAGCACCACTTTTCGAAAGCTTCTATTCTCTTCTTGTCTAAACTATTTATCGTCCAAGTTTCACTTCCATACATGGCTACACTCCATACAAATACTTTCAGAAACGACTTTGACATTTAAATCTATACTCGATGTTAACAAATTTTTCTTCTTCAGAAACGCTTTCCTTGCCATTGCCAGTCTACGTTTTATATCCTCTCTACTTCGACCATCATCAATTATTTTGCTCCCCAAATAGCAGGACTCTTTTACTACCTTAAGTGTCTCATTTCGTAATCTAATTCCCTCATCATCACCCGCCTTAATTCGACTACATTCCATTATCCTCGTTTTGCTTTTGTTGATGTTCATCTTATACCCTCCTCTCAAGACACTGTCCATTCCGTTCAACTGCTCTTCCAAGTCCTTTGCTGTCTCTGACAGAACTAGTAACTACAAATAATAAATGCTGTTACCGCTTATACGTTCTATGTGGTTTAAAACCCCTCCATATATTACAAATGTTTATATATTAATGTTCAATGGACATAAAGAGGTACAAGTGGCTTTCCTAACTAATATGATTGATCAGTTGCCCAAAATCTGCTCCTTTTTATGACTACGCGATCTAATATAAATAACGCGGGGTGACTGACACCACCTACGTACCGAACACTAGAAGAACATTCAGGTACGAAAGAACTTTCGTTATTTGCTTGACGCGTAGAGGAGCCAAAATAGCTGCGTGCACTACCTTCTGCTTCACCCCGCACACAGTGAGTCCCTGAGCAGCGAACAGTGCTCGCCTCTCAGAAGTCCTGGAGGGGTTCGGGCCATATTTCGTGGCGCGCCCTCGGCGGCAGACCTATTTACGGCTCGACAAACAACACGGCGAGGAAATGTTCCTCGCCACCTTACCCCGCGCCTGCAACAGCTAAACAAAGACAACAAGCAAACGAGCGGAGAGGAGCGCCGGTTCGCGGCAGGTCTGCGCCGCGACAAGTGCGACGGTGGCCGGGCCCGCGTCGGCGGAAATTCCGCTGCGGCGCGTGTCTTTTGTCAACACGGCGCTGACGCACGCGTGCGTAAGGAGGAAATCTGCGGCCGTGGGCGACGCCCTCCTTGCGCCCGACGGATTCTGGCGCGGCGAGGAAAAGTACCGGCGCTGCCGTGGCGATCCGAGGGCCGACTTGTCGACAGAACATTACAAGGTGACATCGACGGCGGTTACGATACAGCGCTCTTTCCACTATCACTTTCTCTCATTTCCTTAGACGAACACAGTTTGTTTCTCGTTTAATATTTCAATTTCAAACAAGAGCAGGCTACTGTTCTGCTTTCTTTTCGTGAAGATCTTGGGACTCTACAGTTCTCCAGACGATAGCCAAAGTCGAGAAAACTGTATTCAGAGTGCCACAGAATCGTCTGAGCTTCTGTTTTAAGCCTTCCAATCGGCTGCGAACCAGCGAACCGCGATCTGTTTTGTGAACGATGGTGCAAAAAAGCAAGCTCTGCTTCTACAGCTCGAGTGAGGCTAGATCTCTTTACCAAAGTATCAAACCGCCTGTGTGAGCCGAGGGTGGCCACTGAAACCAGGTCACGATTTGCAGTATACTGCGCCCAGTGTGCTGAGTCGCTGCCGACAGACCTCCTTCAAATATCGAACGTAACCCTTCCAGGCGACCAAACATAGTGGACATTGACTCTCTTTCCCCACCTGTCCGCTATTTCAAAAATGTTCAAATGTGTGTGAAATCTTACGGGACCTAACTGCTAAGGTCATCAGTCCCTAAGCTCGCACACTACTTAACCTAAATTATCCTAAGGACAAACACACACACCCATGCCCGAGGGAGGACTCGAACCTCCGCCGGGACCAGCCGCACAGTCCATGACTGCAGCGCCTGAGACCGCTCGGCTAATCCCGCGCGCTCCCGCTACTTCCCTAACGGGCTCCATCACCCGCCTAAGGTTCGAGCTATCAAAGGCAAGCAGTCGCGCCCTCTGCGCTTGTTCGGGCCTTTCAGGAATATCGGCCCTAGTCCCTGTGCACGAGGTGTGCCCTGCTCGTTCAGAGGTATTATCTTTAATTTTCTTGCACGCCACGAGTAATACAACACCAACCTTATGAGTAGTTGAGTGCAATCTAAGTTTTGCTGGTACGCTGCTTCCAGCTTGTACGAAACTCCGAAGTCAGCTCACAAATACAAATACACTAAAATTTACGCCACCCCTGTGAAGTCGCTTTATTAACAGCACTTGCTGGTATCCAGAGTAACCGACATTCCCACATGTATTTGGAGCCAAGCACACTGCACGTAGCATTCTCGCAGACATGTTGCGAGGCAGAGGATCACGAACAAGATGATCAAAGTGGTGAACGTGGTTAAAATGGGCTAAGACGAAGTGGATTTGTCAAGAAGGGAAGTACTTTTCCCTTTCTACTCTAGTTTCACAGCTGTGTGGGAAGAGTCATTACCTTACTGACACACGCCATCCACTGTTCCCTCTCCCCCTGCCGTGGTTCCCGT
Organism: Schistocerca gregaria; assembly: GCF_023897955.1. NCBI lineage: Eukaryota > Metazoa > Arthropoda > Insecta > Orthoptera > Acrididae > Schistocerca > Schistocerca gregaria. The sequence goes on along the minus strand of NC_064924.1, from coordinate 660,228,164 downwards.
GGGAATACACACAATATGTAGGCGAGAACACGATGTCTAATGGACGTCATTCCAAAATACTGCCAGACAAGTAACTCTCAGAGTAAAGATGAAACAGAAATGCCAAGTTAAGAACAACCTAAGGCTTGGAACTTCAGTGAGCCTTAGGAACATCTATTTCAAAACCGTCAGTACTCTGTTTCCAGCAGAAGCCTCATTAGTGTAAAAATAAAAATAAAATCAGTGTGCGCAGATTTGGGTTTTCACGACGTGTCGGTGCAATAAAACTTCTCGTATTACTAGTGCAGCCCTTGGCATCTAAATGTCAGGCAGAAACAGTTACAACCCGAGAACGTTTTTATTGCAAAAGCAGTTCAGGCGACCTTCAGTCGCTACCTCACGATTACAGGACGGCTCTTGTCGTGGGAAAAGGCGGCACTCACCTTCCGCAAAATGGATGTAACTGACGGCGACAGTGATTTAGCACTATTGCCCTTCAGATATAATGGGGACACACGGACTGTGTTAATTAAATTCGCGTTATGTATTCCTAACTGCCATAAAATAGCACGTAAAAGTCAAGAAACTGGTCTTACGCCCTAAATCAACTGAACTAAGTAACCAGTCAAGGTGTGAAACCTGTTCTGTCTGAATGACTTATCGAACAATCTTCGAGTTAATCGACAAAACTATTTGTAATAGCAAGACTGTTCCAATAACGCAAAATAATAAACAGAAAAATTCACGAAACATGAACCCTAGCCACTCACTTTAAAATTGTATGTTGAAAAGATGACAGTCTAGCTACTTTTACTACGTAGATCTTATCGCAGAAGTTAACGTGAAGCAAAGTATACCATAATTGCTAGAAATATGCTTTGGAATGTATGTGACAAGAACTTCTGTAACTCTAAGGATCCACATTCAGCCCACGATTTCGTTCATGTATTTCTGTAGATACTTTCCAGAAGCTTACCATAACATTGTCCGCTCTGAGAACCCTCAGTAACATGCTAACAGACATTTTAAACAACTTAATATGCGCTATTAAAGCGTTCCAATGTGTCTAAAATACGACTGAAAGACGAAATTTTATAATAGTTTTTTTACATATAACTGAAACACAGGAATTCTCAAACGTACTTTTCTGGGACCCATTTCTAAAGCGTTATTGCGGAAATTAGTTTTCATTCACAGCAACATGAGAGAGAAATTTAGATTTACAAAAAATTAACAGTTGGTTGTCAATAGTAAAGCCATTAGCCCCTATCAATGTGATGTACTATCAATGCAACGTGAGTGGAGCAGTTGTACTATACACGCGACTTTTATGAGAAGTGTCCAAAAAGCATATATTCTCCGCACTAAATATACGTAACACGCACATGCTACGCGTTCGCAGAACATATCGAACAGATCGGATAGAAGCTGCAGTATGCAGAGTCTAACCTTACACCGGCAGATACGAAGATAGCCATGACACTTAGGAATACAACGCAAGAAAAAGAAACATTATTCTGCTTGCACAAAAATATGCAGACTATTTCTCAAAAGCAATGCACCTAAGACAACTCTGGAGATGTACAACAAGCGTGCTGTGATAAAAACACATTCCATGTTAAATATAAATTACATAAATAGCCGTAATAATTTCCGCGTCCGAGCTTACAAGATATATTTGTGGTCATTAAACAGTCCGGCTGTTGGATGGGATGGGATGGGAGGAATAGCGATTAAGACCGCGAATGTGTTACTCGAGCACGTGATGCGCTTTAATGCTTGTGTCTAACTAGCTGTTACACGGATGACAGGATATAGGTGTGTCCCGTCTGCATGTATTCTTGTGTTTCGTCTTCGAGTGGTTGTAATTACTTCGCGGAGAGTATTCCTGTCCGTTAGCATTAACATGAAGTATCAAATGTTGAACTTGGCCTCCCATTCCTCAGTCAATTTGTCGGTGGTGTCCAACGTCCTTACACTGTCTGATCAAAACTGTCTTGAACATTCTAGTGGACATTAATATAGAATTTGTCCACCCTTAGCCTTTCAGACAGATTTAATTCTGCTGTGAACACTTTAAATGAGGGATATAAATGGTTGGGGAGGAATGGCAGCCCATTCTTCCTCTAGAGGGGAAAGTAGAGAAGATAGTGGTGTTGAATGGTTCAAATGGCTCTGACCACTATGGGACTTAACTTCTGAGGTTATCAGTCCCCTAGAAGTTAGAACTACTTAAACCTAACTAACCTACGGACATCACACACATCCATGTCCGAGGCAGGATTCGAACCTGCGACCGTAGCGGTGACGCGGTTCCAGACTGTAACGCCTAGAACCGCTCGGCCACTGCTGCCGGCTGGTGTTGAATGACGGGATCTGAACCGAAGTCAAGGTTCAGACTCGACCCAAAGGTTCTCCATTGCGTTCAGATCGGGACTAACTTGCTGACCCATAGACGATGCTTCATGAGGGGATCTATTGTCATGTGGACACAATCAGTCATCGTCTCCGAAGTGTTCTTCTGCTATATGCAGTATACAGTGCTGTGAAATATGTTCATATCCTTCCGCGGTTAGCGTTTTCTTAAGCTCAATTAGGAGACTATAGACTATCCAAGCAAAACATCCCCGTACCACAACACGACCTTCTCAGTACGTTCGTTGTTAGCATTACACATGACGACAGGTAACGTTCTCCAATCATTGGCCAAACCCAAACTCTTCCATTGGATTGCCACAGCGTATAGCGTTATTCATGACTCGAAATCATCCGTTTTCAGTCATCCACTCCCCAGTGGCGTCGCTCTTTTACACCACCTCAAGTGTCGCTTAGCATTAGCTACTGAAACCATTGCACCCCGTTCATTCAACTCCTTGCAAACTCTCACTGAGCTAGCTGGAAGCACTTTGGAACTCACGAGTGACTCCTTCGCCGACTTCGAGTGATTTTTTCCATCCACCTTTCGCAACGCTTAACAGTTCCTGTTCACAGTACATGAGGACTGCCCGGCCTTGGTCTATTTGTCGTGGTTCCTTCGCTTTTCCACCTCACTATCACATCACCATCAGACGACTTGGACAGCTTTAGAACAGTCTGAATACACTGATGGATTTTTTTCCCCTCAGGTAACAGCCATTGACTATTCATCGGGTCTGCCTCTCGTGACAACTAATAGCCAATTACGCGTTGTATAGAGAGGTCCCAATATTTTTGACCAGAGTACTGCTACCTGTCACGTTCCCTGTGACGATACCAACCCCTGTTTAGAAGCGAGCGAAACACCATCTGAATGCGACCAAGCGAGAATGGACTCGAATTCAGGAGGAGTGAGGTTCAAAATTCGTCCCATCATCCTAGTTAGCCCGCCGGCTAGCCGGTCCCCGGCACGAATCCACCTGGCGGATTATTGTCGAGGTCCGGTGTGCCGGCCAGCCTGTGGATGGTTTCTAAGGCGGTTTTCCATCTGCCCCGGCGAATGCGGGCTGGTTCCCGTTATCCTGCCTCAGTTACACTATTTCGGCGATTGCTGCGCAAACACTGTCTCGTGTACACCATAATTACTGTACCACGCCAACATTTGGGCATACACTCGTTTGGTATGAGACGTTCTCGGATGGGGGGGGGGGGGGGGGGGGGCGAACCGCACAATAACCCTGGGTTCGGTGGACTGGGTGGATGGACTGGTGTGGCCTGTTGTGGGGTTTTGAACCACTGAGGGCTACAGCGGTACGAAGTCTCTCAGTCGTTTCTACGTCCCCAGTTTAACACACAATCCTGGTTAACGTGTTTCTTAGTTTCCCCAAATCGGTTACGGTGAATGCTGGGACAGTTCCTCTGGCAATGATAAGACCGACGCCTTTTGCCACCCTCGTCTAAACTGAGACTGTATTTAATGACCTTGCAGTCGATGGGCCGTAAATGCAAACCTTCCTTTTCCTCTCCCAGCCTTTCACCTTTCCACCCTTTGAAATCACCAACAGAAAAAAAGGTGAATTTTTGTACCGTTCCAGTAATCTTACGCGACGCATACCGTACTAAATATGCTGGTTTCATCTAAATTTAATGTATACCACTGATCTTACTGCAATTTTGATCGTCACAATTATTGTTGCTATCCGAGAATATGCGTTTGCCTTACCAGTGTTCACAGTTGCAAAAGCAAGTTTTGCTGGAGACACTTCTGGACAAGCTGATGACTCTGTTGCAGCCTTCACTCACCTTACAGAGCTTGCCGGGCGCTGTGACGTCCTCAAGAGGGCGGGACAGCAATTGAGATGCGTTGGGCCTGCGCGATTACTCACCGCGTCTACCGGCGCAGCAACAGCAAGTAGTTAGCTCACCGACGCCATGCGCAACGGCAGTCTGAAGCCTGCGGGCCTCAGCTGGACAATTGTCTCTCGTACTGCGTGGCTAAAATTTTTCGTTCGGTCCTGTTACGGAGTTCAGACGCTCTGCTGTTTGTTGGTCTTATTGTGGTATGTTCGCCACATATAAGAGCATTGACAGTATTTCTTCAATTTTTTTCATCAGCGTTTGTACTCGTAAATCAGTACTTACTAGCTACGTTAATAACGCCGGCACTGAAACGATACAGCCGATTTCAGTTTCTCGCTAAGAACTGTTTTCAGTTACAGTCTTCGTAAGTTAATAGATCTCCGAGTTTCACGATTCATGGTAAAATACATTAACGATATGGAGGACTCGTTATTTACAGAGGGTGTCTGTCAAGCAGTAGGAGGCATTACTACAGTGCATGGAGAATGCACAGTGCATCCCGCAAAGCCGTGAGATGGCGTTACACTCCGTACTGTTAGGGCTACAACTTTGCTTCCGCGGTTTTACAATAGATGGCAGCAGCGGCAGGTGCTAGTGCATGTGGCAGGTCGTAGGCATTTATAAACATCCCGCCATAAAAAATGTTAGCCGATTTGTGACTGCATCGTGAAGTTATTCTCGACTGAATGTGTCAACTTATCATCCAGATTCCTATCATTTGCGGGAAGTTTCAATTTTCCGATTTTACATGACGAAATCTGCGGCCGAGGCCCATAAAATGTTGTGTGAGACATATGGTGAGGCACCTATTAGTGAAAGAACTAGCGGAGAATGATTTCCGTGCTTCAAGAACTGTGATTTTGACGTGGAACACCGGTAATGGCGGTAGGAGAGAGGAAGTTTTTGGAGCTAGTGAAACCGTCGGAAATAATCACAGGAGATCGTTGTCGAAAGTAACTACTAGGTATAAGTCGAGCACTCAAAGACAGACCGTCACAATACGGAGACAGACACGAGAAAGCGATACTGCAGTGTGACAATGCTCGACACCTTTTCGCAAAATCCGTCAAAACGTACTTGGAAACGTTGAAATGGGATTTCTACCCCACTCGTCGTATTCTCCAGAAATTGCTCTCTCTGATACCACCTTTTTCGAAAAATGCTTCAAATGGCTCTGAGTACTATGGGACTTAACATCTGAGGTCATCAGTCCCCTACAACTTAGAACTACTTAAACCTAACTAACCTAAGGACATCACAGACTTCCATGCCCGAGGCAGGGTTCGAACCTGCGACCATAGCGGCCGCTTGGTTCCGGACGGAAGTGCGTGTAACCTTTTTCGATGAATGGCACAAGGTCTGGATGACCACCTCTTCCGATCATATGTACACGTATATGTCCAGAATTGGATTGAATCATTGATCTTCTCCAATACTTGGAATCATAAATTATGTGTAAGTTTTTCCCAATAAGATCCCGAACTTCGAGAAGAAACGGCGGAAGCAAAGTTGTAGACCTAATAACATTTTGTATGTCATCAATGGAGGGGCACGAGCACAGTAATCATCATCCACAGTCCATAGCCAGTTTTCTGGTGTACCTTGTGTCTTTAAGTATCTTTTGTCACAGTGTTACCATGAAATCTGATACAAGGTACGCAAGGATACAAGGCATTTCGGAAAACTGGCAGTGGTCCGTTCAATGTCGAGTGGACGACCAGGTCATCAACAGTATCAGAAATCTGTGATTTCCAGAATTACTTGATATGAAAATAAATTGGTGATAACTCATGAAGGGGTATTCGGTTAATCGAGATGCCACCTACTTTTCCATTCTAGACGGTATTACTCTGTTAATGAGGCATAGAAAATCAAGGACATCCGTAGCTTGTATCACGACGTTGCGTAAAATATGCTTTTGAAAAAGCTCTTAGTGCGCCTTCTCGAATCAGCAAATTTCGCGCTAGTTCCCATAGAATCTAATAATATTTTTTTCATGCGTAGTATGGTTTTTAACCGAAATGACACGACACATCGAGTTCTTGCAGAGGTACATGACACATGTGCAGGAAATTCCAGACGTAAATGTTTATCTGCTGGGATTACCGAGAAAGGTTAGAGCAAACACCGTCGCAGATGCCGTTCGATAGATCAGAAACTCAGCGTGAAGAACTTTCAATGTAAATTCTTAGAAGCTTCTTACGTCAGAATGGAAAATCCGTTTATGGGAGCCAAAACGAACTCAACAGGAATGTCGTTTGAATAAAAATAGGCACTCTGGTGATTGCGTTAGCTGTATGAGGCATGGCACATTATCCTCTATATTACTTCCATATTTTGTGGGAAGAGCGGTTGTTCAAACAAATTGTTCCTAACATGTTACATAATAAAGAGCCATGTCATCTTACAATCGAAAGTCATTTCGTAGCAATCGAGCTTCCCATGTTTCCAACTACAATTGCAGCTGTTCCACTAGGCTTCAGAGAAGTCTGTGTTAAATAGATCAGACTTTGTCAAAACGAAACTCTAAAGACAGGAAAATATAAGATTAAGAGAGGTGAATAGAAGGAGCACGTGAAGTGTTGTCTACAGTCTTTATTGAAGAGCTCAGAGATGAATAAAGAACTATGGTTGACATAAGGGTTAGGAACGTATGAGCCCAAATTTTCTGAGAGAACCGTTTCATTGATAGTCTCCTTGAAAAGCAGAAAGTCATTCGTAATTAAGTGCTCCAGCTTACTGTAGGTCCTACCACGGTCGCGTCTCTGCGATCCTGTTAAGTTCTCCGCAGAAAACCTGAGGACCGAGTTGGTGACGTTCCATTGTCTGTAACGAGACCATGTTGTTTAGTTGACACTAAGAATATTGGTTGTCTGCACGTTGCGCTTCTCACCACAACTTCCAGGTAACATCCTGTGAGAATGAACGTGGACGACATGGGACGCGGTAAGAAAACCACCAATATAACAGCAGGTGACTCACTCGACTATCTACTGAGTATGGGGAACACTGCTTATATAAGCGATTTCAGCAAAACATGATGTTAAATAATGCTGGAAATCCAGTTAGCGAAAACACCTGTCTGAAGTTCTTTTTCTGTCGTGAGGAGTTGGTTGGTTGATTGATTTGGTGGAAGCGACTGAACAGCGACGTCATCGGTCGCATCGGGTTAGGGAAGGAAGTCGACCTTGCCCTTTCGAAGGAACCATCCCGGCATTTGCCTGAAGCAATTTAGGGAAATCACGGGAAACCTAAATCAGGATAGCCGGACGCGGGATTGAACCGACGTCCTCCCGAATGCGAGTCCAGTGTGCTAACCACTGCGCCACCTCACTCGGTGTCATGAGGAGCGAACAGGTGAGAACGAAGTGCAGTCTTGCATAAGACAAAAGGATTTCGTGGCACACCCTTTGTTGCACACTGCTATGAATGGGAGTCTACGGCAGACGACACGAATGTCAGCCTTCTTCAGCCGTGGAGGCAGTCAAATGTGGCTGCAGTGAACAGATGAACTTTGTAATTGGATCAATCATGAAAATGATTTGTCTGGTCAAATTTATCACGTTTTCTGTTACATCACGAAGACGATTATGTCAGGACACGACCTGTTCAACGAGAATCGCATCTCCATTGGTATGTTCGGTATTTCCGTGAGTCGGTGGTGGTGGTGGTGGTATTACGCTGAGAAAGATGTTCATCGAGAAAACAACAAGAACTGTGTGTCTTCTCAGAATGCCACAAGTGGGTTGTGACAGTATCATCGCTGGCCATTAGTTTCTCCACTCTATGCCCCTCCCAGCCCTCTCTTCTATTTGCACTACGGCATTGTCACTTTACCAGTGTTCTAAAAGGAGTTTATCAATTACGTGTTTCATAATCTGCACGATGACTGAATTTCAATCATCAATCCTGCCGAACATATTTACAATATCATTGCGCACCATGTAAGGGTCCATATACCACCTGTTGTATTCATCAGGAAATGTGTACGTGTGTGGCTATTTACCTCCCTCCACCTATCATTTCCGTAGTTTGTGGCTTGTTTGTCCCGTGTGCAAAGATGTACCGTTCTTTTGAGAATGAATCTCCCGCGAATGTGCGCTGTTCTGAAACCTCCCGTCAGATTAAAAATTTGTGCTGGACCGGTATTCGAACGCGTACCCTCTTACTCTTACTGACCAGGCAGTTCAGAGGCATTGCCCGCAACAGTCACACTTCCAGGTTTGCATCCTGGCCCGGCACACGGTTTTAGCCTGACAGGAAATCTCGTGTTATTCAGTGTGTGATATGGTGGAACAGGGCATGAAGGCACGGTACCGACCGGCCGCCGTGTCATCCTCAGCCCACAGGCGTCACTGGATGCGGATCTGGAGGGGCAGGTGGTCAGCACACCGCTCTCCCGGCCGTATGTCAGTTTCCGAGATCAGAGCCGCTACTTCTCAGTCAAGTAGCTCCTCAGTTTGCCTCACAATGACTGAGTGCATCCCGTTTGCTAACGCCACTCGGCACACCGGATGGTCACCCATCCAAGTGCAGGCCCAGCCCGAGAGCGCTTAACTTCGGTGATCTGACGGGAACCGGAGTTACCACTGCGGCAAGGCCGTTGACGATATGGTGATCGATGAATAAAGAAACATGTTTGCGCTTTTATATGACATGAGCTTCAGGAACGGGATTAAAATTTTGAGTGACAGAGTATCAGTGATAAGACTGACTGATAGGATTGCTATCCTTTATCAAAGGGAAGTAGTACAGCACATACGGAATGGAATAAAAAGTCTTCTGAACTCATTATATGGATTGAGAGTGACCCAAGAAAGACGAAAGTGATTACTAGTAATAGTGGAAACTTACCATCAAAACTGTGGACCAACCACGAGGTGAACGAAGTGAAGGAATTCTAGAGCGTTACAATCAAAATAACGTATACATGAATGGGACAGGCAGAGAGGCCATTGCTGGCCTAAGACAGTCTGCTAATATCAACATCAGCTTCAATTTGAGTATGAAATTTCTGAGAGTGTATGTCTGAAGCGTGTAATTATCCACAAATGGAACGTGGACGGTGGGCAAACCGGAAAAGACGAGAATCAAAGCGTCTGAGACGTGGTGGTGAGGGAATATGTCGAACATTAGGTGGAGTGATAAGAAACGAGGAGGTTCTCCGTAGAATAGGCTAGGAAAGAAATATGTGCAAAGCGTTAAGAAGAAGTAGAAGGGACAGAATGATAGGGAATGTGTTAAGACATCAGGGTGCAACTTCCATGGTACTAGAGGCTAAAATAAACTGTAGGGAAAAACAGAGACTGTGATATATCCAACAAACACACTACTGGCCATTAAAATAGCTCCAACAAGAAGAAATGCAGATGATAAATGGGTATTAATTGGACAAATATATTATACTAGAACTGACATGTGATTACATTTTCACACAATATGGGTGCATAGATCCTGAGAAATCAGTACACAGAACGACCACCTCTGGTCGTAATATCGGCCTTGATACGAATTGGCATTGAGTCAAACAGAGCTTGGATGGCGTGTAAAGGAACAGCTGCCCATGCAGCTTCAACACGATACCACAGTTCATCAAGAGTGGCGTATTGTGACGAGCCAGTTGCTCGGCCACCGTTGACCAGACGTTTTCAGTTGGTGAGAGATCTGGAGAATGTGCTCGCCAGGGCAGCAGTCGAACATTTTCTGTATCCAGAAAGGCCCGTACAGGAGCTGCAGCATGCGCTCGTGCATTATCCTGCTGAAATGTAGGGTTTCGCAGGGGTCGAATGAAGGTTAGAGCCACGGGTCTTAACACGTCTGAAATGTAACGTCCACTGTTCAAAGTGCCGTCAATGCGAACGAGAGTGACCGAGACGTGTAACCAATGGCACCCCATACCATCACGCCGAGTGATACGCCAGTACGGCGATGACGAATACACGCTTTCAATGTGCGTTCACCGCGATGTCGGCAAACATTGATGCGATCATTAATGATGCTGTAAACAGAACCTGAATTCATCCGAAAAAATGACGTTTTGCCATTCATGTACCCAGGTTCGTCGTTGAGTACACCATCGCAGGCTCTCCAGTCTGTGATGCAGCGTCAAGGGTAACCGCAGCCACGGTCTCCGAGCTGATAGTCCATGCTGCTGCAAACGTCGTCTAACTGTTCGTGCAGATGGTTGTTGTCTTGCAAACGTCCCCATCTGTTGACTCAGGGATCGACACGTGGCTGCACGATCCGTTACAGCCATGCGGATAAGATGCCTGTCATCTCGACTGCTAGTGATACGAGGCCGTTGGGATCGAGCACGGCGTTCCGTATTAACCTCCTGAACCCACCGATTGCATTTTCTGCTAACAGTCATTGGATCTCGACCAACGTTAGCAACAATGTCGCGATACGATAAACCACAATCGCGATAGGCTACAATCCGACTTTTATCAAAGTCAGAAACTGGATGGTACGCATTTCTTCTCCTTACACGAGTCATCACAACAACGTTTCACCAGGCAAGGCCAGTCAACTGCTGTTTGTGAATGAGAAATTGGTTGTAAACTTTCCTAATTTCAGCACGTTGTAGGTGTCGCCACCGCCGCCAACCTTGTTTGAATACTCTGAAAAGCTGATCATTTGCATATCTCAACATCTTCTCGCTGTCGGTTAAATTTCGCGATCTGTAGCACGTCATCTTCTTGGTGTAGCGAATTTAACGGCCAGTAGTGTAACTGGGCACGTTAGGTGGAAGTTCTGATCCGAGATGAAGTGACTGTCACCGCGGACCGTATCAAACCAGTCAGAAATTGATAAAAGAAGAAAATAAATTAAACACGCGCCTGAAGATGAGATTTACATCTCGGAACTCGATTAGTTGACAGTTGTAAGCTGTGAAATGAACGAACGGAAGGGAATAGAAGATGCTACATGGCGAGACGCGGAGCGCGCGCGCGCAGCACGCATCCATCCATTGACCATAGCGGGTGGACTACGACAGTGACGTCAGAGCGGCCGCTTCCGGAGGCAGCGACCTGCGACCTGCGCGCCTGCGGCCCTGCGCGCCGTCCTTGAGAGCCGGCAGACGGCTCTCGGGCAGCGGCCGCGGCTTCCCAGAAGCTCAGCCCCGTTTCGGCGTCGCAGCGCCTCGCCGTAAGACGCTGCCGGCTGGCAGGCCCTCCGCTTATTCAAAGCCGCTGCCAGCTCATTGTCTCGAGCTGGTGGGAAAATCTCGCGACGGCGCCGCAGGAATGCGGCCCGGCCCGCCCTCGGTGCTAGCGCACGCCCGCTGCTCCGGACCTCTTTGCGCCCGACCTACTGAGCCGACAGCGCGTGCAGCAGGACAGCCCCACGACCTCCTGGATGCTCCGCTGCTAGTGGCTCAACTCGAGGGGCGGGGATGACGTTCTCAGACAACTCTGGAACTCGCCGGGATCGAAAGCCTGTGTCGGCACAGGGTCGAATGTTTCTGCCGTTGCCTCCGTGCATCTTCTCTTCGGTGCTGGTGGCCAGTTATATCCTGTATGTCGCCTTCGATCACCTTGTCACTTCCAGAATGAATTTTCACTATGCAGCAGAGCGTGTGCTGACGAAAACCGTGTGTCGGACAGGAACTCGAATCTAGGACCTTTGCCTTTCCCCTATCGACTGAGCTCCTCAAGCACGATTCACGACGCCCCGGACACCCTTACTTTCTCCAGTGTCCCTCCTCCTACTTCCCAGACATCACAGAACTAGTCCTACGTACCTTGCGGGACAACCACTCATCACTTCCCGATTCATAAGCGTACATCTGTATGCAAGACTCAAAATTGTGTCTAGAACGAATATCTCACTATGCACTGGAGGTGGAGCGGTACTCACAAGGGAACCTCCCCGTCGCACCCCCCTCACATTTAGTTATAAGTTGGCACAGTGGATAGGCCTTGAAAAACTGAACACAGATCAATCGAGAAAACAGGAAGAAGTTGTGTGGAACTATGAAAAAAATAAGCAAAATATACAAACTGAGTAGTCCATGCGCAAGATAGGCAACATGAAGGTGAGGGTGAACCCAAGAGCGCCGAGGTCCCGTGGTTAGCGTGTGCAACTGCGGAACGAGAGGTCCTGAGTACAAGTCTTCCCTCGAGTGAAAAATTTAATTTTTTATTTTCAGACAATTATCAAAGTTCAGGCACTCACAGATAATCAACTTCGCTCTCCAAAATTCCAGGACATGTTCATATTTGGACATATGCAGGATTTGACGGTCTACACACGGAAAAATTGGAAAACGTTAAAAGCGTATGTTTTGACAGAGCACAGGCAACTCTGTGCGACTGTGGAACTGTTGCATGCATTTGTTGCAGTTTATGTGACAAACTCTTATGTTTTCATCACTTTTTTGGGAGTGATTATCACATCCACAAGAAAACCGAAATCGGTCAAGTTAGAAGAATCTTCTTACCCATTCGCCAAGTGTACAAGCTAGGTGGGTCGACAACAATATTTTCTTGTCATGTGACTCACATGCCGTCACCAGTGTCGTATAGAATACATCAGACGTATTTTCCTGTGGAGGAATCGGTTGACCGATGACCTTGCGATCAAATGTTTTCGGTTCCCGTTGGAGAGGCGCGTCCTTTCGTCTGCTAATCGCATGGTTTTGCGGTGCGGTCGCAAAACACAGACACTAAACTTATTACAGCGAACAGAGACGTCAATGAACGAACGGACAGATCATAACTTTACAAAAATAAAGAAAGGACCTCTCGTTCCGCAGCTGCTCACGCTAACCACGGCGCTCCTGAGCTCAGACTATCCATGATACTGCCTATCTTGCGCATGGACTACTCAGTTTGTATATTTTGCTTCTTTTTTTTTCATAGTTCCACACAACTTCTTCCTGTTTTCTCGATTCATCTGTGTTCCGTTTTTCAAGACCTATCCATTGCGCCATCTTGTAACTAAATCTGAGGGGGGTGCGATGGGGAGGTTCCCTTGTGAGTCTTCCTCATTTATGTAACGTGTATGCCTGGTGTAACCGGTGTGCCTGCCGGCTAGGACTCGATCTGAAGGACGAAGGTAATAGAGGTCCTTTCAGAATAACACTTTGAGTCGGACCGTGAGATAAGAGCGTTGTATTCAAATGGCAATTGTGCTGGTTCCAGTAGCGGGCAGGTAAAAACTTTTCATGTACATTTACACCTGAATGTGAACCTGACAGGATTCGAATAGAAGAATTTGATATGGAGTGTTACAGAACGATGTTGAAAATTTAGTGGAGTTATAAGAAATGGCGAGGTTCGCCACAGAATAGGCGAGGAGAGGATCACTTAGAAAACAAAGGGAGAGGATGATGGAAATGAGCGTTTGGCGTCATTGGCCGGGAAGCCCTTTGGAGGGCAGGTCTGGCCGCCTTCGTGCATGTCTTATTACATTCGACGCCACAATGGGCGACCTGCGCGCAGGATGGGGATGAAATGATGTTGAAGACATCACAACACCCAGTCCCTGAGCGGAGAAAATCTCCAACCCAGCCGGGAATCGAACCGGGGCCCGTAGGATGGCAATGTATTACGCTGTTACGCTGACTACTCTTTTTTTTTTTAATGTCATTTTGTTCGTTGCATCTGCTCGGGACGGATGTCGCAAGACACCCGTTTCAGTTCGTAGTTGATCCATTAACTCAGTTTTTTTTTATTATTACAGAGGGCAACTACCCCTCTGACCGAACACGCTGAGCTACCGTGCCGGCACCATTCAGCTATCGGGGCGGACAGAGACAGTGATGGGGCATATCGTATATCAAGGAATAACTTCCAAGGTACGTGACGAATGAAAAAAAAAAATCAGGTTGTCAACTGAATCGGCGCACTTGGAGAAATGCGTGATGCACACTGTGCTGTCCTCCAGTATATTTATTCATTACTAGCTCCGATCGTGGACTGCCTTCACAATGGAAAAATATCTTCCGTGACAAATTAACAGGGCATACAGGCCATTAAACGAGGAGAGTATACGCCATTGCTGACTTGAAAACGGCGTTAAGTAGAGATTTTCTTACGCTTTCAAGTACACTTTCCTGGTTTAATAGCATGTGTGCCATATGAAGTTGTCACAATAGATACTTTTCTCTTGTGAAGATGGTCCATGATCGAAACCGGTAATGAATAAATGTATTGCAGGACAGCACAGTCTGTATCACGCATTTCTCCAAGTTCTTGATGGAGCTGTAGAGGGTAAATCGTCTGCTGGAAAGTACTGCCTACGTCATCAATCACTCGCTGTTCCATTCTATTCCCTTTCAGTACGAGGGAAAAAAGGACTCTTGCCCATACTATTCCCGGTTATCTTATTCTCATGATGTCTACAACAGATTCACAGTACAATTTTTGCATAGTCTACCTTGGATATCCAAAGCTATTCATTAGCGTTCCACTAATTGTTGTCCGTTTTCTTTCAACTACCCACATTTAAGCAATTCTATTATAATCTTGTATGCATCATTGTGACCTCTCGCTATCTATGCAGCGTGTATCTGAATCACTTTGAAGTTTTCTGTCAGATCCACCGTATAAGCATCACAAACAGTCAAACAGTACCTTTGAATTGGTTACTCTGGAGCTCTGCGTGCAGTTTGCCACCCATCATGACTCGAAACTGCCCAGACTCGCCGCTAGCGGCGACGTCATCATCTCACACCTTAGTAAAATTTACTGTTTCTTTCTTTCGAATGCTATATGGAAAACAGATTCCGTTAGAAGCCAGGAGCGAAGAGAGTCCTGCACCGTTGTGCTGAGCTTGCTAGACCAGCGTTTGTATGGTTCTAGCTTCAGCTTTCAAATTTGATTTTAGACTGCCACTTCGACAAACATGGTCTATTCTTTTCTGAAATTAGTATAGTGTAAAAGTATTTGAAAGATTATGATTCACTTGAAAAATGAGATAGTTGCTGTCACAAGTGGAGCAGACAAACGTATGGGCAAATATGATAGCTTCTTAAAACACCTGTGTCAGTAGGTCGTTAAACACTCTAATATCTGGTCAAATACATCATGTTGTTACAGAACAAACGATAAATTTAATAGATACTTAACGTTCTACGGTCTCCAAAAAATTAAAAAAAGCTTCGGTTGAAATAACTACAATGCACCATTCGTATCAAGCAAACATGTTTGTTCTGAGATAAATGCGAAGCTTGTCTTTTCCTTGATGTATCACAAACTGGTTCTCGTTTCTTGTTAAATACTCTCTCGTAATCAAGCGAAGGAAACCCACTTTTTTCCGGGCTCTTTCTGGAGGGACAAGAAACATCCCCGTCGAACAACTCTAACATGACTAGTACTCCTGGAACTTCCAACAACTTTATACCGTGATTCAGGATAGTTCATGGCACTACAACTATTATTAACCAATTTTTTTTTCGGGCGATAGTAATTTCTTGAATATCTAGTTACTTCTCGAATAAATTCTATCGCATTTCTCGTCTCCGTCAGTTCAATAAGCAAGAACCAATTAAATGTCATATTCTGAAATAATGTAGCGTTCACGAAGATATTGTTGTTGTTGTTGTGGTCTTTAGTCCAGAGACTCGTTTGATGCAGCTCTCCATGCTACTCTATCCCGTGCAAGCCTCTTCATCTCTAAATAAGTACTGCAACCTACATCCTTCTGAATCTGCGCAGTGTATTCATGTCTTGGTCCCCCTCTACCATTTTTATCCTCCACGCTTTCCTCCAATGCTAAATTGGTGATCCCTTGACGCCTCAGAATGTGTCGTACCGACCGATCCCTTCTTCTACTGAAGTTGTGCCACAAATTCCTCTTCTCCGCAATTCTATTCAGTACCTCCTCACTAGTTACGTGATCTACCCATACAATCTTCAGCATTCTTCTGTAGCACCAGCCGGCCGGTGTGGCCGGGCGGGTCTAGGCGCTACAGTCTGGAGCCGCGCAAGCGCTACGGTCGGAGGTTCGAATCCAGCCTCGGGCATTGATGTGTGTGATGTCCTTAGGTTAGTTAGGTTTAAGTAGTTCTAAGTTCTAAGGGACTGATGACCGCAGAAGTTGTCCCATAGTGCTCAGAGCCATTTGAAATATTTAAAAGGCATCTAAGTTACGGCGTGTCAGAAAAATTCCAGTATCTAATGTGAGACACGTGTTGGCTTATTGTGGCTGCTCTTCTGCTAAGCGAAGTTTCTGGGAAATCGGGTGACGACACTTGCGGCGTTCTGCTCCCGAGTGAGTTGCGCTCGTTATTGGAGGGCCGGCAGAGTTTAGCTGGTGGTGAGGAGGGAGTGAGGGTGTAGCCGGCAGGCCCGGCCAGTGACCCGGCGGTCGGCACAAAAAGCGCTGCGCTCCGCTGCGGTGCTGTGCCGTGCGGAGCCGGCGGCGATTAGCGCGGGGCCCGCAGCGCGAGCGCCTGCGACGAGCCGGGAGCTGTTGGCATGCGCGTCGCGCGGGCCGCCTCTTCCTCCCAGGCCGACGCCGCGGCGCATGCGAAGCTGCCGCCACCGCTGCTGCCGCTGCCGTCGCATGAGTCGGCACCCGAGCCAAGCCGGATTTCCGAACACGGGTAGCGCTCCGCGTCAATAACTGCTCTGCGCCAAAGCAGACAGCATTTACTGTGCTATAAACAGAGACCTTACATATGCTACCTTTTGGGTATCTCGGAGATGGAACAATTATTCGACACCAGTAACCGACTCATCAGGGGGGGGGGGGGGGGAGTGGAGATACACTACTGGCCATTAAAATTGCTACACCAAGAAGAATTGCAGATGATAAACCGGTATTCATTGGACAAACATATTATACTAGAACTGGCATCTTATTACATTTTCATGCAATTTGGGTACATAGATCCTGAGAAATCAGTACCCAGAACAACCACCTCTGGCTGTAATACCGCCCTTGATACGCCTGGGCATTGAGTCCAACAGAGCTTGGATGGCGTGTACAGGTACAGCTGCCAATGCAGCTTCGACACGATACCACAGTTCATCAAGAGTAGTGACTGGCGTATTGTGACGAGCCAGTTGCTCGGTCACCATTGACCAGACGTTTTCAATTCGTGAATGATTTGGAGAATGTGCTGGCCAGGGTAACAATCTAACATTTTCTGTATCCAGAAAGGCCCATACACGACATGCAACATGCGGTAGTGCATTATCCTGCTGAAATGTAGGGTTTCGCAGGGATCGAATGAAGGTTAGAGCCACGGGTCGTAACACGTCTGAAATGTAACGTCCACTGTTCAAAGTGCTCTCAATGCGAACGAGAATGACCGAGACGTGTAACCAATGGCACCCCATACCATCACGTCGAGTGATACGCCAGTATGGCGATAACGAATACACGCTTTCAATGTGCGTTCACCGCGATGTCGCCAAACATTGATGCGATCATTAATGATGCTGTAAACAGAACCTGAATTCATCCGAAAAAATGACGTTTTGCCATTCGTGTACCCAGGTTTGTCGTTGAGTACACCATCGCAGGCGCTCCTGTCTGTGATGCAGCGTCAAGGGTAACAGCAGCCACGACCTCCAAGCTGATGGTCCATACTGCTGCAAACGTCGTCGAACTGTTCGTACAGATGGTTGTCGTCTTGCAAACGTCCCCATCTGTTGAGTCAGCGATCGAGACGTGGCTGGATGATCTCTTACAGCCATGCAGATAAGATGTCTGTCATCTCGACTGCTAGTGATACGAGGCCGTTGGGATCGAGCACGGCGTTCCGTATTACCCTCCTGAACCCACCGATTCCATATTCTGCTTAGAGTCATTGCATCTCGACCAACGCTAGCAGCAATGTCGCCATACGACAAACCGCAATCGCGATAGGCTACAATCCGACCACTTCACAA
Organism: Schistocerca gregaria; assembly: GCF_023897955.1. Classification (NCBI taxonomy): domain Eukaryota; kingdom Metazoa; phylum Arthropoda; class Insecta; order Orthoptera; family Acrididae; genus Schistocerca; species Schistocerca gregaria. The sequence goes on along the minus strand of NC_064924.1, from coordinate 660,210,063 downwards.
TTCTCTATTATTCCAATCTCGTGTAGCGCGCGGAAAGAATGAACACACATGTCTTTCCGTACGAGCTCTGATTTCCCTTATTTTATCGTGGTGATCGTTCCTCCCTATGTAAGTCGGAGTCAGCAAAACATTTTCGCATTCGGAGGAGAAAGTTGGTGATTGGAATTTGCAACGAAAAACGCCTTTCTTTTAATGACGTCCATCCCAAATCCTGTATCATTTCTGTGACACTCTCTCCCACATTTCGCGATAATATAAAATGTGCTGCCTTTCTTTGAACTTTTTCGATGTACTCAATTAGTCCTACCTGGAAAGGATCCCACACCGCGCAGCTGTATTCTAAAAGAGAACGGACAAGCGTAGTGCAGGCACCCCTTAGTAGGTCTGCCAATAAAACGCAGCCTTTGGTTAGTATTCTCCACAACATTTTCTATGTCTTCTTTCCAATGTAAGTTGTTCGTAACTGTAATACCTAGGTATTTAGTTGAATTAACGGCTTTTAGATCAGAGTGATTTATCGTGTAACCGAAGTTTAACGAGTTCCTTTTAGCACTGAGGTGGATGACCTCACACTTTTCGTTATTGAGGGTCAACTGCCACTTTTCGCACCATTCAGATACTTTTTCTAAATCGTTTTGCAGTTTGTTTTGATCTTCTGATGACTTTATTAGCCCAAAAACGACAGCGTCATCTGCAAACAACCGAAGACGGCTTCTCAGACTGTCTCCCAAATCGTTTATACAGATAAGGAACAGCAAAGGGTCTATACCGCTGCCTTGGGGAACGCCAGAAATGCCTTCCGTTTTACTCGGTGACTTTCCGTTTATTACTATGAAATGTGACCCCTCTGACAGGAAATCGCAAATCCAGTCACATAACTGAGACGATTTTCCATAAGCACGCAATTTTACTACGAGTCTCCTGGGTGGTACAGTGTCAAAAGCCTTCCGGAAATCCAGGAATGCGGAATCGCTCTGAAAGCCCTTGTCAATAGCACTCAGCACTTCATGTGAATAAAGAGCTAGTTTCGTTTCACAGGAACGATGTTTTCTAAACCCATGTTCACTGTGGGTCAATGGACCGTTTCCTTCGAGGCAATTCATAATGTTCGAACACAATGTACGTTCTAAAATCCTGCTGCATATCGACGTTAACGATATGGGCCTGTGGCCGTGGGGTTGTAGGCGCTTCAGTTTGGAACCGCGTGACCGCTACGGTCGCAGGTCCGAATCCTGCCTCGGGCATGGGTGTGTGTGATGTCCTTAGGTTAGTTAGGTTTAAGTAGTTCTAAGTTCTAGGCGACTACGACTTCAGAAGTTAAGTCGCATAGTGCTCAGATCCATTTGAACCACTTGATATGGGCCTGTAATTTAGTGGATTACTCCTACTACCTTTCTTGAATATTGGTGTGACCTGTGCAACTTTCCAGTCTTTCGGTACGCGTCTTTCGACGAGCGAACGGTTGTATATGATTGTTAAGTATGGAGCTAATGCATCATGACAGTCCGAAAGGAAGCTACTTGGTATAAATTCTGGACCAGAAGACTTGCTTGTATTAAGTGATTTGAGTTGCTTCACTTCTCCGAGGATATTTACTTCTACGTTGTTCATGTTGGCAGCTGTTCTCGATTCGAATTCTGGAATATTTACTTCGTCTTCTTTTGTGAAGGCGTCATCGTTGCGAGGTGCGGCTTTCTCTTCTCCGCGCAGACACAGCTTCCCGCCGCCGTCAATCAAAGGCAAGCGGCGGAGCGGAACGCATGCTGTAGCCAGCGTACAACTGGACCGTCGCCGCGCCGTCGGCCATATTTTCTGTCGCCGCCGACACCCGACGCCGAACTTTATGGCGGCGAGACCGGACCACAGGAATCCGGCGTGCCGCTGGTCGGGTCTGGGGCAGCGCGTGCAACCGCCGCCACTGCACGGCTTCCCACAGCTCAACGGTGCACCGGCGCAGGTGGGCGAGCGTCTCAGTCGCCTGCAGAAAGAAGGTCGACCGCGGCCTACGTCACTTCTCTCCCCCCCCCCCCCCCCCCCTGTCGTAGTCGCTGACGTGACTGACAGCTGCCGTAACTCTTCCAGGCTCCCCGGCACCGACACCTCTCCACGTTGGCAGCTCGGAGGCGTTGTCTCCCCCTAGCGTCCGGAGCAATAAACTTGTCCGGGTCAACGGCGGTGCGTCGAAACGGGCCCAGAGCAATAAAGTCGCACACAGATAAAGGAACGGATGAAACTGCAGGTCGATGTACCAAACATTTTACAACCGGAAGGTGCAAATGGACCCAACGAGCGTATCGCAACAGCTCGTCCGCTTGTGGAAACGCCAAACGTTGTCATCATCATCATGGTTCAAATGGTTCTGAGCACTATGGGACTTAACATCTGTGGTCATCAGTCCCCTAGAACTTCGAGCTACTTAAACCTAACTAACCTAAGGACATCACACACACACCCATGCCCGAGGCAGGATTCGAACCTGCGACCGTAGCGGTCGAGTGGTTCCAGAGTGTAACGCCTCGAATCGCTCGACCACCTCGGCCGGCTCTTGTATTGGTCCGTACCACCTCTCAGATTATGGAATCCTTTTTTTTTTATTTGGGCAGAAAAGATACTCTGTGGGTTGGAGTACAACGAATGATTTCGAGAAATTTCATTCTCGTTTTAACTCGTTATTTGAATCAGCTCACCGTAACATTTACATTTTTGTACCTATATTGAGAAGTGTACGAAAGGCTCTTACATTTGGATAAATAGTGTCGACTCTGGTTCTGTACCAAAAATAGGCAAGAAAACGGTAGATAGACAAGTATTCATTCAGAACAAAAACTGTACAATATCAAAGAGGTGAAATGCTTTTATTGGGTTACCTCGTATAAAGCTTAAATATTCATGTTCGCTTAAAAATAACTTTTGAATAAAAGTACTTCCAATCGGAGATTATCGTGATATTTTTTCTTTTCTATAAACACCTTGTCGTCACCGCTTTTCAATTACAGTATTTAAGGTTATAATTATCCATCGTTCTTTAAATTTTGTAATAAAATGTAATAGTACTCTTTAGCTTAAAGTTATTACGCATCTATAACACGTCTTACTTAGGTGTTTCGGGGAGTGAGCAAGAGAAAATCACAGGTCTGCTGCTAGTTGCACAATACTGGTATTGGACCAAGTTACGGAGTTGAGGTATTGTGCAGGGCCGGCCGGAGTCGCCGTGCGGTTCTAGCCGTTACAGTCCGGAACCGCGTGACCGCCTGGTCGCAGGTCCGAATCCTGCCTCGGGCATGGGTGTGTGTGTGATGTCCTTAGGTTAGTTAGGTTGAAGTAGTTCTAAGTTCTAGGGGACTGATGACCTTAGAAGTTAAGTCCCATAGTGCTCAGAGCCATTTGAACCAATACAAGAAAAAATGTTCCCTAAATATAGATTCTAAAGCTCATATCTTAAGAGCTATAAGTACTTTTTCGCTAGAAGAGATGTGTTTCACAGAAGTGAAGATGAAGAAGTGTTCATAGCTTTTAAAGGCTTCAGTTTAAGAGACCATGTTCCTTGAATATTTTTTCTTGTTTTGGTCCATACTATCAACTCTCAAAACATGGAACACTTTTTTTTTAACTTGCTGTATGTACCCGCTCTTCTACCTGAAGAACAAATTGCGGAATTCGTGTGGGGGGGATTACTCGGCATATTTCAACCGAGCGCAATAGCGCAATTGTTACAAGGTGGGACCAGGAGGTCAGGTGTATCATTCCCGAACTTGACATTTCGCACTAGATTTTTTAGAAAGTAGTTACACTAGAATAATGTAAAATTAGAACACTAACACTACTGACATAGGTAGGGACTGCAGCTCAGTGAGCGGGCCTTAATAGTGGGTTTGTGTATCATCTGGCACACCTGTAACGCTGCAGGGTAGATTAGTCTCAGAGTAGTCCAGTGTAGTTAACAAGTTAGATTAACCCTGTCATAGCCAGTGCAGTTAACCAATTGTCTATAAGCTTCTTTTGATTTGTTGTATGATAAAAGGACCCACTAATTAAATAAGGTGGTTGGTTATTATGCATAATATTATGTTGTTGTTTTTTATGAATCATTTGTATCATAATCTTTGTTTTCAATTGTGTTAGTATCTTGTGTTGTATCAATAAAGTATTTTTTTAAGGTCGGACTCGCTTTTGCTAGGAAGAGAGCTGAAATTTTCGTGCGGCCATCCAGATTTAGGTTTAACATGGATTCCGAAATTACTAAAGGCGAATGCCAAGATGGTTCTTTTGAACAGGTCAGAGCGTCCCTACGTGTCGAGTTGTAAGATGGGTTGCGTCTCTAAAGAATTTGCCGCGGTCCCATATCTCCCTTCCTTCCTTCCTTCTGGTAGCGTGTGATCATGTGGAACTAGTACGGCACGCCTCTGGTCAGGTATAGCGGCGCGTCGCTCCACGGTGTCGGATGGCCAGCCACCGGGTCTGTGGTCTCGACACAGGCGATACGTCGCCCTCCCCCCCCCCCCCCCCCTCCCCCATCTTCCCCTCTCCCTTACCGAAGGGGCGGTGGCTGAAGTCTGCTGTGCCACTCCCCTGTGGGCAGTCTTCGTACACACCAACCACTCTGCTCACACATGACGCGGCCAGGACTCTATGAGGACACTACGGCGCACATGTCACAGACCCCAGAGACTCGTCTGGCGCTTGGAGGAAGCTCTGCCATAAAGTAGTCCACACACCCTCACCAACTCGGACACAACACACACGCTACAGACGGTCCGGGCCCTCGTGCACACAATTGGAATATATCTTTTCCATACTAACTTCAGTCTCACAGCGAGGTCCCGAGACACACATAAACATACTAGCTGCAGTAACGATGGAAGCTGAGTAAATGAATTAAAATGTGTGCCACAGGCGGGACTTGAACCAGGGTCTCCTTACTCACTAGGCAGGAATGCTGCAGCATTCCTGCCTAGTGAGTAAGGAGACCCTGGTTCAAGTCCCGCCTGTGGCACACATTTTAATTCATTTACTCAGCTTCCATCGATATCGAAGATAAAGATGAGACTCAAATGTCTCGAGGAAAATTTAATTACAAGATACTAGCTCGGGGTAGAGCACCGCATTGGTGATTAGCGTATTGGCTACAGCCGCTACTACGAAGCTGATTTTTACGCACTGTGGACACAGGCTCAGCTCACAATAAAACTGTCGAGGCACAAATGTGTTTTTTTGGCATTCCATTCGTCTTTTTAGTATAAGAAGATCAGATATGAGAACATTCCACAGGACAGAAGGCAAAGTATGGTAGACTGTTAGGCCGCGTCATGCCAACGGCCTTGCCGTAGTGGCAACACCGTTTTCCATAAGATCACCAAAGTTCAGCGCTGTCGGGCTTGGCTAACACTAGGATGGGTTACCGTCCAGATCTGCCGAGTGCAGTTGGCAAGTGGGGTGCACTCGGCCATGGTGAGGAGCTACTTGACTGAGAAGCAGTGACACTGGTCACGGAAGCTGACAACTGCTGGGAGAGCAGTGTGCTCACCACATGCCACTCCGCATCCGTATCCAGCTACGCCTTAGCGGTGAGGATGACACGGCGGCTGGTCGGTACCGTTGGGCCTTCAAAGGCTGTTTGAACTTTTGTTTTGTTAGGCCGCGTCATGTTTCTCTTCATATTTCTTCTTCCCAATCGATGTTTCGAGCCATATTCTAGGTTCTCATTCAGGATCTTCTGGTATCCCCAGTTATCTGAACACTGTCAAAGACCTATGTCACGTTCACAAATAGAAGACGGTTTTCCGCGCTTCTTCTGAAGAAGTGCGGCTATTGGGTGAACATACTACTGGTCGGCCATTGTTATTCGATACGCAGTGATAACTGGAGGAACATTTACGAAAATACTATTGCCGTGGATCAAGGATGGCATCCTGGTAGTTGTTTGTATTCCTCACGCGCCGTGGCTGAATTTTATTTCCTTGATGGCGGGAAGCCACGTAACTGGAAGTCTGCATCCGTCATCACTGTTCTGAGATATTTCAGGCGCTTCCCGGATTTTCCTTCTATAAATGTTAGTTTCTTTTGTTGGCACTCTTACGTCTACATACTGGCAGCAGTTCTCCCGATGTTCCTTTATTTCAAATCGCACGCTTTGTTTTAAACACATGTGGCTTTGTTGCCACTGTTTTATCGTCCTCCCAGTTTCGTCTATACACACTTTGCCACATTCACACATCACATTGCAGATTTCACAGTACAAAGGTGCGCCTGTTTTGCGTCGCAAAAAGTCCTATTTTGTACTGGCTGAAAAATAGGGTCTTTACGCCATTTCTGCTTTTATAAGTGAATGCGACACTAGCCTTGTACAGAGTTCCTTGAAGTACGTCAGATGAGCTCCGAGTTTATCCCTTCAACAGCACCACGGCCGATTTTCCTTGGCATTCTTGTCCAGCAGAGTCGGAGCTCAGACTATAAAGACCTAAACCTCGACGGAACATTACGATCAAGCTTAACTGCCTGCTATTTTCAATTTCCGTGATCCTGCGCGCCATTCTGTTCCACCGTTAGTTTTCCTAGTTTTCCTATTCATGGAGTCTTACGTTGCATATAACCTGTAATACTGTACGACTGTGTATTTTTATTATTGTGTATAATACTGTCAATTGCCTAAAGTTTAGTTACAATGTTTCTGAAAACCATGTTTATAGCACAATATAAACGAAGAGTGCTCGGTTTAACCGTTTCCACAACCAATGTCAAGATCTCACAAAGTTTAGCATTATAACTGCTTAACCTGTACGTTGTGTAGTTTAGTTATTTATTGTGCTTAACGTTTTCTCTTATGTAAAGTGTAAATTGAACATTAAGAAACAAGTTTGATGCAAAACACTATGCAAGTGGATTGTATCTTCACTTATAATGTTTGGTTACCTACGAACTAGTGTCCCTTTCAGCCGTTAGTCCGTTATTTCCAGAAGATGGCCCAAAACTAGTAACAAATAAACAAAAATCAGTAGTAGAAAAACAGTGTGGTTGTTTATTCAATCTTAAAATTCGTTAGTTTCCTTTTGCCACCTATTTCTACTGTCTGTTGTTTTAACAAGTTCAACAGCGATAAGTTTACGGCATTTTTCATTTCATCAGTGTCCTGTATCGTTAAACTGAACATATTTGTAGTATTAAAATGTATTTATACGCAGGTAACCCTGATTTTCGCAATATCGGCAATTGCTTGAAGATGTATCTCTTCGCTAAGATTGCTTACCTTGTTTCAACAACGAGATCATTTGAAACAGGAAGCACCCTGAAATTAAAGCAAGGGCTCTAAGCTTCAGTAACACCATGTCACTTAATTAAGAGAATTTTGGAAAGGGCGGCCGGAGTGGCCAAGCGGTTCTAGCCGCTACAATCTGGAACCGCACGACCGCTACGGTCGCAGGTTCGAATCCTGCCTCGGGCATGGATGTGTGTGATGTCCTTAGGTTAGTTATGTTTAAGTATTCCTAAGTTCTAGGGGACTGTTGACCTCAGATGTTAAGTCCCATAGTGCTCAGAGCCATTTGAACCATTTTGGAAAGCAACAGAAAATTTTTGTTACGACAGCTGGATCGGGATTTAAATGTTTAACTTTTGGCTGCAGTACTAGTATTTTTCCTACGAAACGAAATATGACGTAAAAATATAAGTTTTTTTCATAAAAATATAATCTCGGTTCACGGTTAGTTTTGTGTCAGTACTCAGTTGTGATTGGCTTGATGTTGCCAACAATAAATCTGTTTCAGAATTAATCACTCTTCTGTATTTTGTACGGCACCTGGGGGATGTACAGTACTGGCTTGTTATGCTGAAGGAAGTTCAGTTATTTTCGAAGAGAAGCAAAGAGACACAAGACAGCAGTATTAACTATTGTCGAAGAGAAGCAGACACTAGACTACAGTAAATAAATAGGTTTGTACTAGGACGGGAAAATACCGGTTACGATAAAAACACTGTAAAACTTGGTTTATTATATTTCTTCACCATTACGGGAGAGTAGAAGTGGAGGAATGTGCCCACGATTGCTGTGTGTGACCATCTCGCAGAGAGCTGTGTAGGGGTGTGATATCTACTGTTTAAGAGTGTCTCGCCTCTAAACAACCACTAAACATTCTAAATAAATCTGAGAGAGTGATGTGAGAAACATTTTAATTAGGAAAAAAAACACGCCAGTCACGGTGTGACGAAAGTGCATACGAGGAAGCATTCCTTGGCAGCGGGATGGGACGTTCCCAGAAGATTGCGGCAGAGCCTCTGGCAAACAGTGAAAGCTGTAGGCGCGCGCGCTGGTCCTTGAAACCCGCGCAGCGGCGTCCACTGGGGAACATCTATCGGTCGCCTGCCTCGTTTCGTCACCCACGAGGACTCGACACTTCCTGAAATGGCGGCTTAGTTCATAGGCTGAAATAACTTGCAAACGACGTCACAAATCGGTCTGCAGAAGTGCGATCCAACTCACAGAAATGACAACGGCGTAATGGGGGGGGGGGGGGGGGGTGGAGGGGGGGGGGGTGTTCTTTCGTACAAATGAGACAGAGCTACCTCACTAACATTAATTTTATGACGAGGAAATAGAAAACAATAATCTTGCTTCCTGCTTCACACTTAGACCTTTTAGACATTATCCTTAGCCGTTGTTTGCAACACACACGTATTTCAAGTTGGATAAAGGAATTGTTTGGACTACTGTGGACTTCGCGATGTGCTTAGAGCTATGTTCATGTTGTTACTAAAGATGTGGATATAAAATGGAGAGAACCAATAGGAGTGCTAGGACATCTCCTTTCGAAAAGTACCAGTAAGAGCGGGCAAAATATGGCTCCTATGTAGAAGACACTTCACAATCGAAATTTGTTACGTTCTCACTTTACCAAAGATTCGATTGCTTTGAACAGTATGGGACTTAACTTCTGAGGTCATTAGTCCCCTAGAACTTATAACTACTTAAACCTAACTAACCTAAGGACATCACACACATCCATGCCCGAGGCAGGATTCGAACCTGCGACTTTACCGGTCGCGCGGTTCCAGACGGTAGCGCCTAGAACCGCTCGGCCACCCCGGCCGTCACCAAAGATTCAAGATTTAGCACAAGACAGCCTGCTATTAAGTACTTTACCACAATTTATTACTTTCAAAGTAAATTCATTAAAAATTACAGCCATTACGTCAGTGAAATGCGGTCACATAACTTATTTTGACGATCTTGGCCCTGAGAGTGAGCATATTTGAAGCTTGTTAGATAAATCCGTCTATGATCGCAACGGAAATTTCATTTAGTTTAAATTTACTTGGACATGTCCACTTTTTGCAGTTGGTTAGGAGCCATTATAGATTTTTGTTTACATGGTTACTACGTCACCAACTGAAAATAAAATCACGGAGTGAACATGTCAACTTTATTTATACCACGCAATGTAAAGCTGTCCTCAATCCGAAAATTGATTTGAACGCTGTAGTGCTTTACTACGCTTAGTAGTCAATTTCTTCGCTCATACACCCCAGGGAAGTTGTTTTCCTACTCCTTATCATTTCCATTAGCTTTCTTTCCTCTTAAATTATTATTTATTCACACCCCGTTTTTACAGTCTTACTTCACTTAAAGAATATTTTTCTCCTCAGATACAGTTCAAATATATCCAAGTATTTTTGCTCTTTATTGCCTTAAATACTTGGTTGGCTCTAACATCACGTTGTTCTTTGGCTAACAATCAGTAGCTTATAAGGAGCCACGCATATATAAAAAACACAACTATTCAAAATGCCGACGACAGTACAGAGTAAAGTATAGCGCTCTCTCTCTCTCTCTCTCTCTCTCTCTCTCTCTCTCTCTCTCTCGCTCTCAAACACACACACACACACACACACACACACACACACACACACACACACACACACACACGTTACCTAGCCCAACTGGTGAAGTAGGGCCCTAACGAAATGTAATGGATCTGAATGTGGGAAGAATAACAGTATTAATCGATGAAACCATTGGGGAGGGTACATACAAAACAAGTTTCTAATCTTGAAGTTGCAGTGGGGCGAAACAATTCGTGTCCACGACGTGCTAAAGATTTATTTAAAGGCTGAGCAATGAAACGATTGTATTTCCATTTCTGTGTTTATAGTACGTAGCTGCAGGTGTTTTGTAGAAGAGCCACTGTCACTGTATGACAATTAAGCCGCTAGATACCGAAGCACTCAGACTACTTTTAGCAAATAAAAACAAGTAATCCACGACCCAGAATCGAATCCTCGACCTCGTGCATGCTAACCCAAAACACTATCTACTGCACCACCTGCACAGCACTACTGCTATATCCTGACAGAGGTAGTTAGCGGACTGTAACGTCCATTTACTGCCCGAAATATGCGCAGGAGGAAATTTTATGAGAGATAATTTTGTTTACAATGAAATGAACACCCTTAGCTGCTTACAGGCGTTGACATACGTCAACGGGGACAGATGAAAATGTGTGCCCCGACCGGGACTCGAACCCGGGATCTCCTACGTACATGGCAGACGCTCTATCCATCTGAGCCACCGAGGAGACAGAGGATAGGGCGATTGCAGAGATTTATCTCTGGCACGCCCCCGCGAAACCCACATTCTCAACGTATTGTCCCGCACTACATTCGTAGTGCCCCAGGCCATTATACTCATTGCTCGCGGCGCGCTGTCGATTCCCGTAAGAGTTCGGTCACTGTTTGTGCATTCGGACAGAAGAAGAAGATGATGGTCAAGTGGCCTGTTATCTGTTCTTTCGGACATGTCCGAAGAAGAAGAAGAAGATGGTCAAGTGGCCGGTGAGCCTTAACTATATATATACTAAGATGGTATCTGTTCTTTCGGACATGTCCGAAGAAGAAGGTTGTCAAGTGGCCGGTGAGCCTCATATATATAAGGCTCACCGGTCACCATCTTCTTCTTCTGTGCGAATGCACAAACAGTGCCCGAACTCTTACGGGAATCGACAACGCGCCGCGAGTAATGAGTATAATGAGCTGGAGCACTAGGAATGTAGTGCGGGATAATACGCTGAGAATGTGGGTTTCGCGGGAGGCGTGCCAGAGATAAATTCCTGCAGTGGCGCTATCCTCTGTCTCCTCGGTGGCTCAGACAGCCGGCACGGTAACTCAGCGTGTTCGGTGAGAGGGTTAGCTGCCCTCTGTAATAAAAAAAAATAAAAAACTGTGTTAATGGAACAACGACGAACTGAAATGGGTGTCTTGCGAGGTCCGCCCAGAGCAGATACAACGAACGAAAACGAACAATAGGAGATTTTTTATATAAAAAAAAAGAGGATGGGTAGAGCGTCTGCCATGTAAGCAGGAGACCCCGGGTTCGAGTCCCGGTCGGAGCACACATTTTCATCTGTCCCCGTTGACGTATAGCAACGCCTGTAAGCAGCTAAGGATGTTCATTTCATTGTAATTTCATTCTAACGAACTGCATGCTCACCGATGGTATCTGTTCTTTCGGACGTGTCCGAAAGAACAAATACCATCTTAGTATATATATATTGGCAGTATGTGAGGAACCGCGCTGCGAAGTCCGAGTGCCTGTGTATATTCTGATCGTAGCCGAAGTTATTGGCCTGGCTACTGCAGGCGTTACTGACAGGTCCGCGAGTGTCGCGTTGTCAGGTGAGGCAAGCGCCGCCCGTGGGGAAGGCCCGCAGCGGTGCAGGCGTGGCGCCACCGCCAGGAGAGCAACCGGTGGGCGCTCAGTGGCCACAGCACAGTGGCAGAGCGCGGGCCCGTCGCGTGTCGCACGTGACAGCGCGCTCACCCGCCCACGGCTGCTCTGGGCGGCCCGCGCCGTGACTGATAACACCAGCACGTAGCTGCAGCTCACCTGCGGGCGTGGCGTCCTCTTGCACGTGCACAGTGCGTATAGCCCGTGCCTTTCAAATCTGACACGTCGGTTAGCATCCACAGAGCGGACTGTATACTTCCGGTCATTAAAATTGCAACGCCACGAAGGATAGTAAATAATGAAATTTTACTTATTGTGCTTATACAGTTACAAGAGTCGAGGGACATGAAAGGCAAGCAGGGTTGTAGCCTTTATCCGATAGTTCAAATGGCTCTGAGCACTATGCAACTTAACATCTATGGTCATCAGTCCCCTAGAACTTAGAACTACTTAAACCTAACTAACCTAAGGACATCACACAACACCCAGTCATCACGAGGCAGAGACAATCCCTGACCCAGCCGGGAATCGAACCCGGGAACCCGGGCGCGGGAAGCGAGAACGCTACCTCACGACCACGAGCTGCGGACTCTCCCCGATGGTATTCAATCTGTATATTGAGCAAGAAGTGAAGGAAACAAAAGAAAAATTCTGAGTAGGTATTAAAATCCATGGAGAAGAAATTAAAACTTTGAGGTTTGCCGATGACATTGTAATTCAGTCAGAGACAGCAAAGGACTTGGAAGAGCAGTTGAACGGAATGGATTGTGCCTTGAAAGGAGGATATAAGATGAACATCAACAAAAGCAAAACGAAGATATTGGAATGTAGTCGTATTAACTCGGGTGATGCTGAGGGAAATGAGACACTTAAAGTAGTAGAGGAGTATTGCTATTTGCGGAGCACAATAAATGATGGTCGAAGTAGAGATGATATAAAATGTCGACTGGCAATGGCAAGGAAAGCGTTTCTGAAGAAGGGAAATTTGTTAACATCGAGTATAGAGTTAAGTGTCAGGAAGTCGTTTCTGAAAGTATTTGTATGGAATGTAGCCATGTATGGAAGTGAAACATGGACGACAACTAGTTTGGACAAGAAGAGAATAGAAGCTTTCGAAATGTGGTGCTACAGAATAATGCTGAAGATTAGATGGGTAGATCACATAACGAATGAGGAGCTATTGAATAGGACTGGGGAGAAGATAAGAGAAGCTTGTGGCACAACCTGAGTAGAAGAAGGGATCGGTTGGTAGGACATGTTCTGAGGCATCAAGGGATCACCTATTTAGCATTGGAGGGCAGCGTAGAGGGTAAAAATCGTAGAGAGAGACCATGAGATGAATACACTAAGCAAATTCAGAAGGATGTAGGTTGCAGTAAGTACTGGGAGATGAAGAAGCTTGCACAGGATAGAGTAGCATGGAGAGCTGCATCAAACCAGTCTCAGGACTGAAGACCACAACAACAACAGTGCAGTACGGAGTATAAATTATTAAATAGTTAGCTAATTCGACGAGTGTATAGGATGCGGAAGTTAGTACTTAGAGTTGCGACTTTTCTTTTTTTTTCTTGACCCATCAGTCTTCTGACTGATTTGATGCGGCCCGCCGCGAACTCCTCTCCTCTGCCAACCTCTTTATCTCTCTATTACTTGCTGCCTGTATTCCAATCTCTGTCTTCCTCTACAATTTTTGCCCTCTACACTTCCCTCTAGTACCATTGAAATCATCCGCTGATATCTTAACAGATCTCCTACCATCCTCTCACTACTTCTTCTCGGCGTTTCCCACATGTTCCTTTCCTCTCCGATTCTGCGCAGAACCTCCTCATTCCTTGCCTTATCTGTCCACCTAATTTTACACATACGTCCGTAGCACCACATTTCAAATGGCGGCGTTCTTCTCTGTTTTATAACAGTTCATGTTTCACGACCGTACAATGTTGTGCTTCAAAGGTACATTCTCAGAAATTTCTTCCTCAAATAAAGGCATATGTTTGATACTAGTAGACTTCTCTTGGCCATGAATGCCCTTTTTTGCCAGTGCAAGCTTACTTTTGATGTCCTCCATGCTCCGTCCATCATTGGTTACTTTGCTGCCTAGTTAGTAGAATTCCTTAACTTCATCTACTTCGTGACCATCAGCCCTGATAAGTTTCTCGCTGTTCCCATTCTGCTACTTCTCATTACTTTCGTCTTTCTTCGATTTACTCTCAATCCACATTCTGTACTAATTAGATTGTTTATTTCATTCAGCAAATCATGTAATTCTTCTTCACTTTTACTCAGGTTAGCAACTTCATCAGCCAATCGTATCATTGATATCCTTTTACCTTGAATTTTAATCCCGCTCCTGACCCTTTATTTCCATCATTGCTTCTTCGATATACATACTGAACATTAAGAGTGGAACACTACATCCCTGTCCTACGCCCTTTTTAATATGAGCACTTCGTTCTTTGCTGTCCATTCTTATTAGTCGCTCTTGGCTATTGCACGTAGTGTATATTACTCGTCTTTCCCTATAGCTTACCCCATTTTTCTCAGAATTTTGAACATCTCGCACCATTTTACATTTGTCACTCATGGCAGCAATAATGGGGCAAACACGGCTGGGAATCGAGCTGAACTGAGATTAGATGAGGGATGCAGGTACTTCATTCCATGCTGCTTCAACTCCGTGCGGAAGTCCACCAGTCGTAATGGTTCAAATGGCTCTGAGCACTATGGAACTTAACGTCTGAGGTCATCAGTCCCCTAGAACTTAGAACTACTTAAATCTAACTAACCTAAGGACATCATACACATTCATGCCCGAGGCAGGATTCGAACCTGCGACCGTAGCGGTCGCGCGGTTGCAGACTGAAGCGCCTAGAACCGCTCGTCCACAACGGCCGGCTCCTAAAGACAGTAAAATAACAGATTCCAGCTGGATTCATATATAAGGAAAACGTCAGTCACCTACGATAATCTTAGAAAAAGGTTATTTGGATAGTGGTCCTGTTTTAAAATCGTAATGGATGAAACTCGGTTGACGCTTTCAAATCCCAGTCACAATTACCAGTATACGTAACCTTTAGGCAGAGATTGAGCGATAAATTTGATTGGAGATTATTTATTAGGAACGAACTTCTACAAACATTCAGACACAAGTATATCTCTGTTTTGCAGAGATCGAAAAGGTCTAGCACTATGAGAGAAGCATTTCACCAGCGCTATACTTAAGTTCAAGCTTAAGGCAACAGATGTGGGTGTAGTATTTCTTCTTTTTAAGCAACGTGTTCTAATCTGGCAGTATTTAACGGTTTCAACTTGAGTAACGGGCCTGTGAGGCATTAAATTTCGTGATTGCCTCTGTGCCACGACCACGTAACATGTAACATTTTCTTTGTGATTGTGTCGCACCGAACAACGCTCTACGGTTGCCGGTTGCGCTTACTATACCGTGTCGAAATTAGCATAAGGTAACAAGTAAATACCAATGAGAACTTCAGAATTTGCATAAGACTGTCTCGTAACTTCTGACGCTGCCATTGGCGTCCCACGTTTTGTGCATTTTGCATGTCCGAAGTATAGAGAGGCCGCTGTCTGTCACGGCTTAGCGGAACTCAGCTCTGAGAGTAATTTACAGAACATCCGATTTATTCGTAGTGCTCTTTGTCAACTGCTAACGTCCGGATGCAAAGTGATTTTTGTCTTTTTGAATACGGTAGTACAACTGACTCCTGTCCTGTTGAGCCCTGTCAGCTTGCCGATCTGTAAATTTGCAGTGAGGAAGACACAGAATTCTTCCATAAAAGAGTTTCGTATAAGAACATATACAAGTTACAACATACAGAATTTTTTCACCTGGAATAGCTTTTCTTGTCAGTTCAAGGAGACTCGACGGAACTGGTACTTCAATAGTTAAATGAAACATTTGTTTACTAACTGCCTGAGTAGTTCTTTCGGAAGACGAAAATCAGCAAAAATTCTCAAAATCGTTCAATATATCCTGTTAAACACTGCGTAGAGTGGATAACAAAATGTTTCCAAAATTTTCCAGTGAAGCAAAGTAATTACTACTGACTCAGAAACAAGCCGATAGTTTTTGACAGATGTTAATTAATGTCACACCCCAACGCAGGAATTAAAGATGACAGTGAATAGTACCAAGCGGTAGACTCATACAGGATGTCCAAGGAAGAATGGTCAGTGCTCAGACAAGAACGATCATTCGAAGCAAAAATGTCTAGTAAACATTCACTCTGAAATCCATAGTTTAGATCTATGAGAACTTGTTCAGAAGAAGAGATCTGTTTCACAGTAGCGAAGACGAACAGGTCCTAACAGCTTTCCTTAAGGCACACGTTCTGGAGTCCATGTTTGCTACAGTTTTTTACTTCGAATGACTGTTCCTATCGTATCCCTGTGTATTGATCACACCTCCTCGGACACCCTGTACGTGCAACACTTAAGTGAACTGTATTTCACAACTAAATTTTAAATGAGGAGAAAAGTAGAACAAATTATTCAAAGGTATGAAGAAAATAAATTGTGTTGAGTATGTTAATTAAAAGCCTTATGTAGCATGTCACACACAACCAGTTTCGAAATAAAATATAATTCGTTTTCAGATTGATTCTGGTTACAGAAGTAACTTGACAGTTGAGTGACTGTTTCAGTTAATAGTTCAGTTTTAATGACGGAGTAATCGTCCGGGTTTCGTGGAAATTGATACACCCAGTCTGTTTGGGAGAACCGTGTCAGGAAACTGGGTAATGCTCAATCTAATCCAAGTCTGTTGGAGAATCAGCAGCTGAAAGTGAAATAAGCTGCTTGTTGAGAATTTCTCCGCTACATACAGACGAAACAGCGTTAGAGAAAGACTTATTTTTCTTTATGACGGTAGGTATCACCACTTTGCGAGCTTGCTGATCTTATGTCCTAATTTCTTTATATTTAACCCACATGTACACATTGAGTATGGTCATAATATTACTCCCAATACAGGCAGTAGGAACGCATAACGGAATAAACGAAGATGTACTGAATTCGCACCAATATGTGTTTAGTCCCATTAATCACCACAGTGAGGCAAATTATTTGGGAAAAAAGAAGGAAAGAAAGAAAATGTAAAGAGTATGTCATTCTACACTACCCTGAAGCCTAAAGTACCGATCAATTACGGTAACAACTTAGTGTTGTTCGAACCGAAACTGAAACCGAATGTTCTGTAACTGGCTATCGTTGTGAGCTTACAATATTCGCTGGATGAAGAAACGGATGAACATAATCGAGAGGAAGTATCTATTAAATAAAACACGGCGATATTCGCTTTGATAGAGATGAATTTCGGTAATGTATGGGTAAACATTTCAGTGAGAGAGACGATGATGAATGAGAACTACTAAGCTGCGTTGCGTTTATTTGCTCGGCCTCCTACACTTAATCGTCTGTGTCAACATACGTCCACTGGACGATGACAGCGTGTTCTTTCAAGCCGTGCTAGCGGCCTGCTAACACGACGACGTTGATATTCGCTTGATCGGTTGAAGACATAAGTCACAGTTGGTGAATGTTAAACACTTCTCTACTCGCTCAAGTTTTCTTTAGGCCGTATTTGCTGAAAGTAAATGAAAAGCTACAGGAACAGCAAACAAATCAATTGCAAAGGAGTTCTAGATCAGTTTTAGTAAATCGTGAACTGACAGAAAGTTTCGATCTCTACAGAAGTAGCTTTTAGTTCTGTATTCGGTCAAGATTTAATGCAGCGTTGCCCCATCAGGCAGCATACAATGAGCAGACAAATAAAAAACGAGACACATGGAAAAAAGAAAATAAACTGTTCATCATTTCAAAAGTAATCTCCATAACTGTGAATACATTTATCCGACTGTGTGACAGGACGATCAATTCCATCATGGAAAAATGCTTGCGGTAGCGAATGGGGAGAACGTCTTCGTCCGAAGCATATCGGCGACCACTAATGTCTTTCTTCAGGGAACCAAAAATATGGAAAATATGGAAATGTCATGGGGAGAGATAGAGACTGTATGGATGATGTGTGGGCACCATCTCTACACGTTTATATAATGTTACACTATTCCCTCTTTTGTGTTCAATAGCAATTATGAAATTGTTTAACTTAAAATCGGTGTGATGCATTGCAAATTCAGTGATGGGCAACTGAATGAGAGGTAATGCTGTGTTGGGGGTGGGAGAGATGAGAGAGAGAGAGAGAGAGAGAGAGAGAGAGAGAGAGAGAGAGAGTTGAAGAGATATTTCACCGTATCCGAGCATACAGTCATTGTGTTTTTGTGTTTATCATGTGCCAGAAACAGCTACCATGTAGACGAAAGAGGTCGCTGCCGACTCTCGGTTATTGTAACAGCTGATTAGACGGGCCAGTATACAGCAAATCTCTCGCCTAGGCAATACTGCACAGCACATATGCTGTCATTCCACTCGAAACATTTCTTCGTTATGCTGTACAAAAGGTACCGCTCAACGAATGTGCCTCCAGTGCTACAACAGTACATGGACACGGAGATTAATACGGGTGCATGACTAACGACAACGGATAAGTGATGTGTAGTTTCATCAAGCCACAACGAATCGCCAGTTCACTCTCAAATTACGTCACAATGGTATGAAGAAGACTTTACGGACATGAGGATGCTTGTGTTGTGTTGTCCTCTTCCCCCCCCCCCCCCCCCCCCCCCGCTAAACCCCCCTTCTTTCCTGATCACTTGACCCCAATCCAACTGAGCACTGCTGCCTCACTTTGTAGGTGAGTTATGGGTGCCACGAAGTCGCTTCCTGCCATCACAGTGATGCTAAGTGAGCGCGTTCGTATGAAGCTATGTTGCACAGGAGCGTAAAAATGAAACGTGTAACCGATAATATACTCTGCAACGTTCAGGTGCACAGTACAGAGATACACCGAGCGAGGTGGCGCAGTGGTTAGACACTAGACTCGCATTCGGGAGGACGACGGTTCAATCCCGTGTCCGGCCATCCTGATTTAGGTTTTCCGTGATTTCCCTAAATCACTCCAGTCAAATGCCGGGATGGTTCCTTTGAAAGGGCACGGCCGACTTCCTTCCCCATCCTTCCCTACTCCGATGAGGCCGATGACCACGCTGTCTGGTCTCCTTCCCGAAACAACCAACCAACAAAGTACAGAGATACGTAGGCCAGTATGGCTGTGAATCAAGACCTCATCAGCGTTCCTCTTCCTCCCCTACTATAACTTGACCACAGTTCTTCCTCTCATAATGTGGACGAGAAAATATTTGATCTTCCAACTTTCTCCCGAAGTGGATGGTGCTGAACAAAAATTGAAGGAAATGATTGGCCGAATGATATATGCGCAGCATAGCTCATTAGCAAAAGGCAACGAAAAGAAGTTGGAGGTATTGGGTATGGAGGGAGCTACAGCTGGGAAAGCAGGGTGAGGAACAGGAAGATGTATGGGAGAATTGGGAAGAACAGAAATTGAAGTGAAGGATAGTAAAATGAAGAAAAATTGATTACGCCACATCTTGAGAAGGCAGTTTTTATTCCAACAAGGAGTAAAATGATTTGCGAGAGGAAGGAGAAAGTTGGATACGTATTACGTAAAAGATCTGAGATGCCGAGATCGTATATCGCACTTATATTACACTCTCAGCTTAACCAAATAGTTTTACTCATAATTAACACTATTAAGTTGAACGACACAATTTGTTTGAACAGTATTTTGTTGCTTTGAAAATGGCTTAAGAGTGAATGAAACAAAATAATTATTGTGTTCAAGACGAGAGCATTAAAAGTGCAGAAGAACTAACGGATAGTGTTAGGCACGAATGTGATGGAAATGCCCTGTGGCGAGCGCCTCCCGTCGGGTAGACAGCTCGCCTGGTGCAAGTCTTTAGAGCTGACGCCACTTCGGCGTCTTGCGCGATGATGGGGATGAAATGATGATGATTAGGACAACACAATACCTGGTCCCTGAGCGGAGAAAATCTCCGACCCAGCCGGGAATCGAGCCCTGGCCGTTAGGTATGGTTCAAATGGTTTTGAGTACTATGGAACTTCTGACGTCATCAGTCCCCTAGAACTTAGAACTACTTAAACCTACCTAACCTAAGGACATCACACAGACTGTAGCGCCTAGAACCGCTTGGCCACACCAGCCGGCCGTTAGGTATGACATTCCGTCACGCTGACCACTCAGTTACCAGGGGCGGACAGGAATGTAATAACTATGCGGAACTGAAGGCGAGATGCAAGACAGCGAGTGGTGACGAAGAACCTGGTCTGAATCTGTAGCAAGGCAAAAAAATTGCTCATAACCCCCTGAAAGCCTCCGCCCGTTGGCTGAGGACGTCACAGTCATTGGGCGTCTAAGAGACGATCAAGGGAAGTAGGCTGTGAGCTTCTCTTCCTACCAAATCCTGAAGTTGGCCTCAAGTATGAGGCTGATTTAAGCTCCACAGTGGTTTTCCAGGCTTGGTCCTGTTGCAGGTGTTACGACTTTGCCTTACAATGACCTTTGAATGGACTAAGTCCAGTCGCTTATATGGAAACGTTCAGTTTAACGTGATCTCCCAATCACAAAGCAACTTGCCATTTTTCACAAATTCAATCCAGTGCCAGAGGCGAAAGGAGAGAACTCACAGTGACTGGATTGGCTTGTGAACCTATGGACTCGTAGCCCATTGAGCCATTTCGTCAATGTTTTTCAAGAAATGCCAGAACACAGTACAGAGGTACCTCAGATGTACCAGCCAGAGACTGATTGAATGAAACGCTACAACCCAATTTGGACCCGGGCAGTAGAGCGAGGAATGACGTACGTACACACTTTCAGGGAACATTCCTCACACACAAAGAAAGAAAATATGTTATGTGGAGATGTGTACAGAAACGCTTGTTTTCCATGTTAGAGCTCATTTTATTACTTCTCTTCAAATCACATTAATCAGGGAATGGAAACACACAGCAACAGAACGTACCAGCGTGACTTCAAACACTTTGTTACAGCAAATGTTCAAAATGGCCTCCGTTAGCGAGAATACATGCATCCGCCCTCCGTCGCATGGAATCCCTGATGCGCTGATGCAGCCCTGGAGAATGGCGTATTGTATCACAGCCGTCCACAATACGAGCACGAAGAGTCTGTACATTTGGTACCGGGGTTGCGTAGACAAGAGCTTTCAAATGCCCGCATAAATGAAAGTCAAGAGGGTTGAGGTCAGGAGAGCGTGGAGGCCTTGGAATTGGTCCGCCTCTACCAATCCATCGGTCACCGAATCTGTTGTTGAGAAGCGTACGAACACTTCGACTGAAATGTGAAGGAGCTCCATCGTGCATGAACCACATGTTGTGTCGTACTTGTAAAGGCACATGTTCTAGCAGCACAGGTAGAGTATCCCGTATGAACTCATGATAACGTGCTCCATTGAGCGTAGGTGGAAGAACATGGGGCCCAATCGAGACATCAACAACAATGCCTGCCAAACGTTCACAGAAAATCTGTGTTGAGGTGATTGCACGATTGCGTGCAGATTCTCGTCTGCCCACACATGTTGATTGTGAAAATTTACAATTTTATCACGTTGGAATGAAGCCTCAACCGTAAAGAGAACATTTGCACTGAAATGAGGATTGACACATTGTTCGATGAACCATTCGCAGAAGTGTACCCGTGGAGGCCAATCAACTGCTGATAGTGCCTGCACACGCTGTACACGGTACGAAAACAACTGGTTCTCCTAGCACTCTCCATACAGTGATGTGGTCAACGTTACCTTGTACAGCAGCAACTTCTCTGACGCTGACATTAGGGTTATCGTCTACTGCACGAAGAATTGCCTCGTCCATTGCAGGTGTCCTCGTCATTCCAGGTCTTCCCCACTCGCGAGTCATAGGCTGGAATGTTCCGTGCTCCCTAAGACGCCGATCAATTGCTTCGAACGTCTTCCTGTCGGGACACCTTCGTTCTGGAAATCTGTCTCGATACAAACGTACCGCGCCACGGCTATTGCACCTAAACATTGCACTGACTGCAAAACCACGTTCGTGATGAACACTAACCTGTTGATGCTACCTACTGAGTTTCTTGATGCTAGTACTTTAGAGCAATGAGTCGCATGTCAACACAGGCACCGAAGTCAACATTACCTTCCTTTAATTGGGCCAACTGGCGGTGAATCGAGGAAGTACAGTACATACTGACAAAACTAAGATGAGCTCTAACATGGAAATTAAGCGTTTCCGGACACATGTCCACATAACACCTCTTCTTTATTTGTGTGTGGGGAATGTTTCCTGAAAGTTTGGCCGAACCTTTTTGTGACACCCTGCACATACATATATTTATTCAGTCGTGTCGTGAGTACGGCACTGACCATGTTGTAAACAGAAAGAGTAGTTTTGGATGTCCTGAGGACGCGCCCCGGCCGCCGGAACAGAGCCCACATCGGCTGGGGCCCCTGCTCGGCCGTTCCAGCCTGCTGGAGACGCGTGCTCAGTACCTCGCCCCCGGCACGCAGCTGGGCTGCCCGGCTGCCTCGTCGTGCGGCCTTGATGGCACGCGTCCAGCAGCCTGCCGCAGCGTCGCCGTCGGCGCACTCCCTTCCATCCTACCCGTCGCTGTCACTAAGTACCCCCCTCACATACAACTGTTCATCCGCTTTCTGTGCCCTAGGGTCGAGGAAGGGAACGAAGGTAGCGATTAGCGACCCGTCGACGCCATTAGAGGCGGAGGGCCGAGTAAGTTCGGGAAGCACAGGAAAGCAAAACGGTTGTCGCGTTTCTTCAATTGTACGGTTCAGCCACACGTCACGCAAGCGGTATCGTTGGCAGTTTCGCTTTCACTCATCACCAAATCGGTTAATGAAAAACGGCAGTAAAAGACTAGGAAACTGAATTACAAACCATTTTAACCCCTTAATACCTGCCGGTCGGAGTGGCCATGCGGTTCTAGGCGGTACAGTCTGGAATCGCGCGACCGTTACGGTCGCAGGTTCGAATCCTGCCTCGGGCATGGATGTGTGTGATGTCCTTAGGTTAGTTAGGTTTCAGTAGTTATAAGTTCTAGGGGACTGATGACCACAGCAGTTAAATCCCATAGTGATCAGAGCCATTTTGAACTTTAATACCTGAACAAATTTCTTCATGGAAGAAAAAACATCAAGAAGTACCAGAAACACTCGCGACATGGCAGCGCACGTCAGAAGCGTTGGTGCCTTCGTGTAGAGCCGGCACTGGTGCTCGAAAACAGTGAACCTTACAATTATTAGAGTCGCCCTGGTATGATGTGAATTCGCGGCGCCTGGGCTTGAGGGGTTAGCTTCTGTACACAACCAAACGCACTTGGATACTTTATGGAAAATGCGATAAATTAGAACAGAGTGATTGCGTTTTCCTAGTACAGTACACCTATTGGCTGTAAGATTGTGACACTGTTGAAGGAGCCACCACGGCAAACACCTGAAACGATTTAGGGCAAATTAAATCGGGTCGGCCGACCAGAGAACAGTCCAGGGCTATAAGCAGGGCAATCTAATTCAGTGTGGTAGGTCTAAATACGATACTTCAGCCTTTTGCGTAAACGTGTTACACTTGTGCTTATTTACAGGCAGATGAATTACTGTTGTTTTCTTCTTTTCCAATCGTTAACTTGTTCATTAAAAAATATCTACCGGCTATCACTCTTCTCTTAGAGGCTTACTTGTGTTGGAAACATAATTATAGATAACGTCGATCAATTACTCAAGAACTTTTTTTAATTTCCATTAACCAATTTTCGAGCTTTTTCGGGCTTATCTTCAGGGGAAGCATGCGGAAGTGACGAATTTCTTCATTTTATTTTCAACACCATTTACCATGTGACAAAAATACAAAGCGATACATTAAAGTGTTTTCTGTCTTCTTGTCAGCACCCGGCATCGCGTTACAAACAGAGACACGTAACTTGTATGCCCTTCATCTGAAGATGAACCTGGAAAGGCTCGAAACCAGTTATTGGCAATAATTTCAGAAGTGATTTGTGGCAGATATCTTCATTTACATATATAGTAATATACAGCTGCGGTAGTCTACAATATCTACAGTGCACAATGTTAATCTGTAACTTGTGTTCGTATGCTTGTCCGTCGACGGGAAAGTTCAAAAGATGGTTTAATGTAACCCTCTGTCGTTGACTTCGGTAATTCGAGTCACTACTGAATTCGTGCGAGTATATAGATAGATTAGTGAGCTGAACTTGTTAACCAGTCTAGAATTCGTTTTGATATCTTTCAGATAATGAGACTGTGTATCTGAACGTGCCAGTTCCTTTTAACCCATCTTTATCGCGAACCTGTATTACTTTCTTAGCCTGATGACACCCATTGCTTGTCACACTTGCTACTCCCCCTTTGAATGAGATTTCTGCCTCAATGAGATCAAATAGAGCTAACACTAATGACCGTAAAAACTGATATGGACCTTTCCTCACATTAGGGCATATACGTGTATTAAGTAAGACAGAGATTTCTTGGTATTGCAGTGGAAACAGGATATTATTAAATTTCATTTTTTGATACTATATCCAAATACATAATGACTGGCACGGCGCATTATTAATCTCTTGTTTTGTATTTCGACGCGTGTTTCGCCCAAAAGGACCATACCTCTCGCCCTGTCATCCAAGTGGAAAGGCAGCAGTGGGAGCTAACGTGGCTTCGCAGGGGCCGTATAGAGAGCGGAGAGGGTGTTCGGCAGGGCGGCGGCGGCGGCGGCGGCGGCGGCGGCGGCAGCACGTGAGCGTAGCGTGACCGTCACACACGCGCCTCCTCCGCCGGAAGGCCATTGTTGCCGCCACCACCGCCTCGCCCGTGTACTGCCCCGTCTGCTGCAGCTCGGAGCTTTACTGCCGCAGGTTGCAACTCTGTGGCACTGCTGCCAGCGCGGAACGCTGCCAGCAACACGGCCTATCGCGCAATACGGAGGAAGGCCGCATACGATTCAACACGGATGCAGCATATACACTACTGGTCACTAAAATTGCCACGCCACGAAGATGACGTGCTACAGACGCGGAAATAACCGACAGGAAGAAGATGCTGTGATGTGCAAATCATTAGCTTTCACACACGGTTGGCGCCGGTGGCGACACCTACAACATGCTGACATGACGAAGGCTATCAACCGATTTCTCATACACAAACAGCAGTTGGCCGGCGTTGCCTGGTGAAACGTTGTTGTGATGCCTCGCCTAAGGAGGAGAAATTCGTACCATCACGTTTCCGACTTTGATAAAGATCGGATTGTAGCCTATCGTGATTGCGGTTTATCGTATCGCGACATTGCTGCTCGCGTTGCTCGAGATCCAATGACTGTTAGCAGAATATGGAATCGGTAGGTTCAGGAGGGTAATACGGAACGCCGCGCTGGATCCCAACGGCCTTGTATCACTAGCAGTCGAGATGATAGGCATCTTATCCGCATGGCTGTAACGGATCGTGCAGCCACGTCTCCATCCCTGAGTCTCCAGATGGGGGCGTTTGCAAGACAACAACCATCTGCACGAACAGTTCGACGACGTTTGCAGCAGCATGGACTATCAGCTCTGAGACCATGGCTGCGGTTACCCTCGACGCTTCATCACAGACAGAAGCGCCTGCGGTACTCAACGACGAACCTGCGTGCACGAATGGCAAAACGTCATTTTTTCCGATGAATCCAGGTTCTGTTTACAGCATCCTGATGGTCGCATCCGTGTTTGGCGACATGGCAGTGAACGCACATACGAAGCGTGTATTCGTCATCGCCATACTGTCGTATCACCCGGCGTGATGGTATGGGGTGCCACTGGTTACACGTCTCGGTCACCTCTTGTTCGCATTGACGGCGCTTTGAAAAGTGGACGTTACATTTCGGATGTGTTACGACCCGTGGCTCTACCCTTCATTCGATCCCTGCGAAAACCTACATTTCAGCAGGATAACGCACGACCGCATGTTGCAGGTCCTGTACGGGCCTTTCTGGGTACAGAAAATGTTCGACTGCCGCCCTGGCCAGCACATTCTCCAGATCTCTCACCAACTGAAAACGTCTGGTCAATGTTGGCCGAGCAACTGACTCGTCACAATACGCCATTGATGAACTGTGGTATCGTGTTGAAGCTGCATGGGCAGCTGTACCTGCGCACGCCATCCAAGCTCTGTTCGACTCAATGCCCAGGCGTTATTACGGCCAGAGGTGGTTATTCTGGGTACTGATTTCTCAGGATCTATGCGCCCAAATTGCGTGAAAATGTAATCACATGTCAGTTCTAGTATAATATTTTTGTCCAATGAATACCCGTTTATCATCTGCAATTCTTCTTGGTGTAGCAATTTTAATGGCCCCTAGAGTACCTTCCACACACACCTGGCAAGCTTCAATTGAGATTTCAGTTGTGTGCCAGTACACTTTCGAACACGTATTGGATCTGTAGAGAAAATTATATGCTGTGTACGGACCATACACCGACTAGGTCAGCTGTAAGACAGGGCCTTAAGGACCTAATCCAGTCATCAATAAACAAATAAATAAAATGAGTAAAAGCAGAATTATGCTCGTGATATCAGCAGCAATTCATAGCAACAAGAGACCAGGGATATCTAACCAGCCAAATAGACAAACTGCGGTTTCGTAAACTGACACGGCCGGGAGAACGGTGTGCTGGCCACATGCCCCTCCATATCCGCGTCCAGTGACGCCTCCACGGGAGGAGTTTAGTTATTTTTAATACAGACAAGCTCGGTAACGCGCGGTTTTCGGACACGAGGAGGCAAGCCTGACCGGCATTGGATCTTTTCGTGCATTAATGAAGAGGGCTAGGAAGATGGCCAGCCTGCATCTGGTGTTCAGAGGGTTTCCCACATACCACTAAGAATATACTGGACTGATACCCACGTTCTGCCTCAAATGCACGCTACGCAAACATTTAGAAAACGTTCTCACACTTACACTCCAGACGCAATCAGGTGGAGTACACAATCCGCCCTGGGAAGGGAGGAAGGGAGGGAGGAAGGGAGGGAGGGAGGGAGGGGGGGGCGGAACGGTTGAGTAAGAAACTGATGACCATAAATGTTTAGTCCCTCCAAACCCCCCGTCATCATCAGCGGTCGCAATATCAACTAAAGATTAGATGAAAATTTCTAGAATATATCTTGCAGTCTGCAATCCTGAAACTTTCGGACAGTTTAAACCTCCATGCCGGACCGTTTCACAAACAGCGCACACTACGCTGCAGAGTGCAATAATGAAGCAGAAGATTCATTCTAAAAACAACACTTAGCCACTTCCCTGCAAATTACTTCTCTTGCTGTGCTACAAGGACAAAGAAGGCAGGAGAGCGTCTGTGAAGTCTGGGAAGTAGGCTACCAGCGAGGTGCTTATGTATCTGAGGCTATGGCGGCGGTTGGTTAGTCGTATCTGGATAGCTCAGTCGGTAAAAGAATTGTTCGGGAAACGCAAGGTTCCGGGTTCGACTTCCTGTTCGGCGAACAATTTTGATCTTGATATTGCTACTGAAACGTTAGCTTGTCTAGTGTATTCAACAGAGATATGATTAGAGCTCTTGCACCTACTATCTAGATGAAACTGCTTAAAATATTTAAAATATATACAAAGCGATTAAAATAGAAAGTTCCTCTCTCTCTGTGTTGCCCATATTAACGCACAGACATCCTTAAGCACACGAAACCACTAGCCGCTAAAATAATCTTTGTCTTAGAATACAGTGTTGAACTGCGAATAATGAAACAGAAAAATAGAATAATTGTAAAATGTGGCTGGCCAATAACTGAACTAGGACTTCAAGGAGAACTAAAATATCCTACATGACGGTTTATGTAGTAGTTCAGATTTGGTACAGCATTCTAAAACATTAAGTAAGTTCGTCTCATCGTCACGAAATGTGGGACAGCAGCGATTTTATCGGATATGTTAAAAAGCAGTCAACAGTAATTTGTAGGTACAGGAAAATTAAAATCATGAGTGGAAATTACTAACGTATTGTAGCCTCCGGGTTTTTGAGAAAAAAACAAGGAAAGAAAATGCGTAAACAAAGCACTTCAATGATAAACTTCACATCTTTTATTTATGGTAATTATTCCGTTTCTCAAAACAAAGCTGTTTATTTCCTGGGAACTGTAGTCTAAGGAAAATTCCCAAGAATCAGGACCGCATATCACTCTGTCACGTACTAATTCAAAGCACACTTTATGTGCTTTCTGATTTATGAAAACATGACTGTGGTTGCATAGTAACTAAGAATCTTTCTCTGTTTTCCCTGATACCTTAGTAGCCGGCCTGTGTGGCCGACCGGTTCTAGGCGCTACAGTCTGTAACCGCGCGACCGCTACGGTCGCAGGTTAGAATCCTGCCTCGGGCATGGATGTGTGTGATGTCCTTAGGTCAGTTAGGTTTAAGTAGTTCTAAGTTCTAGGGGACTGATGACCTCAGAAGTTAAGTCCCAAAGTGCTCAGAGCCATTTGAACCATTTGATTTGATATCTTCGTGGCCGATGTAAACGCGGTGGCCTTAATTACTTAAATATAATTCTTCTTGTGCATGAAAATTTTGTCACCGGAATTTGGTGCGGAAAGCGAAATAGATGTGTCGTGATGTACCATGAGCATGTGCATCAATAACGTGGTCCCCGGTTAGTGGCGCACATGCTCAAGATACATCACGACACATCCACTTCGCTTTGCACGACAAATTATGGTGACAAAATCTCCACAGTATCATATGGAATCAGGGCGTTGAGTTGTTGATTTGTCTGTCGTACCGATGCACTGAGCTCTGCTGTTACTTTGACGTTAATCGAGACAAACGGCAATCTGCATTTCACACTTCCACCGTACTCCACAACAATACATACTTAGCAATACACAACACCGATCACTTTCACCCATATATCCATATCGTACAGCTACACATAGAAGACATCATCCACAGGAAGTAAGGTAATCGCAAACCTCTCGCACTAAATCCTAGCCTGAAAAACAGCAAGAGCAGCGCGTGTTTGTTCACAGTGTCACTTCCCTGATTTATCAGACAGATTTACTGCATGTACGTACGTTACAATGAACGGAATTGAGTCCCTTATACCCTGGCACGAAGCACGAAGATGTAATAGTCACTTCCTGCCACAATATGGGCAAATACATTCAAATAACTAAATTTGTTAAATTACAGCAAAATTAACATGTGAAAATATAGCTATATTTGTCTATTTTTCCCCGTGTCACATCTTTGTAGTAAGAATCGGCAAGTGGCGGAATGCATTCCAGAATTCTGCAGATTGCAGAAATATAGCACTGAGACAATCTTCTCCTTTAATAACACGTATTTCGCTTTTCGTTGTTTGCACTGTAGGTCGCGTGTGATCCGTTAGGAATTTTTCCTTGGCGCACTCTGCACGATTCTGACGTTGGAAGACGGGGCTCGGTGAAACAGCTCAAAAGCATGTGGCCTGGTTTATCACCGCCTCCTCTGGAGTTCAAGGCGATTTCGGCGGCAACCGAAGCGTACAGCGGCGCTCTTCGGAGGCGGTGCTTGTGCAACATGCCCGACGAGCAGGAGGCAGTTCACCCGCAGAGTCCAGAAGGAGAAGCCAGATACCAGGAAAAACACACCGAAAAGCACAACGTGGATGCCCCCGGTAGTCTGCGAGACAGACTATCAATCCTAAGAGCCCGGGTTCGGAGATTTACTCCGCCGAGGGACTGGGTGTTGTGTTGACCTAATCATCATCATTTCATCCACATCGACGTGCAAGTCGCCGAAGTGGCGTCAAATTGAAAGACTTGCACCAGGCGAACGGTCTACCCGACGGGAGGCCGTCGTCACACGACATTATTATTATCATCGCGTTAGTCAGCGACTTTTTCCAAATACTCGGGAATATGTCAGGTTAAAAATTCAGAGAGCGGCATTTAAAATCTGACTCAGGTATAGTATGGAGAAAATACGATGTCAAGCGTGGTGTGATATCATAAATGGAATTAGTGACTATCGCAAGGGCTCTTCATAAACAGTGCTTATGCACATATCGTATTTAATGATTTACTATAAACACAATTGTTTGCATACAATGGAGACGGGATTCAGGTGAGAGTCTATCGCAATCCCAAGGCAGTAGCCACTGATATCATAGCCCTACATCATCCATTCTCAGAACAACTGGCACGATGCGTGTAACTCAAAATATGTCATTACAGGACGTAAAAATATGTGATAATAAAATATTTTCCATGTATTCAAAATCTCACTTATCCAAATGATTTGACGCAACTAAACATTTTGACAGATGGCAATTGAACACCCATCGTGATGTATGAACATTAACATTTCTGGTCGCAAAAACGCATAACCGGCGCGTTAAAAACTCTTTAAATCAGTACTTTGATATCTGAATTTACCTCTACGCCTCAGACAGGCACATATGCTTTGCGCTAGTGAAGAAAACCCAACATTTTTCAGTATACATCAGTGTATGTGGAACAAAGCATCTCCATAGGGTGACACATTTTATTGGACATTACACACTTCTTTATTTTACACGAAACTACTCTTAACTCCAGGGAAATCCTGCGCAGTGTTTAGGCATAACCGAACGCACACATCTTCACAGTTGAAGTATTTCCTCCTTGAAATACGTAATGTTCGAGAGTACAAAATTAGTAGGGTGACCAAATGCAATTGTTTAAAAAGGAGGTCAAACAGCTTCAAAAAAGGACAAAGGAAGAAAAAAAGAGGACACACCAAACGAGTCAAATGCAGATGAGGATACCACCCGTCAGCTTTGGACGAGTCACGTGACTGCCGGGAATTCCCGGTAAAACTAGTAGTTAATTGTTACGTATGGTCAGGTTGTGGTTAACTGAGAAATATAAAAAAAATTAAAAACATTGATTGTGGTGACAGTGTCGCGTTAA
The DNA here is from genome assembly GCF_023897955.1 of Schistocerca gregaria. Lineage (NCBI taxonomy): Eukaryota > Metazoa > Arthropoda > Insecta > Orthoptera > Acrididae > Schistocerca > Schistocerca gregaria. Next base: position 660,179,406 of record NC_064924.1, on the reverse strand, counting down.
TTGTTTTGTTATGTCAACAACACGGAATTATTTACAAAGCGAAAAACGTAAGACCATTCACCTCCCTTCATTCGACGCACCGCTACCAACATCTACAAATCAAGAAGCAGCTGACGACATGTAAACTGTACTTTAACCTTCCGAATACAAATAAACTGAATGACTATGAAACAATGAAATAAAACCATGACAGTTAATCTGTCGAGTTATTTCTTACCTTTATTGGCCACTGAGACGTTCGTTCCAGCTCCACATATCTTACATTCCACTTCAAATTCATTTCCCCGCTTTCGTGAAAGCCGGATATTTGCAGGAAATGGCATCAGAAAATGTACTCTTTCGTTTATGCATAGCCAAATATTTTACGTAACTCACTCGGTTAAAAATTACACGCACAAATCATACGTGCACTACAGGAAGCCAAGCCAATACAAAGCAAAGATACGAAACGAAAATTTTAAATAATCGATATTTGCATTCGCTTATAGGTCGATCACCGATGACATTGACGATCTTGGTGCCACCTAGTAACACCGCCTTCTTGCATGTTTATCATGAAGGGCGTGCCAATAGTTAAAGTATTTAAGAAAAGTCTAAACATCTCCACAGAAGAAATATCGAACAGAGGAAAATGCAGAGAAAAAATCAACAAACATAAATTCGAAGAAATACCAAAAGAGAAGAAATCAGGAAAGAAGTGGACAGAAGAGAGGAAGAAGAAAAACAGTGAATTTATGAGAGGTTTTTGGGAAGAGAAAAGAGACAGAAAAAAGTGCCACGAATTTGAAATGTACCAATTTATGTACCATATTGTCATTGTGAATATTGATTGTGTTTTAACACTCCCCTTAATGGGGAATTAACGATAATAATAATAATAATAATAATAATTTAAGAAAAGAGCAATAGAACGGGACGAATTGTCAATTTAACTGTATTACACTCAACTTTGCGAAAAAGCCGGATACTGTAAACATCCGCCCGGACCCCGAACAAAGAGCTAAAAAGGAGGACATGTCCAGATTAATCCGAACGTCTGGTCACCCTAAACATTACTTGTTTCGGTGTAACATAACGTGCGTTTCGATGTCTTTTATTAACTCTATTTATGCAACGTATAGTTCTTCCGTGTGATAGCACAACAATGAGGAGATGATGTGGAGACGTTTCGACCTGTAAACCACAGCCACGAATCCTCTAACGCTACATGAAGGCTGAGCAGACGTGTCAAGACACTCCGTGGTCGCAGCACCGTCTCAACAATCGGACAACGCAGCACCAGCCGGCCGAGAGCACGGCACAAAGTGCGCGGGACTGTGTTAGTACGTACCTAGCGGCGGGGACAAGCGAAGAAGCGCGTTGCTGCTGCGGTGCGGTCCTCCGCCACGACACGAGCCGTGCACAACACACAACACACACTGGCGTGAGCCGCACACCGCGGACTTCGCCTGCACTCCACGGACGCCGAAGAGCGACTGACGCTCAGCGCACGCCGTCCGCCTGCGCTCCGCCTCCGCCGTGACGTCATGGCCAATGGCAGCGCGCCGCGGGCGAAAGTGTTATGTCACATTGTTGCGGGCGCGTCCCGGCGGGGCTCGCGACCGTCGACGTAAACACACGACACCGCCGGTCCGTTTCGGAGTTCAAGACTCGGCTTACAGCTCCCAACGACAATATCACCTCCCCTGAGGAATCAGCCAGACGACGGATTATCGATGGATTCGGAGATACCACGAGAGACTTATGGTTTTCTGTGTACACAAGAAATAGTTATAGTTATCAGTATTTCCTATTCTGTGCGCACCTATTTTTACTAAATATGTCTCAGGAAATAGCCTAGCCATATCTAACGAGCAAGGTGGCATAATGATTACCACACTGAACTCGGCACGATGACGTTTCTAATCACCGACGGCCTATGTGGCCGAGAGGTTCTAGGCGCTTCAGTCTGGAACCGCGCGACTGCTACGGTCGCAGGTTCGAATACTGCCTCGGGCATGGATGTGTGTGATGTCCTTAAGTTAGTTAGGTTTAAGTAGTTCTAAGTTCTAGGGGACTGATGACCTCAGATGTTAAGCCCATAGTGCTCAGAGCCCATTTGCACCTATGTTTTTTTTAATTTTTATTTTTTTTAATCACCGTCGGCTATTCAGATCAAAGATTTCCGTTATTTCGCTCAATCTCTCAAGGTAAATGCTGGGATGGATCCTTTCAAAGGGCATGGCTGATTTACTTCCCCGTCTTCGCCTAATCCTAGGTTATTTTCTACCTCTAGTGACCTCATTATCGACGGTACGTTAAATTCCAGTCTTCCCTCCTTCCTTCAAGCCGCAATAGTAACATGTCTCTTATGGCAAGCTTGTGTACCTTTAAGACCAACTCCTAGTACTGAGCACTCTCTATGTCAAATTGCTACCCAACTGGCCCCGACTTCTGTTGCGTGTATTAAGTTGGTGCACAAGTTCGTAGATTTATTGTTTTGTTTTGCATCTTGGTATTCCGGTATCTATGAGCTTAGTTATCGATTGTCAATTTTTCGAAGTAGAGAGGATATAAAATGTAGACTGGCAATGGCAAGGAAACCGTTTCTGAAGAAGAGAAATTTGTTAACATCGAGTATAGATTTAAGTGTCAGGAAGTCGTTTCTGAACGTATTTGTATGGAGTGTAGCCATGTGTGGAAGTGAAACATGGACGATAAATATTTTGGACAAGAAGAGAATAGAAGATTTCGAAATGTGGTGCTACAGAAGTATGCTGAAGATTAGATGTGTAGATCACATAACTAATGAGGATTGAATAGGATTGGGGAGAAGAGAAGTTTGTGGCACAACTTGATTAGAAGAAGGGATTGGTTGGTAGGACATGTTCTGAGGCATCAAGGGATCACAAATTTAGCAGTGGAGGGTAAAAATCGTAGAGGGAGTCCAAGAGACGAATACACTAAGGAGATTCAGAAGGATGTAGGTTGCATTAAGTACTGGGAGATGAAGAACCTTGCACAGGATAGAGTAGCATGGAGAGCTGCATCAAACCAGTCTCAGGACTGAAGACCACAACAACAACAACAACAACAACAACAATTCACAGCTACTATGTGAGTTCACATATTATCATTTTGTCATTTGGATATAGTGCGTGGAGTTGCGGCCGCTAGGAAATGGAGTGCCAAGTGGAGAAATCGCAGCATTTGCGACTTATTCTTCTGTTTGAGTACAATAGAGGGATGACAGCAGTGGAGGGAGCCAAATGCTATTGGGCAGAGCACGGCAAGAAAATGGTTTTCTAGTTTTGAGGAGGATCGTTTTCACATTATGACTCTCCACGTTCAGGAAGATCTTTGGGATTTGATGAATATCGTTTAAACCCTTCAATCCGCAATGATTCACGTCACTGTACTCGGGAAGTGAGAAATGTGATGAACTGTGATCATTCCGCCATCGCGCGACTTTTGCATGCAATGGGGAAAGTTAAAAAAATCTGGTGAATGGGTACTGCATGCTCTGAGCCAAAATCACAGAAATCAGCTTCTCTGCGTGCTCGTCATCAACTGGCTTGTGAACAATACCGACCGCTCCTATCCTGTATCGTTACTGGTGACGAGAAATGGTATCTTTATGCCAACGTTAGAAAAATGAGTGGCTTATCCCAAACAAAGCAGGAACTTCCCGTGCAAAGACCTGCTCGCACCCACAAAAGATAATACTATCCTTTTGGTGGAACAGTGGTGGTGTAGTGTGTTACGAACTGCTTCCCCGGGATGTAATCATCGCTGTTGACATTTGTTAACAACTGAGACTCTTGCATCACTTCATTCGGTGTTTCTGGTTGTTGTCCTTGCACTGAGTCTGGTACTCCGTGATAACGCTCCTCCGTATTCTGCTTGGCTGGAAAAAAAGTACTATACATACAGCATCGTGGGTTAGCCGTGCGGCCTCAGATGTCTTGGCACGGTTCGCGCGCGCAGCCAGAGAGTTTCTTCAATTATTTGCAGCAGTGACATTATCGACTGTTGCTTCATTTCACAGTTCATTTGTTTTCTCGCGCGAACAGCGCACATCATACACACAGCGTATGTACCTACGTATCCCGCACTGTTCAAGTTTCACACGCAATTCTCACGTAAGTGCCGTGTCTTGAGGAAATGTAGATGCACTTTCATTGTATATCACTATGGCTTCTGCTCATAGCCCATACTTACAAACACCAATAATAAACAAATTCTTCTACCTATCTTAAAATTTTGTGCTAAACTATCGCAGGTTTAATCTCACTGTCTGTTAACCTATCACAGGAGTAATCTCACTGTCTCTTAACCTATAAACAACATAAACATCTTGATATTTATATACGCATTCGACTCATAGTCAAATTCCACTCTAAATTCTTCTCCATATTTGGTATCACAGATCTACGATCCTTAAAAGAATTTCTTAATATCATTATGCGGGAATAATCCCTTTAACTTTTCGGTTCGGGATATGCCAACAAGTATGATCCAGGATTTGGTATATTTAGAATAACATATGGTCCGTTAAAGTCCTCCGGTTGTATCAAATCCTTTGAAAACTCCTTCCAACTACCGTCTGTAGTGTCAATTAATTGAATTATGGCACCGCGACAATATTTCTCATGCACCGTCTCCTTTCCATTTAAATCCAGTGCTATCTCTTCTCCATTTAATCTAAATTTAATCATTCCTTCCAAAAAAATCAATCTGACAATCGTACTCCTGCATACTCACAATACCAAGAATACAGTCCACTAATAACTTCTCCACTACAAGGAACGTGCATTTTATTGCTACATTTCCCATTTTCATCTCTAATTGTGTTTGTATTTTGACATTGGGAGAGCGTGATCCAACAGCTCCGATGATTTTGCAGTTCTGCACCGGCAAAATTGGTACCTTATTCTTGCTAATAATTCTCATGAAAAGAGCGTCTGAGATGCCATTGGCGGAAGCGGCGTTGTCTAATATCACATTCGTTGGAACTTCCTCTATGTCAACAAATACTTCCGATACCGGAACACTCGATCTGTCATTATGACACGTTATTAAATCCTTTGTTGACTCTTCAGTCAACAGCTCACCATCATTATATCTTAACAACCGTAATTTTACTGTTTCGCCCCTAACAGATCACCTGACCGCTCCTCCCGGGCACGATGTTGTCATGTTTAGTTTGACTGATTGTTGGTGCGACTGGTATTTGTCTCTTCAGCTACTCCAGTGATTATCGGTTGTTGTGGTGAATTCGGTCTATATTGTCTTGCTTGATTCGTGTAATTATTGTTGTTGTTCTGCTGGTGTTGGTAGAACTGTCTTGTGTTGGCATACATTGGATTATATCGAATAAAATTCCTATTGCTCCTAAAATAGCCTCTCTCTGCACTAAAGTTTCCATTATGGTAATAATTATTGTTTGCATTTTGTCCCTTTCTAAGTCTCCTCCGAGAGTGTAGTTGGTTATGACTATTGTTACTGCTACCATTACTGCCATTCTCATTCGAGTTGCAGCTCTGTTTCTCTTCTATTGCTCTTCTTTGGTATGACATTTCTCTTGACCTTTTATTGTCCTCCTCAGTTATATCAATATGATCAAGCGTAGTCATAAATGAGTCTACATCCTTATCATTTACATATAACAGCTGATTCCTTATACTGGTGGGTAGTCTGGACTTGAGTATACTAAGTATATCTGGAAAAGGAATCGGTACATCACAATACAAAGATTTATTAATGTATTTCTCAAAATATCTCTGTAGAGATCCTCTAGAAAATGAGTTCCGTTTTTAATTTACTATTGTTTTCTTGGTATTGTTGGCGTACCTGCTCAATTTGAGCAATAAGATTCTGTTCGGTCCTTTCTGCCTGTTCTTTTATTTCGTATGTCTGGGTATTTAATCTCTGATCTAATTCGGTAAATGTTGCTCTTAATTGATTTTGAAATTCTGTTTGATTTTCGGCTAATTGATTTTGGAGTTCATTTTGTATAACGGATAAGTCTCGTTTTACCTCCGCTTGGCCTTCGTCTAATGGAGACAACTGTTGCATAATGACAACTAATGTGTCAACAACAGTCTGATCAGCTGTTGTATCAATGTTTTCTGAACCAGCGGGATTATTTATATTGCTACCGCTAGCCACAACAGTCTCAGAATTGCTATCCGTGGCCTCTGCTTCTGCGCAAACAGCTGAAGGCTGTTGCACGTCTCGCTGCTGATTCAATGACATTTTAAATCCTGCTCTAGTCAATACCATTAAATAACTGTCAATATCAGGTTCTAGTCACTGAATACAGTTTCAAATTTACTGTCGTAGACACACTTAACTTTCAAATTACTTCACAGATGGTATAAAGTTGAATGTCCAGATACGAAAGTCACACCGTATACATTTCTACAATCTAACTACTATCTGGAAAAGAGTTCCTTCTGAATTAATTTCAAACTATTTTAACTACAAAATGTAAAAATTTGAATTATCTGGCCTTGTTCTGCAGTATAGGTCTTGTCCAATAGTTGAAATCGTTTGTTTGTATCAGCAATCTTTTACTATGGGCACCGAATCTCTCTTCAGATTAGTTAACTCTCGTTCTCGTTGGTTTTCATGAAACGAAAAATACATTTATTATATAACAATGCAAGAGAGTCCTGTCACACTGGCGCCAATGTAATTTTTCCTTCTATCTATGTAATTATGTAGTTATGTAGTTCTCAATTCGTTCAAGCAATCAATCATTCATAATAGGAAACACAGTCATAGCTCAGTCACTCAAAATGATTCAGAAATTTTACTTGTTAGAATGAAATCAGGAGATGATTCTTCTTCTCTGCAGGCTCGTGATTTGCGGCAGTCTGCTAATCTATACAAATAAAATGCCTCGTAATTTTGGGAGCGTTGTATAATCTGTCGGGAAACCTCAGATTAAGCGGATATTTGGCTTTGATGAAGTTTAACCTTCCGAAGAAGTAATGGAGCTCTTGGATTATTAAATGCAGGTTCGTATCCAGTCTTTCGGAAGTTTCCTTCTGATTAACAACTACGCAATATATCGATGAATATCATTAATTCTCAAATGTCAAATAGACAACTTTTGTATGAAGGAGCAATATATAATATATATATTTCCGTTTTAATCGTACAATTTCGTATCAGTTATATTTTGTCATAAATCTCAATATTCAGATTACAATTCTTCAAACAATGCTCAGGCTAATCGGCACGAAGACAATCTCGGAAGCTTTTTCTAACAACCACCAGAGAGAGTACTACAAAGAATAATTATGCGCTCATGGCATAGCTATTGTATGAAACTACTTTGCGCATGGATTCTGCGAGTATGAAGATAGAAAATTAGTAAACGTCATTCAAGGGTAGAATTGTATCAGAGTAATTCATCGAATATAAAGAGATATTACAGTCTCTTCCAATACTACCCCTAGTGACGCCTCGGGCAGAGATCATTGATTAACCCAATGTTCCACAGAAATATAGCGACATAGAATGTCTTAGCGCAGGTAATAAGTGCCTCTTGACGCGAAGGCTTTACACACTCTGGAGTGTTCTCGCCTCGGAGGAAGTCGGTTCGTGTTCTGCCTGTTTGAATATTCACCATCAAAATTTAATCACCGAAGTAGAGGGAAAAGATGTCGTTTGGTTCATGACGGCCACAACTTTCGTCCATGTCCTAAGTTAATTCTGAATTTTTTTTTCTTTGGTAGAATCTCGTGATTTGTAGCCAACACGAATAAATGAAGACCGTACATGTGGTTCTCAGGAAAAGTTGTCGATAATCGTATTTCGAACTACAAATGAAATCTGAGGCAAGTTCAGTGGGTTTGACTTCGCCAACGTCGTCGAAGCATTTCCACTGCACCCAATGAAGCTAAGTGACTTTAGAGTGCAGGTATTAGCTAATATGCAGAGATCACAATGTGAACTCATCCTTAATCAGTACGCTTCGGAGCCCAGTTAGTCGCCATGGCCCCAGTTGACTCGTTTGTAAAGAGGGCCAGAATTGTTAGGCGACTATCATCTTCATGTACAATATTGCATTTCACACTTAAGTCCCTGGCAGAGAGTTCTTCGAACGAACTTCAGACTATTTCTCTGCCGTTCCACTCTAACAACGCGTGGGAAATATGAACGTTTAAATACGTTGTTCCTAATTCTAATTCCTAGATATTTAATAGAATTGACATCCTTTAAATTTGTGTCATTTATTGTGTAACAGAAATTTAACGGATTTCTTTTGCTACTTATGCGGATGGCCTCACACTTTTCTTTCTTCAAAGACAATTGCCACATTTCGCACCATACAGAAATCGTGTCTAGGTCATTTTGCAACTCGTTTTGATCTTCTGATGTCTTTACTAAACGGTAAATGACAGCATCATCTGTAAAGAATGTAAGAAGGCTGCTCAGATTGTGTCCCACATCGTTTATACAGATTAGGAATACCAGAGGGTCTGTAACACTACCTTGGGGAACGTCAGAAATCACTTCTGTTTTACTCTATGATTTTCTGTCGATTGATACACACTGTGCTCTTTCTGACAGAAAATCATCAAGCCAGTCACACAACTGAAGTGATGCTCCATAGGCACAAAATTTGATTAGAAGTCTGAAACGTCCCCTTAGAAAAATTATGAATGACTGCTCATAAACCTCTTACGTTATTTGATTTTCAAACAGCTGAGCAAATCTGAATGTACTCAGATATTTTTTTTTACTTATTCAGATCATCACTAAACTGCCACAAAATATTTTTTTTTACCGCAACGCAATCTGACTTTCAAAAATCCCTACAAAAGAATGGCCCTGACTAACAAAAACCTATACCTTTCATGAATCACTTACCTCACAAAAATCTTCGTTACTCGAACTACTGCAATGTAGCGAGAGCCAATGCTGCCAGCTAAATAAAAGATTCTAACTACTGAAGGCACTAACTACTAATAGGCATAGTTAGCAAATGAAACATTTTGATAGAGATCAAACAATGTACTTACCTTAATAGTATTCAAAGTCATCATATATATATATATATATATATATATATATATATATATATATATATATATATATATATATATATATACCGTCCAGATCATCCGCTCTCAAAACTTTGCCATTTCTCTCCCCACATCCACCACTGCCTGCGGCTCAGCTCCAACTGCGCAACGCAACGCGCTGTTCACATCCAACCTGCCCAACAGTACAATAGCGAATATTTCAACGATGCCCACCAGCCACAGACTGCACTCAGCACAGCCAGGGATTTTCATATAGAGCGCTAGGTGGCGTTACCAACATAAAAACCTAAACAGCCTACTTACACACGTATTATCATTTTGTCATTTGGAGATAGTGCGGACGCGAGAAAATGGAGTGCCATGTCGAGAAATCGGAACACTTCCGACTTATTTTTCTGTTTGAATACAATAGAGGTATGACAGCAATGGAAGCACAGATCACTACAAGAAAATGGTTTTCTAGTTTTAAGGAGGATCGTTTTGACATTATGACTCTCCACGTTCAGGAAGATCTTTGGGATTTGATGAATATCGTTTACACCCTTCAATCCGCAATGATTCACGTCACTGTACTCGGTAAGTGAGAAATGTGATGAACTGTCATCATTCCGCCATCGTGCGACATTTGCATACAATGGGGAAAGTTAAAAAATCTGGTGAATGGGTACTGCATGCTCTGAGCCAAAATCACAAAAATCAGCATCTCTGCGTGCTCGTCATCAACTGGCTTGTGAACAATTCCGAGCGCTCCTATCCTGTATCGTTACTGGTGACGAGAAATGGTATCTTTATGCCAACGTTAGAAAAAAAGAGTGGTTTATCCCAAACAAAGCTGGAACTTCCCGTGCAAAGACCTGCTCGCATCCACAAAAGGTAATACTATCCATCTGGTGTAACAGCGGCGGTGTAGTGTACTCCGAATTGTTTCTCCGGGATGTAATCATCGCTGTTGACATTTATTGTCAACAAATGAGACTCTTGCAGACTCAGTGCAAGGACAACGAACAACCAGAAACACCGAATGAAGTGATGCTACTCCGTGATAACGCTCCTCCGTATTCTGCTAGGCTGAAAAAAGTACTATACAGCGGCGCGGGTTAGAAGTGCGGTCTCAAACGCCTTGTCACGGTTCGCGCGCCTTCCCCCGCCCCCTCCCCGACGGAGGTTCGAGTCCTCATTCGAGCATGGGTGTGTGCGTTGCTATTAGCGTAAGTTAGTTTAAGTTAGATTAAGTATTGTGTAAGCGTAGTGACCGATGTTCTCAGCAGTTTGGTCCCACAGGAATTTGCCAAAAATTTCAATACTATACAGATTTTCACCTTTTCCTCTCTCTATCGAACAACCGTCAAGGTACTTCCTTTCCAGACGAAAATGCGCTCCAAACATGGATCGACGAGTTGTTCTCCTCAAAACCACGTGATTTCTACAGTCATGGAATAGAAAAGTTATCCGAACGTTGGTAGACTGTTGTAAATAATGTAGTAGAATATGTCACTCATAACTAAAGTCTCCGTTATGTGTATTTGTTGTACTGGAAAAGCGCTAAGAACTTCTGGACTAAACTAATACTAAGATATACTCATCTTCATTACAATTGATCTACTTCTAGGAGAAATAACTATTTCGAAATCTAGTGCTGATTATGTGTCTTTCAATAGTACCGCCTAGTGACGCCTTAGACAGCGACCATTGATTAACCTAATCTTCCACAGAAATATAGCGACGTAGAATATGTTTCACAGAAATATAGCTAAGTAGAATGTCTTAGCATGTGTAATACATGGTCCCTTGACACGATGGCTGACACACACTTCTCGAGTGTTCTCGACTCGGAGGAAGTCGGTTCGTGTCCTGGGGTTGGACTATTCGTCACCAAAATTTGATCACCGATGGAGAGAGAGAAGATGCCGTTTGGTTCATAACGGCCACATCTTTCGTCCATGTGTAAGTAGGCTGTTTAGGTTTTCTTATTGGTAACGCCACATAGCGCTCGGTATGAAAAAATCACTGGCTGTGCCGTGTGCAGTCTGTGTTTAGTCTGCATTGTTGTCTGCCATTGTAGTGTTGGGCAGCGGCAGCTGGATGCTAACAGCGCGTAGCGTTGCGCAGTTGAAGGTGAGCCGCCAGCAGTGGTGGACGTGGGGAGAGAGATGGCGGAGTTTTGAAATTTGTAAGAATTGGTGTCATGAACTGCTATATATATTATGACTAGTGAGGTAAATACATTGTTTGTTCTCTATTAAAATCTTTCATTTGCTAACTATGCCTATCAGTAGTTAGTGCCTTCAGTAGTTTGAATCTTTTATTTAGCTGGCAGTAGTGACGCTAGCTGTATTGCAGTAGCTTGAGTAACGAAGATTTTTGTGAGGTAAGTGATTTGTGAAACGTATAGCTTAATGCTAGTCAGGGCCATTCTTTCGTAGGGACTTTTGGAAGTCAGATTGCGTTGCGCTAAAAACTATTGTGTGTCAGTTTAAGCACAGTCTTGTACAATTTTTCTAAGGGGACGTTTCATATGTCGACCCTTAGCCAAGGATACCTCACTGGAATCTTCTGATTTTTTCTTGTAGTTTGTGTAGTTAGTGTAGCCTTTGTTTATTGCTAGCGCCTTATCATAGAGAGAATTTCCTTTGTAGTTTTAATCTTTCATTGTTGTACAGTAAAACAGTTGTGGCATGCATGTAGTTTTGCACAAAGTATTTCGCAGCTGCGCTTGAAATTGACTAGATATTATTTTCAGTGATATGTTAATGTGTTCTCTTATTTTTGCTCTTCAAATTGTGTTTTTTTCTGTGTTGTCGTGTGAAATATTGTGACAATAATGGCGTGTGAAAAACGTAATACTAGGCTCCAAAGTAAACTGAGAAATGACCGTGAAGACGAAAGCAGTGTGTTAGCGCCACCATGTAATGAATTAACTAATGTTCAAAGTAGTAATTTGGTAATTGTGCATAGGGAAATGGAGCGGGTTGCAAATAATGGTGTAGGCAGTGAAACAATTAGTGAACAGGGAAGCATTATTGATCGTTCGGTTGGCAACAGCTCGCCTCTGGATTCCGAAATGACAGGACACAATATTGCAAATACTGTAGATTCAGGTTTTGCGTCCTCACCGTTTTCTCAAATAAGTCAAGACACATTTTCTGTTTTTCAAACTGCGAATATTGCCGGTGCAAATGCATTGCCGAATAGGACTAAGGAACATGTTTCAGACACCAGTGCATTGTTATTACAATTAATACAACAAATGGGACAAAAGCTTCAAAAGTTAGACACAATGGAACAAAATCTTCGGAAGTTAGACACCACACTTGAACAAACACGTGAAGATTTAACTACTGAGTTACATAACATTGAATCGAAGTGTCAAACAAATCTGTAATGACGTAAAAACACAAATTTGTGAGCATTTCCAACCCATTTTTTCGCGGCATGAAAATGCATTACAGAATCACGAAGCAGCCATAAAAGAATTGCAAACTATTGTTCGTGAAAATCACGACACTTGCAAGCTAAAATGGACTCAGTTGCATCCACCGATTCGGTTATGCAACTTGCAAGAACTCAGGAAAACTTAAAGGACACAGTAGATTCGATTTCAACACAAATGGACACTCTGAAACTTGGTTCAGAAAAACACACTGAGGAAATGTGTTCACTATCGGAGAAAGTAGCCGAACTTTCGAATCAGTTCACTAATTTATCTACGAAGGTAGATGATAATCTGAATGACACAAAACCGGTAGTCTTTAATGACACAGAAGAGTACGAACAAATTAGGAAATTCAAACAAAGTCTGAATCAAATTAGTACGCAACACCAAAGAGAAATCTGGGAAGTACAAGATCAGCTGTCACAGGTAATACGACAATTACGTATTCCAGAGGACACTCGCGCTCCAATACGGGAAGAGGGACATAGAAATACGGAACAGCCACAAAATAATAACACAGGGCACTTCGAAAATTATGAAAGAAATTGGCAAGATGCACCGAATTTTGAGATGGAACTGCCGACACGACGTAACAATGAACGATATGCTACCCGCCGACACGATGATTTTGACTATAAGCTGTTCATTACTACACGTAAATTCAAAACATTTAAGAATTCTGGCAACGACATTCATCCACAAGTGTGGCTCCATCAATTCTCTCATTGTTTTTCTCCCAACTGGTCACTAGAGCACAGATTAGAATTTATGTGTGGCTACTTAGAGAATGAACCAGCTGTAAGAATGCGATCGGTCATTCACGATTGCCACAGTGAAGGAGAATTTCACCATGCCTTCCTCTCAGCATATTGGTCCCAAGCCACACAAGACCGAGTAAAACATGGCATCATGATGATGAAACATTTCGAACAATCTGAATTTTCCAGTCTTGTCAAATATTTTGAAGACATGTTATATAAGAATCAGTATCTTTCAAACCCATACAGCCCCTCAGAACTCATCCGCATTTGCTTAATCAAATTACCTGAACATTTACGACAGATTATTTTAGCAGGACGATGCAAAGACGACATTGAAGCTTTTCAGGGACTCTTACAAGAATTAGAAATTGACACTGACAGTCGCAGAACGCGAAAACAGAAGCACAACAATTACAGGTCATATCCGTCGCAATTCCGCGATGAAAGACATAACTGGACACGACAAGGGTATTCTTACAACGCAAATCGTGAACAAAACAGACACCACCCGTATGACAACCGTTGGCAGAGTAGTAATAATTACAGGGAAAGGTCGTCTCTCCGCGGTAATGACTATCACAGAGACAATCAGAGAAACAGACAATATGGGAATCAAAATAATTATTACCAAAGGAGACGGAATAACTTTAGACGCAACGGTCCAGCGCGCAGTTACGATTCAGGGAGAAATTCACCACCACGTGACCGACAAGAAAGAAACTATGGAATCTACCGACATGACGACAGACGATATGATCGTAACGACAGACCTGAATTACAGCAGACCTGGCGGGATTCAAACAGAGCAGGACCCTCTCGACAAGGTGAATTTGTAGAAGTTAGGTCCCCTAATCCCAATAACGGCGCGCGCCAACAAAGAGACAGTGACTCACACCGCAGGCAGCCGCGTGCGCCGGCTGGCTCAGAGAAAAATAATATAAGCTAACCTTGAGCAGAATTCCAGTGTTTCTTACCGACGTAACCACATGATAATTGTGTTCAAGCTGAAACTCTGAGTACTATGAAGAGTAAAAGATTGTACCACATTTCAAATGTAAAACCGTTTATTGAAATATAATCTGTCTTTTTTTTTAACTTAGTCGCTGCTATAAAAATTTCACTTCACATTTCTAGTATGCTTTGTCACACTGAGAAACTGTTAACATGCAACAATGTCTTGAAGTTAACTATCCAGTCTAGAATCTAGGGAACATTTTTAAACAGTATTTACGAGTGCATTGTTATAGTGAACAGACGTCACAGTGTTATTGTGTGTGTACATTCTTGCATGTTAGTTGCACGATTACGTAACGACTATAAGGCTGACATACTTAGAACAGTTACCAGTACTGCTAACGAGATTTTAATGCAAAATTTTGGTTTACTTGAAAATACATTCTGGATTTAAAGTACTTTCTGTGAGATAACAGATGACACAGTGGTTAGTATATGTGACAGCTACACGATTATATCACGACACTACTAATGAGTGACAATTTACAATGTTGCTTTTGCAGTGTATCTGTTTTATATCTGCAGTTTTTCTGAATAATTCTGGAAAGTAAAACATGTTTTACTAGTAACTTTTGTGGTATAGCTACAATGAGACAGCCTTTTCTGTAGCACAACAATACGTTACAGTACAGTACTTACTTCATCACGGCAATAAGCGTTGTAACTACGATATCTATATGCAAAGCATTTCACTTTTGTTTATCATGAGGTAAGTACATTGACGTTTGTAGAACTTAGCTTTCGGAGAACAATAACTACGACACTTCCACAGAGATTGTCTTACAGCAAGACGCACATTTAGCGCTACAAGACACGCATTAAGCTATTTATTTTTCAACATATTTGAATTACAAAGAAAGTTTTCCGTGATACATTTCATTCCATTGCTGTAATCTGTAACACCTGAGGATATAATTACATTATTCCTCAGGGGGGTACACGCTTACTTTGTGTACCATGTGTTTGGCAAGCACAAGGAGCCCTAGCTAATATGGTATTTGTTTATACAACTTTACACATCGGTACCATATTTCTCTAACACTTAAATTACACAGCTATCTGATCATTTAACTGAGAGAGACAAACATTTACTTTACTACATCAGTGACAGATGTTTACATAATTACACCATTGGATAACTTCACACTTACGAAGTTGTATTTTGTGAACTGTTCATATTTTTTCGGAAACATTGTGATACTATGAGAGCTTTGAATGACATATTTGGTATGGGATCACGATTTTTAAAGTACGTTTGAGGCAGATGACACTTTTGACATGAGCAGAGAATTTTTTTTAGGTTTTGAAATTATTGGAGGAAGCTACGGAGATTTTGAGAATTTGACTGTGGTGTTATGATGTTATTATTACGTCGACGATGTGAATTATGCTGCTGAAGTATGCTTAAGCTGATGCTATATGAGTTATTTGGTTATGCTACGTATCTGTTATGATGAAATATTGAAGAAGTGTCGACGAATATATATATATATATATATGTAATAAAGTAAGAAATAATGAGTAATGGTTAGGGACTCTGATTTGTGAAAAAGGATGTTGGAAACCGAGAATCGTACTTTAAGAGTTATGAAATGAGTGTATATGCGTGAATGTATCACTATGCTGGCGAAAATTTTTTGGACACAATTATGTTTAAATGATTTTATTTCTACAGATTTGTAACGCAAATTCTTGACCTGTGAATTTTTTTATATGAGACTGCCACTGTAGCGGAAACTGGTGTCGTAAATATTTCGATAAGACAGTTAAGTGACCACCTGCATGTAATGCGTCGTGGGCACCCAGCTGCGCGACAACCACCTGACAAAAGAAAGCCATTAGTGTCTGCCTGTCAGAGGCACAGGTGGAGAAAAAAAAGAGGTCATTATCCTCGCTATTGAGATTCCTTTGTAGAAAGCATCGCAAATACTACACGCCCAAACTTGAAAACATATGATTACACTGTGGAGCTCTTAATTTATGATATTTACAAAAATGCCTAATGAAACGACGAGAAACATTTCATGGCTATTGTCCTGCTAGTTGAGAGAAATGCCATGTGGCTTGCTTTATGCATTTATTTACTCATTTTGCTTAATATCCAGTTTCTAACTGCACTGAAGCATTGGTTAAAATAAATTTTATGGATGTACTAATATAAATATTTTATGCCTACAGATCCAGTAAATAATAACTTTATGATTTACTTAAAAAAACGAAGTAGCACAAAAAGACAT
The DNA here is from genome assembly GCF_023897955.1 of Schistocerca gregaria. Classification (NCBI taxonomy): domain Eukaryota; kingdom Metazoa; phylum Arthropoda; class Insecta; order Orthoptera; family Acrididae; genus Schistocerca; species Schistocerca gregaria. Next base: position 660,162,920 of record NC_064924.1, on the reverse strand, counting down.
TTCCCTTCATAGAAATTGCATACAGAATTGTCTTTTCAAGTACATGGTAATATTTTTTTACAATAAATTTTTGTGGTGCACCACTTTAATTGCATAGACATTAAGATGTGAATAGACATTGTCCTTATCTGCATTGTTGTCTTTAGTGTAACATTTTTTCTGCTTGAGCTTTGTCATGTTTAGATATAAGTTATTACATTTATTGCTGCTTGCTTTGCTTACTTGCATTTTTTTGTCATTGCTGTTTGTTTTTATTGTTTTGTGCTGCTGCATTGAATCGTCCCTTAGTTTAGCATCTGAGCTCAGTAGCTTTAAGTTAGCTTAAGAGGGGGTAGACTATATAAGAAACTAGCTATGATGAATTGGAAGAAAAGCATTGAGAAGCTATAAGAGAATGGTTTGGCCAAAAAAGTAGTGTACAGTGGAGAAAAACTATTTTTGAAAGAGGATGTGAACAGAATACAGAAAGCAGGTTTAGATAGGACTTTTTGGAAATAATGATGAACTAAGGGAGATCTCTATGCAAAATACTGCAGTAAAACAAACCCTGTCCTTTCCTTTCGTATTATCCCTCTATGTGTTTATGTACCCTTGTGTATTTGTCTTTTTCCTGTCTTTATGTGTTTAGCTAATAAGATTTATGTTGTAGAATTTTTCAAATACTATGTCATTTTCTTTGTAAATATGTTCAGACATTATTTATAGTGTTTTGTTTTAATGCTCATGTGTGAAGTTGATGTTTCAAAAGTTATTCTGATCTTTTATGTATGTACTTATGTCGTAATTTTTGTAACACTGATGTATATGTTATTTCGATTCTTTTGTAAAGCCTGTATTACTGCAAATGTTATCTGTACTATTATGTTCTTTAATGATATTTTTTTGTACCTTTGTTATTGTATTCTCATGTTATAAAATTGTAATTGACACCAGTTCATCAAATTAAGTAACTTGTAAATTACATTTCACTGCACACGTTTCTGTTGGTCATAGTATATGTACAATATGTGAGAAGTAGGGACTGATAGTGTTTGCACATGTGTTAATAACTCAGCAAGGGACTGGTTAACAGCATTGCTGGTTCTAAGGACAATTCCAAAAACTTTGTGAGTGGACAAGTGGTGGGTTATGGACTATCTATGTTATCTGCAAGACTCTTCAATGGTGATTGTGCGCCTGCACAGTCAAACAGATGGCTGCTGGCCATCTCTACAAGGACTACAGTGGGTCTACACCTTTGACGACCCACCGGTACCATTATTTCTACAAGGACTGCAATGGGTCTGCACCTCTGGTGGCCCACCAATACCGTAATCTCTACCAGGACTACAAGGGGTCTACTCTGTGATGACCTACCTACCAATATTCTTGAAAACTTCGACTGACTCTGCTATGGGTTTGCTCTGTTGTGGCCCATTACCTGTCTGCATGTCAAGAGTCTGCACTGTCTTTCGTTGGAAGGACAACACTACTTCTTCAAGACTGCTTAGAAATCCACTACTTCCAAGTGCAATTTCTTTTATTGCTCAGACTTCGAAAAAAAACCACTGCAATTTTACTGTGATGAACGATCAGGACTGTCTTTATGGACAGTGAGAAAATTTTAGCTTCTGACCAACATTGTATCAATAAGTGTGTGTATTTGATATCTTTGTTATAGTAATTATGAAAAATTTTATCAAATCATTATTGGCCACTGCCCAAAACAATTTGTAAAAATTTTTTGTGGGGAGCATGGGGGCTATGTAAGTAGGCTGTTTAGGTTTTCTTATTGGTAACGCCACATAGCGCTCGGTATGAAAAAATCACTGGCTGTGCCGTGTGCAGTCTGTGTTTAGTCTGCATTGTTGTTGCCATTGTAGTGTTGGGCAGCGGCAGCTGGATGCTAACAGCGCGTAGTGTTGCGCAGTTGGAGGTGAGCCGCCAGCAGTGGTGGACGTGGGGAGAGAGATGGCGGAGTTTTGAAATTTGTAAGAATTGGTGTCATGAACTGCTATATATATTATGACTAGTGAGGTAAATACATTGTTTGTTCTCTATTAAAATCTTTCATTTGCTAACTATGCCTATCAGTAGTTAGTGCCTTCAGTAGTTTGAATCTTTTATTTAGCTGGCAGTAGTGACGCTAGCTGTATTGCAGTAGCTTGAGTAACGAAGATTTTTGTGAGGTAAGTGATTTGTGAAACGTATAGCTTAATGCTAGTCAGGGCCATTCTTTCGTAGGGACTTTTGGAAGTCAGATTGCGTTGCGCTAAAAACTATTGTGTGTCAGTTTAAGCACAGTCTTGTACAATTTTTCTAAGGGGACGTTTCACATGTCCTAAGTCAATTTTGAAATTTTTTTTGCAGAATCTCATGATTTGTAGCCAACACAAATAAACACGAATAAATGAAGAGCGTACATGTGGCCCTCAGGAAAGTTGTGGATAATCTTATTTCGAACTACAAATTAAATCTGAGGCAACTTAAGTGGGTTTGACTTAGCAATGTCGTCGAAGCATTTCCACAACAGCCAATGGAGCTAAGTGTCTACTTTTAGAAGTGCAGGTTTTAGCTAACATACAGAGATCATAATGTGAATTCATCTCCACTCAGTAAGCCTGGGTGTCCAGTTAGTCGCTGTGGCCCCAACTGACTCGTTTGTGAAGACGTCCTGAATTTCTAGGTGACTCCATCATCTACATCTACAAGATTATTTTGCAGTTTCCACTTAATTTCCTAGCAGAGGATTCTACGAACCACCTTCAGACTATTTCTCTGCCTTTCTATTCTAACACCGCTTGGGAGAAATGAACGCTTAAATATATTGTATGTAATTGTAATCCCTAGATATTTAAACGAAGTTATATCCTTTAGATTTGTTTGACATATCGCGAACAGAGATTTAACGGATTTCTTTTTGTACTCACACTTGTCTTTGTTCAGAGACAATTGCCACTTTCGCGCCATCAAGAAAACATGTCTCATTTATGAGTATTTTGCAATTCATTTTGATCTTCTGATGACTTAACTAGACGCTAAGTGACAGCATCATCTGCAAACAATGTAAGAGGGCTGCTCACTTTCTCTCCTACTTCGTTTATACAGATTAGGAATAGCAGAGCACCTGTAACACTTCCTTGGGAATGGTGAATATCAATTATGTTTTATTCGATGATTTTATGTCGATTACTAAGTACTGTGACATTTCTGACAGGAAATTACGAATCCAACCGCACAACTGAGGCGATGCTTCATAGGCACACAATTTGATTAGAAGTCTGTGAGAAATGGTGTCAAAAACCTTCCGGAAACCTGGAAATATGGAATCGGTCTGAGGTCACCTGTCGATAGCAGTCATTACCCAGTGAGAAATAAGAGCTGATTGTGTTTCAAGACCTATATTTTCTGAATCCGTGCACAGTGTGTAACGTCTATTTAGACCATGTCGGAACAACTTACTTTGGGCTAGTCAAAGAACCTGAGTTGACTAAGATATGACATGCCAAGTGGCACAGAGATCTTTGCCGCAAGCCTACAGTGGCCGTCACGAAAATAGGCATTTCAAGGTCATCTCACCATCTTACAGCATTGCCAGTTAGTGAAAATTTCAATTGTTAGTAAAAATACCGAATAAAATATTAAACGCTTGTATTTTTAGTCTAGAGTACGATGAAGCACGTTGCAAAAAGACTCTTGCCAGCAGCTATGAAAAAACAGTTAATTAAAAACTGAAGTTACAAGAAATTTTGAAGAAAAATGATTTTTTACTTCAGCCTGTGGAAAAAACAGGACTAGATACATGCTTTATTGTGAAAACATAAAAGTATTCCGAGATAACCAACTGTCAATAGTTGGAGAGACGACTTCATCGTTACACATAGTCTGCGTAAACCAGTTATGTTGGCCATTGAAGCACAGTATACATGGTTCGTAGGCCTACTAACCCCTTCAGCATCACAAGGACGGCTGTAGGGGTTTCATTTTCTTACAATAGTGAACGGCCGTGATCTCCAAGACCTCCAGTCAAAAGGGTGGACACACAAAACTTACAAAATTAGTTTTGGTAACGTCTTATGGGTGATTATAGCAACGTGTAACGTATGAACGCATTTTATTCACAAAATACTCCATGCGCGGCAGCGCCCGAATACTTGCACGCCGCCCCGCCGGTACTATAATTCCGACGGCTCTGCCTCACCTCCAGATTCTCGTTTTGTTTACAGCTTTTACTGAGCCTTTTCACTGCACCCACCATCCAAGTAGGCGATATACACTATACGAAAATGGCTATAAATACTTTCAAGTCAATATTTCCGTTGAAGTGGAGCAAAATATATTTGATCTTATGATATTGTGCTACCCACGTTTTATCGAACTACACTCCTGGAAATGGAAAAAAGAACACATTGACACCGGTGTGTCAGACCCACCATACTTACTCCGGACACTGCGAGAGGGCTGTACAAGCAATGATCACACGCACGGCACAGCGGACACACCAGGAACCGCGGTGTTGGCCGTCGAATGGCGCTAGCTGCGCAGCATTTGTGCACCGCCGCCGTCAGTGTTAGCCAGTTTGCCGTGGCATACGGAGCTCCATCGCAGTCTTTAACACTGGTAGCATGCCGCGACAGCGTGGACGTGAACCGTATGTGCAGTTGGCGGACTTTGAGCGAGGGCGTATAGTGGGCATGCGGGAGGCCGGCTGGACGTACCGCCGAATTGCTCAACACGTGGGGCGTGAGGTCTCCACACTACATCGATGTTGTCGCCAGTGGTCGGCGGAAGGTGCACGTGCCCGTCGACCTGGGACCGGACCGCAGCGACGCACGGATGCACTCCAAGACCGTAGGATCCTACGCAGTGCCGTAGGGGACCGCACCGCCACTTACCAGCAAATTAGGGACACTGTTGCTCCTGGGGTATCGGCGAGGACCATTCGCAACCGTCTCCATGAAGCTGGGCTACGTTCCCGCACACCGTTAGGCCGTCTTCTGCTCACGCCCCAACATCGTGCAGCTCGCCTCCAGTGGTGTCGCGACAGGCGTCAATGGAGGGACTAATGGAGACGTGTCGTCTTCAGCGATGAGAGTCGCTTCTGCCTTGGTGCCAATGATGGTCGTATGCGTGTTTGGCGCCGTGCAGGTGAGCGCCACAATCAGGACTGCATACGACCGAGGCACACAGGGCCAACACCCGGCTTCATGGTGTGGGGAGCGATCTCCTACACTGGCTGTACACCTCTGGTGATCGTCGAGGGGACACTGAATAGTGCATGGTACATCCAAACCGTCATCGAACCCATCGTTCTACCATTCCTAGACCGGCAAGGGAACTAGCTGTTCCAACAGGACAATGCACGTCCGCATGTATCCCGTGCCACCCAACGTGCTCTAGAAGGTGTAAGTCCACTACGCTGTCCAGCAAGATCTTCGGATCTGTCCCCCATTGAGCATGTTTGGGACTGGATGAAGCGTCGTCTCACGCGGTCTGCACGTCCAGCTGAACGCTGGTCCAACTGAGGTGCCAGGTGGAAATGGCATGGCAAGCCGTTCCACAGGACTACATCCAGCATCTCTACGATCGTCTCCATGGGAGAATAGCAGCCTGCATTGCTGCGAAAGGTGGATATACACTGTACAAGTGCCGACATTGTGCATGCTCTGTTGCCTGTGTCTATGTGCCTGTGGTTCTGTCAGTGTGATCATGTGATGTATCTGACCCCAGGAATGTGTCAATAAAGTTTCCCCTTCCTGGGACAATGAATTCACGGTGTTCTTATTTCAATTTCCAGGAGTGTATATTACAAGAGTATTATCCTCAGTACGCAATGCACACAAAACTCCACACAAGCTGCTGCAATGTCTATGGATTCAATTAAACATTTTCGTTCATCGTTACACTTCCTGAATCATAGACCAAGGAAACGGAGAAGACTAAGAACGGAGTTCTCTAAGTCCGAACAACTAATTTATTCACGGAAATCATCCTGCAGTTTTCTCGCCGTCGGATACTCTCCGACGTAGCATAGTTCTATGCACTAACTTTTTGTTACAATCGTCAAATCCCTAGATTTTCGTTTTCATTTATACCGTTTTCTTGGAGAATCACAACATCTGCTAATATTTAGAGATTCTGCCTATGTTACTGCACTGTTAACATGGAATACAGTCGATTTGAAAATACCAGAAGGCTTTGTTGCCATTTTATGAACTTGCACAAAATTTGTATTATTCATGGCCTCTTTGTAGCTGTCCAAATCAGTAAAAAAGTTCAGTACATCCGGTACTACACTTTAGAATTTTTTTCGGACGTCTTTTCGACCCTTACACATACTGACCTGAGTTTTGCTCACTACTAAACACATGTCAATGCACTGTTCCACGGAAGATTTAACCACACTGTGGACACAATAAATCGCCCGAAAACACTGAACATTCAGCTGGCACTGTCATACTCCACTGTTAACAGCGTGTATGTGGCAACAAACCTGTAAGATGGGCGAATCACAACGCTTAGCGCCTCTGAACTGTAGGCAGCGGATGTGGGTTGAGGAGCCTAATTTCGAGACGGCCACTCTTACACTACGGGCCATTAAAATTGCTACACCACGAAGATAACGTGCTACAGACGCGAAGCTTGACCGAAAGGAAGAGGTTAGGTTAGTGTTTAACGTCCCGTCGACAACGAGGTCATTAGAGACGGAGCGCAAACTCGGGTTAGGGAAGGATGGGGAAGGAAATCGGCCGTGCACTTTCAAAGGAACCACCGCGGCATTCGCCTGAAACGATTTTGGGAAATCACGGAAAATCTAACTCAGGATTGAACCATCGTCCTCCCGAATAAGAATCCAGTGTGCTCACCACTGCGCCACCTCGCTCGGTACCGACAGGAAGAAGATGCTATGATATGCAAATGATTAGCTTTTCAGAGCATTCACACAAAGCTGGCGACGGTGGCGACACCTACATTGTGCTGACATTAGGAAGTTTTCCACCCGATTTCTCATACACAAACAGCAGTTGACCGGCGTTGCCTGGTGAAACGTTGTTGTGATGCCTCGTGTGAGGAGGAGAAATGCGTACCATCACGTTTCCGACTTCGATAAAGGTTGGATTGTAGCCTGCCGCGATTGCGGTTTATCGTATCGCGACACTACTGCTCGCGTTGGTAGAGATCCAATGACTGTTAGCAGAATATGGGATCGGTGGGTTCAGGAGGGTAATACGGAACGCCGAGCTGGATCCCAACGGCCACGTATCACTAGCAGTCTAGATGACAGGCATCTTATCCGCATGGCTGTAACGGATCGTGCAGCCACGTCTGTATCCCTGAGTCAACAGATGTGGACTTTTGCAAGACAACAACCATCTGCACGAACAGTTCGACGACGTTAGCAGCAGCATGGACTATCAGCTCGGAGACCATGGCTGCGGTTACCCTTGACGCTGCATCACAGACAGGAGCGCCTGCGATGGCGTACTCAACGAGGAACCTGGGTGCACGAATGGCGAAACGTCATTTTTTTCAGATGAATCCAAGTTGTGTTTACAGCATCACGATGGTCGCATCCGTGTTTGGTGACATCGCGGTGAACGCATATTGGAAACGTGTATTCGTCACCGCCGTACTGGTGTATGACCCAGCGTGATGGTATTGGGTGCCATTGGTTACACGTCTCGGTCACCTCTTGTTCGCATTGACGGCACTTTGAACAATGGACGTTACATTTCAGACGAGTTACGACCCGTGGCTCTACCCTTCATTCTATCCCTGCGAAACCCTACATTTCAGCAGGATACTCCATGACCGTATGTTGCAGGTTGTATACAGGCCTTTCTGGATGCAGAAAATGTTCGACTTCTGACCTGGCCAACACATTCTCCAGATCTCTCACCAATTGAAAACGTCTGGTCAATGGTGGCCAGGCAACTGGCTTGTCACAATACGCCAGTCACTACTCTTGATGAACTGTGGTATCGTGTTGAAGCTGCATGGCCAGCTGTACCTGAAGACGCCATCCAAGCTCCGTTTGACTCAGAGCCCAAGTGTGTTAAGGGGTGGTTGTTCTGGGTACTGATTTCTCAAGATCTATGCACCCAAACTGCGTAAAAATGTAATCACATGTCTGTTCTAGTATAATATATATGTCCAATGAATACCCGTTTATCATCTGAATTGCTTCTTGGTGTAGCAATTTTAATGGCCAGTAGTGTATTTAGGTACACGGAAAATTCACCAAAAGTGATTCGCGCTGGACGGTCTTGCGCGGAGTATGTGAATTATGAACCGTGTCCAACCGCAAGGCGCTGACGTGTTTCAACATTACACAATCGGTTCTTAAAAAGACCAGTGCTGCACTACTGTACTTGAGCGACCGTCGAATGTCGGTAAAGATTAGGAGTCATCGCTAGGCCCGTGATGCTACTCAAGTTATTGCGAACGAGATCTGGGGCGAGGAGTGCCATTGGCGCGCAGTGCCGTACCTGATTGCCAGGCAGCCACTGTGCGCTGCGGCAGAAGCCAAGTGAGGGCGAGTCCTGAGCGGCGCCGCTACTTGACCCTGCGGCCTCTGCCCCGGTTGACCCCAAGCTTCAGAGAGCACGTCGCTGTCGCTGGACAGAAGCACCCCGCGCTGATACCCTGGCACACCAGTGTGAGAAACCTCGCACTTTTCGAGTGTTCGTAGTGGTTGGGCATTACAGTGATTTCGGCAATGAACTAGTCACCTTCAGGAACACTGAGTGTTGGTTTTACGTGCTGACACTGGCTGAACCACTGTCAGACTGTCAGGTACTCCTAGCATCACAGCTATTAACATCTGAGCCCCAGTCACAGTATCTGCTGCATTTTTTTGCGTTTTCTCCGACGTTTGTACTTACGTCCGCGAACGCGCTTTCGGATGAGATAAACAACTATAATTTGGCATATTTAGTTATCTATCTAGCTATCTTCTCAGCCATCACAGGCCATGTACACCACGCGCTGCATCAACTATCTGCTTTCGCCGCCTTCTATCTCTCGTAGCCTCTCTCCACCCTGCGGAAATTAATAATGCTGCGATGTCCTTCTCTGTCATGTTTCCACCTAGTACGAGATCGGCCCAATGGTCTTGTTGCCTGCAGAGTTCCTTCAAATGCTTTCTTGGTGATCCTGTTGTTTTCCATTCTGGCCACATGTCCAGCTCATTGCAGTCTCCTAATTTTTAATTTCTGAATGACAGTGGGTTGCTTCATTAACTGATAAATTTCTTTGTTCTTTCGAAATCTCCATGCACCGTTCTCCAACACAGGTCCCCAGATTTTTCTCATTACTTTTCTTTAGAAAACATACAATTTTTCTCTTTCATTCTGTGTAAGCGTCCAACTTTCTGAGCCGTATAGTACTATGGGGCAGATAAAAGTGTTGTATATCTTCATCTTTGTGGTGACTGACAAAGCTTTTCTTCTGAGTGGGTTGATTAGTGAATACAGACATCTTGACCCTCAGACTATTCTTTCATTTATATCCATTGTTATGATATTTTTACTGTTGAAACATGATCCAAGGTATTTAAACTGGAGAACATTTCTGAATTTAGAATGTTGGTCAATTTCAAAGTAAGGATTTGGGTTTATGATTCGACCTGTTTCCATATATTTGGTTTTCTCTTGGCTAATCAAAATCCCGAATTTGCTGGCACTGTGCCTGAAAGATCTGTACATGTCTTTCAGTTCTTCTTCAGTTTCACTCAGCAACACTATATTATCTGCATAAGCCAGGAGTTTTACTTCAGTGTGTTCGAATCGGAGACCATTGTATAGATGTAAATTACTCTCCCGAACCACTTTCTCTAATGCAAGGTTGAAGAGGACAGATGAAAGAGCGTCTCCCTGTCGTAAGCCTGTTTTAATTGGAAAGGTGGGGGATATGGATCCTCAGAACTTCACTGCCTGGGAACAATCCGTGCACCGCTGTATCTTCCTAATGATTTTACTCGGTATACTAAATTCTCGTAATGTGTTGTAGAGGCTACTTCTGTGGCTTCTGTCGTAGGCTCGCTGGAATTCAATTAAGAGACAGTGGATGTTTATGTTAAATTTCCAGTATTTCTCAAAGATTTGTCGTATAGTAAACAAATTATCAGTTGTGGAACGGTTTGTTCGAAATCCAGCCTGGTAATCTTGAATAATGTTTTCTGCGTAAGTTTTTCCAGAATGGTCATTGACAGGATTTTGTATGTTTTGTTCAGCAAACTGACTGCTCTGTAATTTCCACATTCCATTCTGTTTCCTTTCTTGTGTATGGGACAAATTATCGCAGTTTTCCAATCTTCAGGCACTGTTTCAGTTTTCCAGATCATTGTGATAAGGTTATAAATTTCTTTGTGTAGTTTGACTCCGCCCTCTTTTAACATCTCTGCTGATATCTGGTCCTCGCCTGCTGCCTTGTTCTTTTTGAGCTTTTGAATGGAGTGGATCACTTCCTGTTCTGTGATTCTACATTCGTCATTATTAATGCTGTCACTCTCAGACATTGCGTAATTGAAGATTATGTGCGGATCAGTGCAATTTAACATTTCTGAGAAATACTCTTTCCATCTTTCTAGGATACCATCCAGCTGCGTTAGCATATTTTGATTTTTATCTTTTATGAATAAGTTTTCACTTTAGTTTTCTACCCCAAGCCTTAATTTAATTGCATCCTTGCTGCCTGCAAATCGTGTGTTCAAGTATTCTTATTTGGAAAGACAGATTATCCTGAGAAATTTTGGGGCATGTACCAGACTTGTTGCATCATACCTCATTTCGAGAGTTATACTTCGGTACCCGGCACGAACTGACTTACACGATTGTTTCATTCGTATGTATCGACGGTAATCCCTGCACCTCGTCTTTCCTTTTTTTTTCCATTGCCTTTTGGGACATGCCCATACAGCCACCTCAAACAGTGGAATGCCAATGATGATGATAGGAAAGTAAGGACAACGCAACACCCAGTCTCCGAGCGGAGGAAATCTCCGACTCGACCGGGAATCGAATCCGGACCCCTTCAGCTAGCAATCCGCCGCCCTGATCGTGCAGTTACGGAGACGGACATTCGACTGTCGCTGTACTCCATATACAACGCGCCCCGTGCACCAGCCTCAGTATGATATAGGAATTTCACTTAGAGCAGTTGAATATGACACACCTACCTAGCAGGATGTACACTGCTGGCGTTAAAATTGCAACACCATGGAGGCAACATACAACAAACGTCAAAGTGGCATGAAGTGTTCTACGTGCGTCGATATGCAAATGACTGGCGTTTCAGGGCAACCTCAAAAATCTGTTTCCCTACTTTACTTTCCAGCTAAAAATTTTTTCCGGATAGTAGAACACTTCAGCTGTAGTAACTCTAGGAAAATGTCTACATGGGAATTTACTTAACCTCATAATGGTATACGTGTATGTTCAAACTGTACTGAGAACATCTGATGTGCAATACGATCTGGATTATATTCTTGTGCGCATGTTCCCCTTGCACCGGAGGCTCGAGCCCTCCCTCGGGCATAGGTGTGTGTGTTGTTCGTAGCATAAGTTAGTTTAAGTTGGATTAAGTAGTATGTGTAAGCCTAGGGTCATTGTCAGACTGCTGATCATCTACAATCGCCGCAGACTGGGGACCAGTTCTACAAGAGAGTGCAAGAATTCAAATATGAGAACTCGTCATGTGAAGCAGAGACCAATGTCAGAATATAAGCAGGAAACCGATCTTACCACAGCCTAGCACAACTGCTACGGTCCCGATATCTTTCTAGACAGTTCAAGATTGGACTGTACAAAACCCTGATCCAGCCTGTTGTTCTATATGGCTGTGAGACATGGAGTATCAGGAAACAGGACTTCCATGAGCTCCTTGTTTTTAAGAGAAAAGTGCTTCGGAAGATCTTCGTTCCGGTTCTGGATGCAGATACAGGGGAATGGAGGATCAGATACAACCGAGAGCTTGAGGAACTATACCAGCAGTCCAACATAGCAGGAACTGTCAAAGCCAAACGAATGCAGTGGGCCGGCCATGTGGCCCGGATGGAGGATCACAGATGGCCTCGGAAGCTCCTAGATTTCACACCTACAGGAAAGAGACCGCCAGGGAGACCCATGAAGTGTTGGAGGGATGGACTCCATGAAGATTTAAATCAAGTGTCAGTAGATGTGAACGGATGGCGGATAGCAGCAATGGACAGAATGCAGTGGAGGAGGAAACTTTTAGATGCGTGCGGTCCACTGGGCCTGATCACGTAGTAGTAGTAGTAGTAGTAGTAGTAGTAGAAGTGTAACCCTAGGGACCGATGAAGTCAGCAGTTTGGTCCCTCAGGAATTCACACACATTTGAACATTTGTCCGCAAGTTACAAAAGTAAATAAATGTATCGAAATTGAAATAATTATACTGAATGTCGAATAGGGTTGATTTATTTTCGGAACCACAATCAAACAGATGCTATTTGCTATCTAGATTCTTTAGACAGTGTCAGAGTCTTTCCGACTGGTTACTATATATTTTCGAGACACTGAAGTACAAGGGTGATGTCACTAGGTTTGGAATCAACTTTTTGAAACCATCTACACGGTTGTGTAGCTCATGGTGCCGAGTATCACACACCCTGTAGTCATTCGCCGTGGTGGGCCCTCATTTGCGAGTAGTCGACAAAAAAGAATGTTCGATGTCCACTACAACCTTAGAAATACCTATAGTTTTCGAACTGGCACTGCAGCCTAGTGGGTAAGATGTGAAGTTAGCATGCTCAAGGTGATAATGGGTTCTAATACTGGTGGGATCCATCTAGTTCTTTTTCTGTACGAATTCAGTGAATTAGTTTAAATATATTTTTCTATTTTTAACGTTTTGTTGCGTCATTTTAATCATCGTATTAATAATTTTGTTTGCTCTCATTTCTACGTCCTTTTGCTATTTTTTCGTTTGCCGTCTTTTTCCATATGATTTTTTTATTTGCTTATCGTAATATTTGAACGCGGTAAAATAGCACTCTAAAGGTTAAGATTCAAAAGACGAAATAATCTATTTATATCGGCCGTTTAGTCGGGTCAAAAATTTATTTCTCGTTGTAAGATGTATTATTTTATGGTAATTGTCATACAAACATTTAAAACATAGCACGGATGAAGATTTAAATGAAAGGAGGTTCCATACATAAAACGACATTCAGGCAGAATGTGTAATAGAAATAACGACTCTATGAAAGGGTCAAAATTATGAAAGTAAAAAAGTAAAAGCAAAGTAGAAACAAGAAAACAACTAAAACTGGATGAGCAAAGATTGCAAATGAAAAATGGATGAAGGAAGAAAAAATGAGACCAAATAAAAAAGTTAATACGATGATTAAAGTGGCATGGCAAAAGATTAAAAATAAATTATATTTAAACCCATTAACTGAATTAAAAAAATGATCAGTCATTTTGATAAAAATTAAAAAATTACAGAAACGAAAAAAACTGTTGCACAGCCCTCATCAGACAAGCCAAATTAGTTAACAACTACGCAACAGTGGCGTTACAAATATTAGTATTGTTGTCAAGACTTTAGTCACGTCATGTCTCACAAAAAAATGGTTATTGTCAATTACTCGCAAATGACAGCCCACCTGGGCGAATGGCAGCACAGTGGGATACCTGGGACCATACTCTTCATCACTGTAGAGCTGGTTTCAATAAGTCGATCCCACCCCTGGGGACATGTCAGCAATGACTTTCCCCGAAGGCCTCGCCCTCTGTTCTCCTCTGGTTTAGTTTCAGTGCTGTAACAGAACTTAGCCGTATGCCATAATTACTTTTGTCTCATTCTGCAAGCGAATGTATATAAAAAGAAAGGTTCTGTGATACCTCATAAGCTACCAGGAAATTAAAAAGGTAAAGAAAGATATGCACGTTCTACTGCTGAAGCAATTCGTACTCCACGGCATTCGTGTAATATGTTGCCATAATTCGGCAATGGTTTCCCTTTCAACTGGGTACTATGATAAGCTATTGACATCATATTTCACGTACCTTCAGTTTTTCCCCCTCGGTTTGAGTACTGTTTGTGTTTCGCTTGCATACAATGCAGTGCAGTTCAGAACAAGGTCAGTTGAAAACAAAAGTATTTTCTTTTGTCTTAGGCAAGTTCCTGAGACCAGCAGTTTAATATTATTCCTTTGTTGATGTTGAGGAGGGCCCTGCCTTTAATTTGAAATCTTACTTCCTGGACAAAATAATTTCTCCCTTTTCTATCATAGACTATATTTTGATATTTGCCTAACTACTATTCCCTTTTTCGTTACTGTCCGTTAGAATCTCAGTTTTCTGCACCCTTAAACATATTCCTGACATACGAAACGTTTCAGTCTTATTTAATAGTAGCACAAAAACTTCAGCGACAATAATTATATTAACTATTAATTTAGAGTCGAGATCCGTTTCACTTGCGCTTTTATCGATTTAAGGTACCTTTCGTTTCCTTAGTTCTTCTAAGATATACACGTTAAGCATTATAAATAAACTGAAATCATGTCTCACACATTGTAGTGGATAATTTGTTACACGAACACTGAAGTTATTTTATGCACTTTACTAAAAGGTAACTGTGCAGACCATTTACCTATTAATGGATTTGTTTTGTTTTCCAGTTAATGGAGCTAATTTATGTATATTATATTTCTTTTGAAAAAATAGTGTACGTATATACAGAAAAAGACAGTGCACCTGAGTATGGTATTTGCAAATACCGTAGTTAATCGAAAAGTTGTGTGAGTTTCAGGAACTGAAGCACAGCATAATTGCTTTTATTTCTATACCACTTATCCGTTTGGCACCTTGGCTAAATTCTTGGTAGTTACCTTCTTCAAAACTTCGTAATATCTTTCTCTGAAATGCCTAAAACAAAGCAACTGACATCTCTCCATTAAAAACTAAGATTTATGTACATTCTGTTACTTTTTTTTGGGGGGGGGGGCACATTTCTTGGCGTTAATTTATTGACGACGTTGATACAAATGACACATTAATAGGCAGATCTTTACTGAGCTGTTTTAGTGCCACTCAATAGCACTGTCTGGTCGGTTTTGTTGGTAGCAGCACCTGTAGAGGGGCTTCACAATTTACCTCAGGTGTGTCCTTACTCTATTTGAACAGCCCGTGTTCTGAATTTCGCCAATAAAATTATTTGCTTTCGTTTAGCTTGAGTAGTGTTAAAGAGACACGCTTGACAATAATTTTGAAGTCTGCTGCCCTGAATGCGAGTTCGGTGCCTTAAATACTGAGCCGCGTCCCCGAGAAGCGATTTGAAATGTGGTGTTAAAGCAAATTTTTAACACTGGAACGTTGCTGAAAAAGGTTTGTTTTGAGATCATCACACAATATCCGAAGTTCAATTACGAACTCTCACCGTTCAGTCAGATGGTGGGCCTTTTCGTGTGTGGGCGATAATTACATGAGAAGAAATGGGGTTCATGGTGTGTATGCAGTTGCCTTTCAGTGACAAATGATGCAAAAATCTACATGGCGATCGTGGGCTTTTGTTAGTTGGGCTACAGCATGTCGCAAGTGACGGGTACTTGAAGACAACTGTTGTTGTTTTCAGTCCTGAGACTGGTTTGATGCAGCTCTCCTTGCTACTCTATCTTGTGCAAGCTTCTTCATCTCCCAGTACCTACTGCAACCTACATCCTTCTGAATCTGCTTAGTGTATTCATCTCTTGGTCTCCCTCTACGATTTTTACCCTAAACGCTGCCCTCCAATACTAAATTGTTGATCCCTTGATGCCTCAGAACATGTCCTACCAACCGATGCCTTCTTCTGGTCAAGTTGTGCCACAAACTTCTCTTCTCCCCAATCCTATTCAATACTTCCTCATTAGTTATGTGATCTACCCATCTAATCTTCAGCATTCTTCTGTAGCACCACATTTCAAAAGGTTCTATTCTGTTCTTGTCCAAACTATTTATCATCCATGTTTCATTTCCATGCATGGCTACGCTCCATACAAATACTTTCAGAAATGACTTCCTGACACTTAAATCTATACTCGATATTAACAAATATCTCTTCTTCAGAAACGCTTTCCTTGCCATTGCCAGTCTACATTTTATATCCTCTCTACTTCCACCATCATCAGTTATTTTGCTCCCCAAACAGCAAACCTCCTGTACTACTTTAAGTGTCATTTCCTAATCTAATTCCCTCAGCATCACCCGACTTAATTCGACTACATTCCATTATCCTCGTCTTTCTTTTGTTGATGTTCATCTTATATCCTTCTTTCAAGACACTATCCATTCCATTCAACTGCTCTTCCAAGTCCTTTGCTGTCTCTGACAGAATTACAATGTCATCGGCGAACCTCAAAGTTTTTATTTCTTCTCCATGGATTTTAATACCTACTCCGAATTTTTCTTTTGTTTCCTTTACTACTTGCTCAATATACAGATTGAATAACATCGGGGAGAGGCTGCAACCCTGTCTTACTCCCTTCCCAACCACTGCTTCCCTTTCATTTCCCTCGACTCTTATAACTGCCATCTTGTTTCTGTACAAATTGTAAATAGCCTTTCGCTTCCTGTATTTTACCCCTGCCACCTTTAGAATTTGAAAGAGAGTGTTCCAGTCAACATTGTCAAAAGCTTTCTCTAAGTCTACAAATGCTAGAAACGTAGGTTTGCCTTTCCTTAATCTTTCTTCTAAGATAAGTCGTAAGGTCAGTATTGCCTCACGTGTTCCAGTATTTCTACGGAATCCAAACTGATCTTCCCCGAGGTCGGCTTCTACTAGTTTTTCCATTCGTCTGTAAAGAATTCGAGTTAGTATTTTGCAGCTGTGGCTTATTAAACTGATAGTTCGGCAATTTTCACATCTGTCAACACCTGCTTTCTTTGGTATTGGGATTATTATATTCTTCTTGAAGTCTGAGGGTATTTCGCCTGTCTCATACATCTTGCTCACCAGATGGTAGAGTTTTGTCATGACTGGCTCTCCCTAGACCGTCAGTAGTTCCAATGGAATGTTGTCTACTCCTGGGCCCTTCTTTAGACTCGGGTCTTTCAGTGCTCTGTCAAACTCTTCACGCAGTATCGTATCTCCCATTTCATCTTCATCTACATCCTCTTCCATTTCCATAATATTGTCCTCAAGCACATCGCCCTTGTTTAGACCCTCTATACGCTCCTTCCACCTTTCTGCTTTCCCTTCTTTGCTTAGAACTGGGTTTCCATCTGAGCCCTTGATATTCATACAAGTGGTCCTCTTTTCGCCAAAGATCTCTTTAATTTTCCTGTAGGCAGTATCAATCTTACCCCTAGTGAGATAAGCCTCTACATCCTTACATTTGTCCTCTAGCCATCCCTGCTTAACCATTTTGCACTTCCTGTCGATCTCATTTTTGAGACGTCTGTATTCCTTTTTGCCTGCTTCATTTACTGCATTTTTATATTTTCTTCTTTCATCAATTTAATTCAATATTTCTTCTGTTACCCAAGAATTTCTACTAGCCCTCGTCTTTTGACCTACTTGATCCTCTGCTGCCTTCACTACTTCATCCCTCAAAGCTACCCATGCTTCTTCTACTGTATTTCTTTTCCCCATTTCTGTCAATTGTTCCCTTATGCTCTCCCTGAAACTCTGTACAGCCTCTGGTTCTTTCAGTTTATCCAGGTCCCATCTCCTTAAATTCCCATCTTTTTGCAGTTTCTTCAGTTTTAATCTACAGTTCATAACCAATAGATTGTGGTCAGAGTCCACATCTGCCCCTGGAAATGTCTTAAAATTTAAAACCTGGTTCCTAAATCTCTGTCTTACCATTATGTAATCTATCTAATACGTTTTAGTATTTCCAGGGTTCTTCCATGTATACAACCTCCTTTCATGATTCTGAAACTAAGTGTTAGCTATGATTAAGTTGTGCTCTGTGCAAAATTCTACCAGGGGGCTTCGTCTTTCATTTCTTAGCCCCATTCCATATTCACCTACTACATTTCCTTCTCTCCCTTTTCCTACACTCGAATTCCAGTCACCCATGACTATTAAATTTTCGTCTCCCTTCACTATCTGAATAATTTCTTTTATTTGATCATACATTTCTTCAATTTCTTCGTCATCTGCAGAGCTAGTTGGCATATAAACTTGTACTACTGTAGTAGGCGTGGGCTTCGTATCTGTCTTGGCCACAATAATGCGTTCACTATGCTGTTTGTAGTACCTTACCCGCACTCCTATTTTCCTATTAATTATTAAACTTACTCCTGCATTTCCCCTATTCGATTTTGTGTTTATAACCCTGTAGTCACTGACCAGAAGTCTTGTTCCTCCTGCCACCGAGCTTCACTAATTCCCACTATATCTAAGTTTAACCTATCCATTTGCCTTTTTAAATTTTCTAACCTACCTGCCCGATTAAGGGATCTGACATTCCACGCTCCGATCCGTAGAACGCCAGTTTTCTTTCTCCTGATAACGGCATCCTCTTGAGTAGTCCCCGCCCGGAGATCCGAATGGCGAACTATTTTACCTCCGGAATATTTTACCCAAGAGGACGCCATCGTTTAATGATACAGTAAAGCTGCGTGCCCTTGGGAAAAATTACGGCCGTAGTTTCCCCTTGTGAAGACAACTAACCACCCCTACTGTCAGGAATGGCGTCAGATTTGTTTAAGAAGTATTCGTCGGACGGGAGCGTATGTGCCGCAGGTCATTTCACCCAAATCCCGTTGAGCACATCTGTGATCCCGATCGGCCTATTCGGGCCGCCATCGACACAGCTCTGACAATTCTCCTGAATTGTGGGCGGAAGTCGAGCGTGTATAGGTCTGGGTGTCTCCTGAAAACTTGG
The DNA here is from genome assembly GCF_023897955.1 of Schistocerca gregaria. NCBI lineage: Eukaryota > Metazoa > Arthropoda > Insecta > Orthoptera > Acrididae > Schistocerca > Schistocerca gregaria. Next base: position 660,144,098 of record NC_064924.1, on the reverse strand, counting down.
AGTACGTGACACGACGCTTCGCTATTGACAACAGGGAAAAACCACGTGGACGCCTTTAACTAAACGGTTAGAGAGTGCGTAATAGAATGATTTAAGAGCTTACGTTTATGTAATAAGGATTATATCGTCAATTACTTATTTGACCAGTTTGTTACGTGTCCCATGTTTTTCTTTTTATGGCTACGTTATATTTCTTTGAGTACGTAAGACATTTCGGCCTTTTCTCCCTCCTTATTGTCAGTTAATTGGTTACCTTCGGAACTGTACATCTGTATAACTTTCGTTAGATGAAGTCAAAAAAAGTTATGCAGTCAGTGTCACCATTACACTACACCGCGTGACCATAAACATACCAGTGGTTCTACAGGAAGGGAAAAGAGAATGCTGCCTTTACGTTATCGCAGAAGGAGGGTGGATAGTACCCCGTTTTCCCTTTGATACTGGGAAAGATACGGAGTAAGATGTAAGCGTGTAACTAATTCATTCCTGTGGCTCTTTCAGCGTAACAGAATATCCCTTTTATTCGTAAAGAAAATGAATGTATGCATAGAATGCTTACAAGGAACTCCTTGAGTGCGAGGTTGCAGATAAAATCTTGAATAACGCTCACTGGAATGTGTTGTGTTAACAATTATAACCGGAGAAATATTAGCTGCTAATGGCTCACCATGAACATCAGGACGGCGACAGAAAATGAGTGTTTAGGAGGTGAAGAGATCAACCTTCTGTGGGATGTATGTATTATACTTCGCAATACAGACATCGTCGACATTGAAGAAATGTTCAAAACAAATCATCACCTTACGTCATGAACGTCGAATGAAAAATGACGTGCCACAATGATCACAAAGGTTCGCGCCATCAGGATCGAAGGAGGACTCCATAGGTGTTACAAACCGTGCAGGACCTTCAGCTAGGTATCCCGTCTTAAATAATGCGTAGAGAATCATGTTTGTGTAACTGGGTGATCAAAACTGATGGAATGTGACTGCACACATCCGAAAGCGATATAGTCTGTCCTTGAGCTTATCGTGAAACTGGCTAGCTTTTAGGGCCTAGCTGCAGATTGAGCGACTATGTCTTTTATAGGCACGGAAGAAACAAATATCCAGAAGCTGAATTTGTCCAGTGGTTCCAACTGGAATGAGTTGCAATGTCATACACTTTTCAGAACAGACAGTTTGCTCTAAAAGAGTATGATTTTTATACACAGACCAGGTATCAGGCAGATACCATGTATCAAGTAAAAACAAGTTATTTTGACCAGCTATTTGCCAAGAAAAGTGCTTATGCCACAGTTACAGTTCTCTTACACCCATTTTCACATTTTTGCCTGCTATGACGTAACCATTTCCTACTGCCATTGCAAGACGCGCACACGAGAAATAATCGTAGGAGGCAGAACATCTCCAACTTGTCTGAGGACAATAAATAATTTTTCAGCCAGTTTATCATTTAGATTAACGGTCTGCAGAATTGTATGTTGCTGGCCGGAGAGGCCGAGCGGCTCTAGGCGCTACAGTCTGGAAGTGTGCGACCGCTAAGGTTGCAGGTTCGAATCCTGCCTCGGCATAGATGTGTGTGATGTCCTTAGGTTAGTTAGGTTTAAGTAGTTCTAAGTTCTAGGGGACTGATAACCTCAGAAGTTAAGTCCCCAAGTGCTCAGAGCCATTTGAACCATTTGAATTGCATGCGAATCCGTTAAGGCACTGATGTTATTCGATCTTCATACGACTCTCTTCGTACCTCTAATTTCCAGGGCACTTTTCATACGCATTTCCTCTTCAAATTTCGATTGGTCGGAGTTGAAAACAAATTCCTTACTGAACGATGGGATGAGTTTGTTCATCTCATCTACAAATTTTCGGACCGATTCCGCAATTTGCTGTACACCGTCAAATTGACTTTCAAATGGCTCTGAGCACTATGGGACTTAACATCTGAGGTCATCAGTCCCCTAGACTTAGAACTACTGAAACCTAACTAACCTAAGGAGAGCACACGCATCCATGCCCGAGGCAGGATTTGAACCTGCGACCACAGCAGCAGCGCCGTTCCGGACTGAAGCGCCTAGAACCACTCGGCCATAGAGACCGGCGTCAATTTGACGCTTTGTTTGAAATTTCGTTATCTTACCTCTTCCAATTCTGTAGTACTGTTTGAAATTAGGCAACTATCCACTGCTTCTCTTGAAGTCACTGAAATCTATGTCGCGCACAGTTTGATGCCCATAACATAGTAGGTCACTATCATGCAAATCCTGTAAATTGTATCGAGTATTCTTGAAACGCACACGCACCAGTTTTTGTAACAAGTGCTCCTTGTAACTTCCTGGCAGATTAAAACTATGTGCCGGACCGAGACTCGAAGTCGGGATCTTTGCCTTTCACGGACAAGTGCACCTGTCTGCGAAAGGCAAACGTCCCGAGTTCGAGTCTCAGTCCGGCACACAGTTTTTAGCCTGCCAGGAAGTTTCATATCAGCGCACACTCCGATGCAGAGTGAAAATCTCATTCTGGAAAGTGCTCCTTGTGTTCTCTCGAATATCCGTAATTAGTCTTATGCACCACACGGTCACATTGCTGCGGACTTATTCAAAATCTGTTCATAAATGTTTTTTTTTTACTATGCTGCGAGTCATCATCCATGAACATAATTATGTTTAGTACCCTCTTCTTGGACAGCGATTATCTTCTACTAAGTCTCATTGGAGACGGGATTTGTGGCTCCCTGTCCGACAAGGATGATGAACTACTTGGCATGAGTTTCACTTGTTTAGCACCTATCGTCATCACTGTATTCCTCATGTACGTTATCCGCACAGTGGAACATATACGATACCACACATTCCACTGGCCCATTTTCCGGAGACGATAATATTTCATATGCCACTTCTTTCTCACTCTGCGAAATTCTACGGGTTCCTTCCTGACGAAATGTCGACTTCGACAACTGTTGTAGATATAATGCAATGTTTGCTTTGTTTATCATTGCTATTGCTCTGCTTTGTGTCAACAACACTAGCACTGTAGCACTGTTGTGAGTTACTTGTCGACTAAGCACTTCAACTATGCTCCTTAGTCCATGCTGTGCTTACCACTGGCTACCTCTAGTCCCGCCCCTACATTTACATTTACATCTACATCTACATATATACTGCGCAAGCCATCCAACGGTGTGTGGCGGAAGGCACTTTACGTGCCACTGTCATTACCTCCCTTTCCTGTTCCAGTCGCGTATGGTTCGCGGGAAGAACGACTGCCGGAAAGCCTCCGTGCGCGCTAGAATCTCTCTTATTTTACATTCGTGATCTCCTCTGGAGGTATGAGTAGGGGGAAGCAAGATATTCGATACCTCATCTAGAAACGCACCCTCTCGAAACCTGGACATCAAGCTACACAGCTACTCTTGCAGAGTCTGCCACTTGAGTTTGCTAAACATCTCCGTAACGCTATCACGCTTACCAAATAACCCTGTGACGAAACGCCCCACTCTTCTTTGGATCTTCTCTTACTCTCTCTCAACCCGACGTAATACGGATCCCACACTTATAAGCAATACTCAAGTATAGGTCGAACGAGTGTTTTGTAAGCCACCTCCTTTGTTGATGAATTACATTTTCTAAGGACTTTCCCAATGAATCTCAACCTGGCACCCGCCTTACTACCAATTCATTTTATATGATCGTTCCGTACGCATACTCCCAGGTATTTTACAGAAGTAACTGCTTCCCCAATATTGTGGCTTAAAGGTAGACAATACATGCGGCGTCGAATACCGTAAACGTCGTCAACCTTTTGCGACCTCACACTAAAAAAGTTCCGTGTTAGACCAAAGACGAAGTATAACTTCGTTTCCTACAACTGAGATGACAACTCTTTAAAACGCCGTGCTACACCCTTCGCACAGTCCAAATCAAAGTGTCAGGAGGGGACTTAAGTCGCTGTATCGTACCAAATTGTCTGTTGTTCATCTGCAGTAAAGTAAAGAAAAATAATATTTCCATTTGATAAAGAAGTGCGTAATTTTGTTACTTTGCGAGTAATGTAATTTATAGGAGATTATTTAATTTATCAAAAACATTTTAGCGAATTCAGTTTTCTTTTTAGTATCCAATTCAGCTCAATACCAGAATGCCTTGTTCTCTCATGAATAGACATTGTCATTTAATTTGAAATTTCCGTTTCACTTCACAGCTGTTTACAGAAATCTTTCCTATAAATGAGAGTTAGCAAAAAGTCCAGTTTGAATTCTTGCTATGTTTATAATTTGAAATTAATGACCAAAAATTCAAAGGGTATTTGTGAGATTGTTTTTCCGATTTTTTTTCTTTTGAAATGTTCACTACCAAGATATGTATTTTGAACTCTGCATTGCCAAACTGCCGTATGTGTTTATTACGACAATGGTACCAACAATGTCATTGTCCCAATATCACATGTAGGCCACATATTCCACTACCTACTATCGTTTACCTGTCGTAAGTACATTATTTTACATATTGGATACTGAATCTTCAGTAGCACACGTTTGCACGTGACGTTTACGGAGAAGACCGGGCAATTAATTATGAATGAAAAAAAATGGCTCAAATGGCTCTGAGCACAATGGGATTTAACTTCTAAGGTTATCAGTCCCCTAGAACTTAGAACTACTTAAACCTAACTAACCTAAGGACATCACACACATCCATGCCCGAGGCAGGATTCGAACTTGCAACCGTAGGGGTCGCGCGGTTCCGAACTGAAGCGCTTAGAACCGTTCGGCCACCCCGGCCGGCAGTTATGAATGACTGCCACCACCATACAGACGGCTTATTTGGGTCCCTTGATGTCAGGTCCCGTTTCCAGAGCGTATCGCTTTTACAAAGGAAGCCGCTGGGCGCTTACGTCACCGTGAGTCCAGTTCCGCCAAATGTTTTACGTGTCTGGCGTGTGTTTACGACTGGTGAGAAAGGCTCGTCATCTGGCGGGAACGTAGGGAACCATCCAGAATCAACAACGGTCTTTTTTTTTCAGTTTCTTCATTTGTAATATTTCCAGAGAACTGCTAAACTATGGAGCACACGTAAACAGAAATATTTATTCATGTCTTGTGAAATGTCGATTTATGTCTGTGGAGAAATTTTATAGGTAGCCGGGGAAAAAGAAACTTGTACAAGATCTCAACTAAGAGTTCGGTTTGTACAGAACGCACTGAGGCATCAAGCAGTCGTCACTGTGGTAATAGAGGGAAGTATGTGTGTGTGTGTATACAAGGTGTTTCCGTAAGGGCGTGCAAAAATTTAACAGGACATAGAGGATGCTCCACTGAACAATTTTAGGCAGGGAACCTAGTGTCGGAGAAGCCAGCTTAAGGAAATAATAGTGTCTCCGAGTGGTCCTCGTGTTGCCAGGTCCCTCGTTTCTTCTTCCCAATGAATCAGTCTCCCGCATTCTTCGATCGAGAGAAACATGCATTCGTCGTGACGGATGATGCCTCTCAGGAAATCTTTCCCTGTACGGTCTTTCAGCAGCGACAGCATTGCAACGTACTTCCCCATACACTAGGCGCATGTCGGTGAGGAAGGGGAAACTTTATTGACACATTCCTGGGGTCAGATACATCACATGATCACACTGACAGAACCACAGGCACATAGACACAGGCAACAGAGCATGCACAATGTCGGCACTAGTACAGTGTATATCCACCTTTCGCAGCAATGCAGGCTGCTATTCTCCCATGGAGACGATCGTAGAGATGCTGGATGTAGTCCTGTGGAACGGCTTGCCATGCCATTTCCACCTGGCGCCTCAGCTGGACCAGCGTTCGTGCTGGACGTGCAGACCGCGTGAGACGACGCTTCATCCAGTCCCAAACATGCTCAATGGGGGACAGATCCGGAGATCTTGCTGGCCAGGGTAGTTGACTTACACCTTCTAGAGCACGTTGGGTGGCACGGGATACATGCGGACGTGCATTCTCCTGTTGGAACAGCAAGTTCCCTTGCCGATCTAGGAATGGTAGAACGATGGGTTCGATGACGGTTTGGATGTACCGTGCACCATTCAGTGTCCCCTCGACGATCACCAGAGGTGTACGGCCAGTGTAGGAGATCGCTCCCCACACCATGATGCCGGGTGTTGGCCCTGTGTGCCTCGGTCGTATGCAGTCCTGATTGTGGCGCTCAACTGCACGGCGCCAAACACGCATACGACCATCATTGGCACCAAGGCAGAAGCGACTCTCATCGCTGAAGACGACACGTCTCCATTCGTCCCTCCATTCACGCCTGTCGCGACACCACTGGAGGCGAGCTGCACGATGTTGGGGCGTGAGCGGAAGACAGCCTAACGGTGTGCGGGACCGTAGCCCAGCTTCATGGAGACGGTTGCGAATGGTCCTCGCCGATACCCCAGGAGCAACAGTGTCCCTAATTTGCTGGGAAGTGGCGGTGCGGTCTCCTACGGCACTGCGTAGGATCCTACGGTCTTGGCGTACATCCGTGCGTCGCTGCGGTCCGGTCCCAGGTCGACGGGCACGTGCACCTTCCGCCGACCACTGGCGACGACATCGATGTACTGTGGAGACCTCACGCCCCACGTGTTGAGCAATTCGGCGGTACGTCCACCCGGCCTCCCGCATGCCCACTATACGCCCTCGCTCAAAGTCCGTCAATTGCACATACGGTTCACGTCCACGCTGTCGCGGCATGCTACCAGTGTTAAAGACTGCGATGGAGCTCCGTATGCCACGGCAAACTGGCTGACACTGACGGCGGCTGTGCACAAATGCTGCGCAGCTAGCGCCATTCGACGGCCAACACCGCGGTTCCTGGTGTGTCCGCTGTGCCGTGCGTGTGATCATTGCTTGTACAGCCCTCTCGCAGTGTCCGGAGCAAATATGGTGGGTCCGACACACCGGTGTCAATGTGTTCTTTTTTCCATTTCCAGGAGTGTATATTAACGACGTATGAGACAATCTGAGTAGCCCTCTTAGATTATTTGCAGATGATGCTGTCATTTACCGTGATGCAACGTCATCAGTTGACCAAAATGACATGATACGTGAATTGGACGGGCAATCATTAAAACAAAGGCGTTTTTCGGTGCGACGGGACCTTCATGAAATTTCGATCAACAGTTTTCTCCTCCGATTGCGAAAACATTCTGTTGGCTCTCACCTACATAGGGAGAAATAATCATCACGATAAGACAAGAGAAATCAGAGCTCCCACCGAAAAATTGAAGTCCTCGTTCTTTCCGCACGCCGTTCGAGAGAGGAACGGTACGGAGACAGCTTCAAAGTGGTTCATTGGATCCCCTGCCAGGCGCTTAATTGTGAATAGAGTAATCACGTACATGTAGATGTCCGTCTAAATAAGCAGCACTGTACTTCTAAACTTGAAAGCTGGAATCAGTAATGCTAGACAAAGAGGTAGACAAGTTTCCTGAAGCTGGCTACTCCGAGCTCAGACTCCCTACCTCAAATTGCTCAGTAGAGCATTCTCTATGTCCTGTTACATTTTTGCGCGCTCTTACGGAAATACGCTGTATGTATGTGCGCGTGACCGTTTGCGGCTGAATTTTTAACATGATGTTCCGCAGATTTAACACTTCTGGCCATTAAAATTGCTACACCACGAAGATGACGTGCTACAGACGCGAAATTTAACCGACAGGAAGAATATGCTGAGGTATGCAAATGATTAGCTTTTCAGAGCATTCACACAAGGTTGGCGCCGATGGAGACACGTACAACGTGCTGACACGAAGAAAGCTGCCAACCGATTTTTCATAAACAAACAGCAGTTGACCGGCGTTGCCTCGTCAAACGTTGTTGTGAGGAGAAATGCGTACCATCACGTTTCCGACTTTGATAGGTCAGATTGCAGCCTATCGCGATTGTGGTTTATCGTATTGCGACATTGCTGCTCGCGTTGGTCGAGATCCAATGACTGTTAGCAGAATAGGGAATCGGTGGGTTCAGGAGGGTAATACGGAACGCCGTGCTGGATCCCAACGGCCTCGTATTACTAGCAGTCGAGATGACAGGCACCTTATTCGCATGGCTGTAACGGATCGTGCAGCCACGTCTCGATCCCTGAGCTAACAGAATGAGACGTTTGCAAGACAAGAACGATCTGCATGAACACTTCGACGACGTTTGCAGCAGCATGGAGTATCAGCTCGGAGACCACGACTGTGGTTACCCTTGACGCTGCATCACAGACAGGAGCGCCTGCGATGGTGTACTCATCGACGAACCTGGGTGCACGAATGGCAAAACTTCATTTTTTCGGATGAATCCAGGTTCTGTTTACAGCATCATGATGGTCGCATCCGTGAACGCACATTGGAAGCGTGTATTCGTCATCGCCATACTGGCGTATGACCCGGCGTGATGGTATTGGGTGCCATTGCTTACATGTCTCGGTCACCTCTTGTTCACATTGACGTCACTTTGAACAGTGGACGTTACATTTCAGATATCTTACTATCTGTGGCTCTACCCTTCATTCTATCCCTGCGAGGCCCTATATTTAAGCAGGATAATGCGCGACCCCGTGTTGCAGGTCCTGTACGGACCTCTCTGGATAGAGAAAATGTTCGACTGCTGCTCTGGCCAGCACATTCTCCAGATCTCTCACCAATTGACAACGTCTGACCAATGGTGGCCATGCAACTGGCTCGTCACAATACGCCAGTCTACTCTTGATGAACTGTGGTATTGTGTTGAAGCTGCATGGGCAGCTGTACCTATACACGCCATCCAAGCTCTGTTTGACTCAATGCCCAGGCGTATCAAGGCCGTTATTACGGCCAGAGGTGGTTGCTCTGGGTACTTATTTCTCAGGATCTATGCACCAATATTGGGTGAAAATGTAATCACATGTCAGTTCTAGTATTATATATTTGTCCAATGAATACCCGTTTATCATCTGCACTTCTTCTTGGTGTAGCAGTTTTAATGGCCAGTAGTGTACTAACCGAAATAACCGGCTCCGACCTAGTGAGGGTGACATTATGATCGCATTTGATGTGGTGGTGCTGTTTACAAATGCCCCTGTCAAAGACCGTTTGGTCCTAACACCCGTGTTCATTGTAAGTGAAATGGTCGAGCTATTTAGGCACACACTTAGATCTTCCTATTTTCTGTATAACGGCCAGTATTACGAACAGACAGACGGCGTTGCAATGGGTAGCCGGTTAACTCCAGCTGTTGCAAACCTCTTAATGGAGAATTTTCAGGATGCCTTAGAGACGGCGGCATTGAACTATAGTTGTTTCTTGTGATACGTCGATGACACGTTCGTCAGTTGACCCCAGTGAAGTGAAAAACTTGACGAGTTCTTGGAACACCTCAACGACATTAACAGTAACATTCAGCTTACCATGGAGGTGGTCGAAGAAGATGCATAGCCCTTTCTCGAAGTTCTCGTCAGATGCAAATGAAATGGATGCCTTGGCCACAGCATTTATTCTTGTTGTTGTCTTCAGTCATGAGACTGGTTTGATGCAGCTCTCCATGCTACTCTATCCTGTGCAAGCTTCTTCATCTCCCAGTACCTACTGCAACATACATCCTTCTGAATCCGCTTAGTGTTTCATCTCTTGGCCTCCCTCTACGATTTTTACCTTCCACGCTGCCCTCCAATGCTAAACTTGTTGTCCCTTGATGCCCCAGAACATATACCTACCAACTGGTCCCTTCTTCTTGTCAAGTTGTGTCTCAAACTCCTCTTCTCCCCAATTCTATTCTATACCACATTGGTTATGTGATCTACCCATCTAATCTTCAGCATTCTTCTGTAGCACCACATTTCGAAAGCTTCTGTTCTCTTCTTGTCCAAACTATTTATCGTCCATGTTTCACTTCCATACATGGCTACACTCCATACAAATACTTTCAGAAATGACTTCCTGACACTTAAATCTATACTCGATGTTAACAAATTTCTCTTCTTCAGAAACTGTTTTCCTTGCCATTGCCAGTCTACATTTTATATCCTCTCTACTTCGACCATCATCATTTATTGTGCTCCGAAAATAGCAATACTACTTTAAGTGTCTCATTTCCTAATCTAATTGCCTCAGCATCACCCGTGTTAATTCGACTACATTCCATTATCCTCGTTTTGCTTTTGTTGATGTTCATCTTATATCCTTCTTTTAAGACACTGTCCATTCAGTTCAACTGCTCTTCCAAGTCCTTTGCTGTCTCTGACAGAATTACAATGTCATCGGCGAACCCCAACGTTTTTATTTCTTCTCCATCGACTTTAATACCTACTCCGAATTTTTCTTTTGTTTCGTTTACTGCTTGCTCAATATACAGATTTATAGAAAACCTAATCACAACGGTCCGTAATTGCACGCTGTCATCATTCGGAACTGAAGCGCAATGTCTGTATATGGCGATGCCTCAGGCACCAGTGGCGTCACATCCGTCAGCTAGTGTACACTATGTGATCAAAAAACATACGTTTTTCATATTAGGTGTATTGTGTTGCCAGGTACTCCGTATAACCGACCTCAGTGCTCTTTAGACGTCGTGAGAGAGCAGAATGGGGCGCTCCGCGGAACTCACGGACTTCGAACGTGGTCAGGAGATTGGGTGTCTTTTCTGTCGTAATTCTGTACGTGAGATTTCCACACTGCTAAGCATCCTTAGGTCCACTGTTTCCAATGTGATAGCAAATTGGAAACGTGGACACGTACAGCACAAAAGCGTACAGACCGTCCTCGTCTGTTGACTTACAGAGAAAGCCGACAGAGGGTCGTAATGTGTAGTAGGCAGACATCTATCCAGACCATCACACAGGAACTCCAAACCGCATCAATATCCACTACAAGTACCATGACAGTTAGGCGGGAGGTGAGAAAACTTTGATTTCATGGTCGAGAGGCTGCTCATAAGCCACACATCATGGCGGTAAACGCCAACCGATGCCTCGCTTGGTGTAAGGAGCGTAAACATTAGACGACTGAACAGTAGAGAAACGTTGTGTGGAGTGACGAATCACGGTATACAACGTGGCGATCCGATGGCAGGGTGTGGGTATGGCGAATGCCCGATGAACGTCATCTGTCAGCGTGTGTAGTGCCAACAGTAAAATTCGAAGGCGGAGGTGTTGCTGTGGGGTGGTGTTTTTCATTGAGGGGGCTTGCACCCCTTGTTGTTTCGCGTGGCACTATCACAGCACATGCCTACTTCGATGTTTTAAGCACTTTCTTGCTTCCCACTGTTGAAGAGCAATTCCGGGATGGCGATCGCATCTTTCAACACGATGGAGCGCCTGTTCATAATGCAATGCCTGTGGCGAAGTGGTTAAATGACAATAACATCCCTGTAATGGACTGGCCTGCACAGAGTCATGACCTGAATCCTATAGAACGCCTTTGGGATGTTTTGGAACGCCGACTTCGTGCCAGGCCTCACCGACCGACATCGATACCTCTCCTCAGTGCAGCACTCCATGAAGAATGGGCTGCCATCCCCCAAAAAGCTTCCAGCACCTGAATGATCGTATGCCCGCGAGAATGGACGCTGTCATCAAGGCTAAGGGTGGGCCAACACCATACCGCATTCCAGAATTATCAATAGAGAGCGCCACGAACTTGTAAGTCATGTTCAGCCAGGTGTCCGGATACTTTTGATCACGCAGTCTATATATAGGGGGGTACCAGCAGCCCACTGCCAACCATGCCACATGACAGTGGCCAAGGAGTGCTTCGCCGAAAGGCTCGTGTAATTTTAATTACTTGATGTGGTTGGAAACCTGAGAACTTTTTGCTAACTATTGGGTAAATACTTCGAGATAAACGAGAAAGCTCCGACAGATTATTGCATATATGATAATTCGATGTAGGGACAAAGGAAGAGTGACTGCGATGTCTTCTTGGCACGTGGCGATGTTTAAATTGGCTTGCAACATCCAGCAGGCCGCAACAACTCTCCTGCCGTATTCAGACAGTTACGTTATATCGTGGGCGTCGTTAGGGATCTCTGTGCAAGGTAACTAGCAGCAAAACTACACTCCTGGAAATGGAAAAAAGAACACATTGACACCGGTGTGTCAGACCCACCATACTTGCTCCGGACACTGCGAGAGGGCTGTACAAGCAATGATCACACGCACGGCGCAGCGGACACACCAGGAACCGCGGTGTTGGCCGTCGAATGGCGCTAGCTGCGCAGCATTTGTGCACCGCCGCCGTCAGTGTCAGCCAGTTTGCCGTGGCATACGGAACTCCATCGCAGTCTTTAACACTGGTAGCATGCCGCGACAGCGTGGACGTGAACCGTATGTGCAGTTGACGGACTTTGAGCGAGGGCGTATAGTGGGCATGCGGGAGGCCGGGTGGACGTACCGCCGAATTGCTCAACACGTGGGGCGTGAGGTCTCCTCAGTACATCGATGTTGTCGCCAGTGGTCGGCGGAAGGTGCACGTGCCCGTCGACCTGGGACCGGACCGCAGCGACGCACGGATGCACGCCAAGACCGTAGGATCCTACGCAGTGCCGTAGGGGACCGCACCGCCACTTCCCAGCAAATTAGGGACACTGTTGCTCCTGGGGTATCGGCGAGGACCATTCGCAACCGTCTCCATGAAGCTGGGCTACGGTCCCGCACACCGTTAGGCCGTCTTCCGCTCACGCCCCAACATCGTGCAGCCCGCCTCCAGTGGTGTCGCGACAGGCGTGAATGGAGGGACGAATGGAGACGTGTCGTCTTCAGCGATGAGAGTCGCTTCTGCCTTGGTGCCAATGATGGTCGTATGCGTGTTTGGCGCCGTGCAGGTGAGCGCCACAATCAGGACTGCATACGACCGAGGCACACAGGGCCAACACCCGGCATCATGGTGTGGGGAGCGATCTCCTACACTGGCCGTACACCTCTGGTGATCGTCGAGGGGACACTGAATAGTGCACGGTACATCCAAACCGTCATCGAAGCCATCGTTCTACCATTCCTAGACCGGCAAGGGAACTTGCTGTTCCAACAGGACAATGCACGTCCGCATGTATCCTGTGCCACCGAACGTTCTCTAGAAGGTGTAAGTCAACTACCCTGGCCAGCAAGATCTCCGGATCTGTCCCCCATTGAGCATGTTTGGGACTGGATGAAGCGTCGTCTCACGCGGTCTGCACGTCCAGCACGAACGCTGGTCCAAGTGAGGCGCCAGGTGGAAATGGCATGGCAAGCCGTTCCACAGGACTACATCCAGCATCTCTACGATCGTCTCCATGGGAGAATAGCAGCCTGCATTGCTGCGAAAGGTGGATATACACTGTACTAGTGCCGACATTGTGCATGCTCTGTTGCCTGTGTCTATGTGCCTGTGGTTCTGTCAGTGGGATCATGTGATGTATCTGACCCCAGGAATGTGTCAATAAAGTTTCCCCTTCCTGGGACAATGTATTCACGGTGTTCTTATTTCAATTTCCAGGAGTGTATAATGACGGTCTAGGCGGCAAGTGACTGGAGACCATTGCGATAACGACTGACGTCTTCCAGACGTTCCATCTAAACTGCAGCTGCTGATGTTCGAACAAGGATAATGGGTCTGAGATTTTCGCATTCCAAAAGTTTTAAAACTTCTTGAGTCACCGCTCCCAAGCTGTTTTCTGACATAAAAAGATAGGTCTCCAGCTAAACGCTGAGAAAGGTAGAGGTCATTTTCTACTTACTGGGATACAGAAAACAGGTAATACCCTTTTGGTCAGAGGTTTCCCACCCTTCCCTGGTGGCAACCATTGCAGGGAAGGACGTTTTATGTATCATGGCGCCTCTTTAAAGAAGAAAGCTCCTTTCAAATTTTCAGCGGGTTCTAATGGTAGTCGGCATTTTGGAGAAATTTGTGGAGAAAAAATGGTCGTATCATAGATTGGAGCCCAGGATACCGCTCTGCAGTGCTTAAGGGGGGTTAGGACGTCAAACGAGCCGACTTGGAGCAGGAGAGGCACCACATGACATTTTAACTTCCACTGTCTATACTTTTACAAGTAAATTCATAAAACTTTGTTAGCATGATCAGAAAGGATTCAGAATTCACACTCGTAGCAGCGGAAGTTCGAAAACATAACAAAATTTTTTTACATGTAAAATTTCATCATTTTTTTCCACTTACGATTGGCTGCATTTGTTGCTATAGGTACACTTTTCTTCATAAGTAAGAGAGACTGTTCGATGAGTTTTGCACAGCATACAAACCATACTTACAGGTGTCTGAAACTCTAGAATCTATTTAATTTATGAAATAATGAATGAACTGTTACGTTTTAAACTTTATGTTTAGAAAAAATCCAATTTTGTAGTTAATTATCTCAATGCTTACCACATATTTAATATATTTTGAAAATTCTAGGGTTTCATACACCTGTAAGTATGGCTTGTATTCTGTGCAATATTAATCAAAGAATCTCTTACTTGTGAAGAAAAATGTACCTATAGCAACAAATGCAGCCAACAGTAAGTGAAAATATGATGAAATTTCATATCTTAAAAAAATTATTTTGTTATGTTTTTGGTCTTCCACTGCTATGAGTGTGAATCCTAAATCCTTCCTGGTCATGCTCACAAAGTTTTATGAATTTATTTGTTAAAGTATAGACAGTAGAAAATAAAATGTCCTGTGGTGCCTCTCCTGCTCCAAGTCGGCCCGTTTGACGTCCTACCCCTCTTAAGATGGTGGTGGTGGTTAGTGTTTAGCGTCCCGTCGACAACGAGGTCATTAGAGACGGAGCGCAAGCTCGGGTTAGGGAAGGATTGGGAAGGAAATCGGCCGTGCCCTTTCAAAGGAACCATCCCGGCATTTGCCTGAAACGATTTAGGGAAATCACGGAAAACCTAAATCTGGATGGCCGGAGACGGAATTGAACCGTCGTCCTCCCGAATGCGAGTCCAGTGTGCTAACCACTGCGCCACCTCGCTCGGTACCCCCCCCCCCCCCCCCCCTCTTAAGAAATATGGCTATGATTGTCCCTTTACTTGCCGATTTCTCTTTGAGGGGGAAATCTGCAGGGAAAGGTACACAGACATCGAAATGAAATGAATGTTAAAAAATTAAATACACCAGCGCTTTAGTTGTGACGAGGAGAACAATATTCGGTACTAATAAAAATCTTAATCTTGGTCTCTTTATTTGTTATTTGTCCTCCAACGAGTGCTCACGAATGCGCCCCGCCGGTTGGTGAAGCTGGCTCGACTTGGTGTATAACAGATGTTCTGCCACTGCGAGTCTGGCTGTAATGTACTTGGGCCGTTATGATGTTACGTGACACTGGCTGACGTGGCAGTCCCTCTAACGTGAGTTTGATTTGTGGCACTTCCACAGGCGGCGCTCATACATAACAGATAGGGCGCCGAGGGTTGTGTGAGACGTCCCGCGCAGGATCGCGTCCACTTCTGAGAAGAGCCGCCCCTCGCCGCGCCGCGCCGGCATAAATACTGGGGTCCGTCCGCCCCCCGCCCCCACAGCCGCCTGCTGCCTGCTGCCTGCTGCCTGCCAGCACGCGCAGCTGCCCCGACCAGCACCTGCCTCCCCCAGAATGCACCAGCAATTAATGACTGCACCTCTCCGCCCCCGCCGGGGTCACAGCAACACCTGGCGGCTGCGTGTGCTGGCAAGCGTGCGCCGCGCATATCGTTACACCAACTGCGCAACAAACTTCTTACCTTACGGGATCGAAACGACGGACTTAAGAAGAACCCTTATAGTTTACAAGTCACGGGGCAGGTACTTAACATAGTGGAGTAACATATTTTCTCACAATGGCATCAGTTCAACAACCGAACAGTAGTTCCCAAGGAAATAAAGAGCAGAGACATTACAGCACCTGCCAATAGCTCCATGCCATTTGTGGGTAAGTGATCATAGGCCAGAAGAAAAATACACTACTGGCGATTAAAATTGCTACACCAACAAGAAATGCAGATGATAAACGGTATTCATTGGGCAAATATATTATACTCGAACTGACATCTTACTACATTTTCGCGCAATTTGGGTGCATAGATCCTGTGACATCAGTACCCAGAACAACCACCTATGGCAGTAAAGAAGGCCTTGATATGCCTGGGCATTGAGTCGAACAGAGCTTGGATGGCGTGTACAGGTTCAGCTGCCCATGCAGCTTCAACACGATACCACAGTTCATCAAGAATAGTGACTGGCGTATTGTGACGAGCCAGTTGCTCGGCCACCATTGACCAGACGCTCTCAATTGGTGACAGATCTGGAGAATCTGCTGTCCAGGGCAGCAGTCGAACATTTTCTGTATCCAGAAAGACCCGTACAGGACATGCAACATCTGATCGTAGGGTTTCGCAGGGATCGAATGAACGGTAGAGCCACGGGTCGTAACACATCTGAAATGTAACGTCCACTGTTTCAAGTGACCGAGACGTGTAACCAATGGCACCCCATACCATCACGCCGGGTGATACGCCAGTATGACGATGACGAATACACGCTTCCAATGTGCGTTCACCGAGATGTCGCCAAACACGGATGCGACCATCATGATGCTGTAAGCAGAAACTGGATTCATCCGAGAAATGACGTTTTGCCATTCGTGCAGCCAGGTTCGTCGTTGAGTTCACCATCGCAGGCGCTCCTGACTGTGATGCAGCGTCAAGGGTAACCGCAGCCATAGTCTCCGAGCTGATAGTCCATGCTGCTGCAAACGTCGTCGAACTGTTCGTGCAGATGGTTGTTGTCTTGCAAACGCCCCCATCTGTTGACTCAGGGATACAGACGTGGCTGCACGATCCGTTACAGCCATGCAGATAAGATGTCAGTCATCTCGACTGCTAGTGATACGAGGCCATTGGGATCCAGCACGGCGTTCCGTATTACCCTCCTGAACCTACCGATTCCATATTCTGCGAACAGTCATTGGATCTCGACCAACGCGAGCAGCAATGTTGCGATACGATAAACCGCAATCGCGATATGCTGCAATCGGACCTTTATCAAAGTCGGAAACGTGATGGTACGCATTTCTCCTTCTTACACGAGACATCACAGCAACGTTTCACTAGGCAACGCCGGTCAACTGCTGTTTGTGTATGAGAAATCGGTTGGAAACTTCCCTCATGTCAGCACGTTGTAGGTGTCGCCACCGGCGCCAAGCTTGTGTGAATGCTCTGAAAAGGTAATGATTTGCATATCACAGCATCTTGTTCCTGTCGGTGAAATTTCTCGTCTGTAGCACGTCATCTTCGTGGTGTAGCAAGTTTAATGGCCAGTAGTGTATCATTCCTGTCCATCCAGTATATCGTATGTATATCGTATGGACGCTTGAGTAAAGTGGTCCTTCTCCATTTTCAGTTATGCATTGTTTCTTGTAGCCACACGGATATCTGTCAGGGAGAAAAACAGATCATCCGCTACAGTGTGAATTTTCGCACCATTTGTTGACAAATTTGTGTACTTCTTGGAAGTGAGTGCTTCTTGTTCTCTAATATCTTGGCTCAAGTACGAGGGGAGCTCGATAAGTAATGCAACACATTACTTTTCTCAGTCAGTTACGGCTGAAAAAATTTTCAATTCGATTTGCGACGTCCTGTAATATTCCCACTTCAGCCCCTATTGTTTCATCAAGTTCCAATAGGTGGCTCTATAGCTGGCCTTCAAAATGGAGTCTGTAACGGTGGTGTATTCCTAACAGAGAGCTGTCATTGGGTATCTTTTGGAGGAAAACCAGAGCATCGCAGATATTCATAGGCGGTTGCAGAATGTCTACGGAGACCTAGCAGGGAACAAAAGCACTGTGAGTCGTTGGGCGAGCGTCTGTCAGCATTGCGACGAGGTCGCGCAAACTTTTCCGATCTCCCGCGTGCTGGCAAGTCTCTCACAGATGTGACTCCCGCAATGTTGGCAACTGCAGACACTCTCATCCGAGGTGATCCACGGATCATTACAACGTAAGGCCTCACATAAGTCTGTACACCCGAGAGCAGCTCTCAAAACTTCACTGGGCTGTTCTTCCTCATCCAACCTCTAGCTCGGATGTCGCACCTTTCCATTTTCATCTCTTTGACCCAATGGCCACGCGGAGTGGCTGCGCGGTTAGAGGCGCCATGTCACGGATTGTGCGGCCCCTGCCGTCGGAGGTTCGAGTCCTCCCTCGGGCATGGTTGTGAGTGTTGTTCTTAGCGTAAATTAGTTTAAGTAGTAAGTCTAGGGACCGATGACCTCAGCAGTTTGGTTCCTTAGGAATTCACACACGTTTGAACATTTGACCCAATGATAAATGCAACATGCCGGTAGCAGTACGTGGATGATGAGAAGGTTACTGATGCAGCAAGACTTTGGCTCCTACGACGACCTGTAGAGTGGTACCATGCAGGCATACAGGCCCTCCCAGTAAGGTGGAGTGAGGAACTGAACGGCGATTTTGTTGAGAAATAGAGTTCTATAGCCAAAAGGGTTGCGAATAATGTGGTGTACTGGACTCCTGCATAAATCCAATGATATTTTAGAAAATGTGTGTTGGATTACTTATTGAACGCCTTCGTATACTCAAAATTGAACGTTTTGCACTTGGAATTGTAGTGTAATGCTTGCAGTCATTCACGAATTGATAAACTAAGTAAACACAGAAAAATCCTTCACAAACAGTATCTGATCGAAAGTATCCGGACACCTATATGTACAGCGAAATTGACCACTAGCTGTCACGAGAGGCGGACCCGCCAGTATAAAAGGAGGTGGGGAGTGTTGTGTTGATAGCAGTGTGGGTCGGTCACGCGAGCTCAGTAACTTAGAACGCAGACTAGTCATAGAATATCACACGAGTAACTAAACCATTAGGTACATTTCTGCCCTACTAAAGCTGCTCTATTGCTGAGGACGACACCCGAAGGAACAACCACAGAGAAACGAATACCTGGAAGATCTCATCAACGGACGGGCTGTGAGTGTGGATCATTGTGGAGGTTGGTTGTAAGAAGAAAAAAAAAACACACACACACACCCGAATTGAGTAGAGAGAATAACTCGTGAGTTCCAAACTGCCACCATCAGTCCAACTAACCAATTGACTGTTCGTAGCTAGTTGAAAACTATGGTAACAAGCCACACATTTATGTAGTCAATGTTGAACGACTGTAAAGAGCGACCCCTGTGGACAGCGGATAACTGGAAGCGAGTTTTTCTGAATGACGAATCACACTTTACCCTGCAGCAATCCGATAAAAGGGTTTGGGTTTGACAAAGGCCTGGAGGACGTTACTTGCAATCTTGTGCACTGCCATCGTTGGAGCACGGAGGATATGTTTTAGGGTGAGTTGTTTTTCGTGTTTTGGGTATGAACACATTTTACAATATTGTAGAGGAAATTTCTGAGACTTTGTTTCTTTGTATCAGCATGACGCTGCACACTGTCATAAATCAGCATCTGTGAGGCAACAGTTTTCTTACAATAATATTCCAGAACTGGTCTGACCTGTCCAGAGACCCAGCCTAAACCCAATGGAACCCCCTTTTGGGTTGAGTCAGAACGTCGACTTCACTCCACGCTCCAGCGTCCAGCATCACTACCTTCCCTGGTCTCGGCTCTTGAGGAAGAATGGCCTGCCATTCCTCCACTGACTTTCACACTCCTCACTGAAAGCCCCCAGCAAATTGGTTGGTTAGAGGGGGGAAGGAACCAAACTTCGAGGTCATCGGTCTCTTGTTCCTAATAAAACAATGCCACAAGTGTAAGAATAAAACGGACGAGACATAACACAAAACTGAAAGAAAGGAAAAACAACAAGGGTCGAACACTAAAAGGAACAAAAGAGGGAAAGAAAACAACAGAGAGACGCTAGAAACAAAAGAGAGTAAAACAAGAAAACTGATTACACTGGCTGGCCGACCACGAGAATAAAAACGAAAAGCCAGCTACTCTGCAACAGATTAAAACTTCCACCCTAAAAGCTCTAGGGTGGAGGACACAGAGGGACCAAGGGCATGCGCTCAAACCTACATAGAAGTATAAAACGCACTCTCACGGATAAAACGTAAAACTAAAGCTGCTGCTGAGGCATCGTCGCCCAACACCGAAGGTAGGGAGTTAAAAGTCCGCCGAAGAGCGGCTAAAAGTGGACAGTCCAGCAAGAGATGGACGACTGTCATTTGGGAGCCACAGCGACACAGAGGCGGGTCCTCGCGACGTAGTAGGTAACCATGCGTTAGCCACGTATGGCCAATGCGAAGCTGATAGAGGACAACTGATTCCGTGCGAGAGGCTTGCATGGAAGATTTCCACACATTCGTCGTCTCCTTAATGACACGCAGCTTGTTGTGTGCACTGTTATGCCATTCCGTCTCCCAAAGCCAGAAAACCCCAGAAAAGTTCAAGCCATCATAAAGATGAATGGTGAGCATACCCTGTGTTAATGTCTTACGATGGGTCTTCGGATACTTTTGATCACACAGTGCCAACGGGCTTGCCGCAGTTATAATACCGTTTCCCGTCAGATCACCAAAGTTAAGCGCTATCGGGCTTGGCTAGCACTTGGATGGGTGACCCTCCAGTCTGCCGAGTGTTGTTGGCAAACGGGGTACATTCAGCCCTTGTGAGGCAAAATGAGGAGCTACTTGATTGAGAAGTAGCGGCTCCGGTCTCGTAAACTGACATATGCCCGGAAGAGAGGTGTGCTGACCATATGCCACTCCATATCCGCATCCAGTGATGCCTGTGGGCTGACACGGCGGCCGGTCGGTACCATTGGGCCTTCCAAGGCCTGTTCGCACGGAGTTTAGATTTTTTTTAAATCACACAGTGTATTCGAATATTCCGATTTCTTAAGTTAGATTTTATTTGCAGTTTTATACAAGGGTACGTTCGCTTTTTATCGTTTCGTATTCATTTATATAGCTGTCCTTCAAGTAAAACATCTGCAAGCGTAGATGATTCGCATGGAACTAACCCATTCAAAGATAACAAAATTCAAATACTGCATGGCTTGAAAGTGAAGAGTTGATAAATGTGAGTTTTTTTAGACGCTAGACGATGAGTCGACCTTTGCTAAGAAGCACGATGCTGTACCAAGCATTGTACCTCAAACTAAAATCAGGAGCTGGAGTTAGTGCAGATGATGATACATACATTCTCGAAAATGAATTAAATTCTAATAAATATCATAAATCTTCATTATCAAGTACACAATTTGCATTATTTGCGGTAAAGCTTTGTGCGTTCTTTTCATTAGTCACTCGCCCACAAGACAATGACGTTGCCCAAGACTGTTTGGTCATATTCTGCCTCCGACAGTGCATCTGTTGTTGTTGACAAATCATTATGTATTACTTCAAGACGAAAGTTTAAATTAACTTCTGATGACATGCTGTGCATTTGTGTTAAAGGTTGTTGTGACATTGCAAAATTTACTGTAACGGGTGATTGTATGGTTCAAATGGCTCTGAGCACTATGGGATTTAACATCTGTGGTCATTAGTCCCCTAGAACTTAGAACTACTTAAACCTGACTAACCTAAGGACATCACACCCATCCATGCCCGAGGCAGGATTCGAACCTGCGACCGTAGTGGTCGCGCGGTTCCAGACTGTATGTAGCGCCTAGAACCGCTCGGCCACATTGGCTGGAAATGAGTTGGTTATTGTTCCTCATTTACTAATCTGCTCATGAAACCAAGGTCAGCTATTCTACTACGTCACTATCTTTCTACAAGACACCGCATTAAGACGGGACAAGGATAGCACCAGCCGTCACAGACGCTACTGAAGCGTGTTTTCATAGTTATCATGATAGACTCATGTAGAAGCACCATTACAGTCAAGCTATGCGTTGGTTAAACACAACCAACAACTAGTGTGTCCTATATTTGACAAGTGCGGTTGATTGCCTTTGTGACGCGAATTATACACGAGTCCCATCTACAATTCGACAGCAAGCGAAAGTCTACAATTTAATTCCCTCGTGGTAGACTGAATGGTTTTACGCACATAAGATACTCGCTGTCTATTGTGATGTGCCCTAAAGAGAATTAATGAATTGTCTCCTACGTTGTATCATTAACTAATCTGTCCTACCACAGTATCAATGCACGCGGTGAACCCCTCACTGTCTAGCTCGATTCTCGTCAGGCAGCTTCTGGTTGCTAATGGCTGGTGTGACAGACAACATGGCTTACCGATTGATTTCGATATTTCTTGTTAGTTGCCTTTACCACAGCCATAAAGTGGACGTGGCTGAACAGAAGTTTTTCCCTGGTGAACTCTAATCCCTGTTACGAACGGAAAAATAAGCGATGTGCGCTAAACTGTGGAGGAGTTATGTCTCAGCCGTTCGACAGAATTGTAACGCCCCGTTCAGGCTCTGCAGTTTGACGTAGTCTAGCGAAATTACCGTAGTCTGGCCCCATAGTATGTAAAGAAGTAAATGACGTACGTCAGCAAGGGAAAGCGCTGTAAAAAATGTTGATTTTGTGCGACAGGTGCTATATTCAAAAATGTTTGTGAATTCCTAAGGGACCAAACTGCTGGGGTCATGGGCAGCTAGAAATACACACTACTTAAACTATATTTATGCTAACAACAACACACACAACCATGCCCGAGGGAGGACTCGAACCTCCGGCGGGAGGGGCCGCGCAATCCGTGACATGGCGCCTCAAACTGCGCGGTCACTACGCGTGGAGGGTGCTATGTAATTCACGTATAAATGACTCAAGTGAAAGGACACTTTTTGCACCAGAGGACTAACTCAGAAATAGGCATTACGTATTATTTTAATTTCATTGCAGGTTCGATATCTTGAACAGCCAGTATTATCTAGCGCACCAGATGCCATGGATTTCATGAAATTACTGATGAGTCCCTGAGGGACATTTTGCCTCTCCCCAATACGAGCAGATTCCAGACTGAGAATGATACGAGAATACAATGTCCTAAATGCAAAACGTCTTTTAAACATATCACACACACTTTCTAAAGGATTCAATCGGAGTAGCACATTGGTAGTAGGAGTCCGAGAGATACTGTGTAAGGTTTTGAGGACAGAACAGCTGTGTAAGCTGTAAATATTTTTGGTTTAATGTTGCAATCTTATCGCAGAAATACACGCATTTACACAGTTTACAATGTGACAATGTTACGAGTTCTCAAACGAATGCATCACGTCCTTAGAAAGTGAAATAATCCTAAACACAACAATGGTAAATTTTAACTATAAATTTCTTTACGCAATTATTCTCGCGATTTTGGCCAGTACTGCAACAAATCATCCAATTCCAGCTCAAAATCCGGTGCTATTTAGGATGACAATCACGTCTGCAGAGGATAGTTTTGTGACAACTTGAGCAAAAGATTACCCGAGGTCGCTCGAATTTACAGTAGTCGCAAGCTGGTGAACCAACAGGTTTACACCTCTGCTCGCAGTATTTACATTTGCTACTATGAGCTGTCGTCTGCATGGCTACTATCGACCTCTGAAATTCCTATAAAAACTAATTAAGCCTTTGCTGATTTTTACAGCAGAAACTCTCCCCATCTTTCTCATTATGAGAGAAAACATATACTCATCCCTAGTCTTGGATTATGGCGATGTGCACGTGCATGGCTGGAGCAGCGCGCATGTTAGAATGCCTTCTCAGTCCTCACAAGAACAATTAACTAACTGGAGCGTTCATTTCTCCACAGTTGGAGCTCAAGGAAGCTACAGCTAATATCTAGCTGAATGTCTGACACGGTGAACACAGTTTTCATACATATTTCTCCTCTGCGTCATAATTAGCGTTATGCACCCCATTCTGCACTTGATGTCAGTTCAGAGAAGAGTCCCCAAAAATTTCGCTGTTGTCTTTCTCACAGCTGAACTGTGTCCCCACTTGGGTTCTTTCGTTCTCCACATCACAGCTTTTTTCGACCTATAAAAGCATTCCTCTTACTTTGTGGAAACTGTCTCTGCCAATCGCAAGGGCCCTACCATTAAACGGAGTCAAAATCTTGGCACTTGACTTCTCCCTAGTTCGTTTGCGCCCAAAAGTTACATGCATGCATCACACGTGTACCACTCACTGTTCACGTGATCAGCTGCGTCGCTGGTTTTGTTTGTACGAGGTGCGACAGTAAAGCAATGAGATGGATTTTCTTTGGAAGATGTGGCAACTCTGCAGGCTTGCATAGGCACAATATCTTTCACCTTAGTCTATAAGCTGCTTCTAGTTCAAGCGGCACATCAATGCAATTGCTCAGTTGTGAGTTGTGCTGTAATAAGATAACAAGTGTTTGTGTCTCTCGACACGGAAATGGAACCGCATAATATTGCGAAACGGTATCCCATTTTTTTGCGTTAAATTCGGTGAAAACGTGGCTTCAGCTTACGGTAAGCTTCAGAAGGCTTTTGGAGAGGAGGTTATGTCAAGAGCTCAAGTTTTTCATTGGCGTCGTAAAATGTTTAGTGAAGGCAGAACGAATGTTGAAGCTGAAGACCGCAGTGGACGACCATCAACCTCACAGACGGATGTCAACTTGTCCAGGGTGCGTGAACTCGTACCATCTGATCGAACATTATTTGTGAAAATGATTGCAGAAGAACTGAACATCAATCTAGAAACAGTTCGTCTAATAATAACTGAAGATCTTGGTATGAGAAAGATTTGTGCAAAAATAGTCCCCAAAAATGCCCTGTCAGTACAGCAATTTTTAACCTCAAAACAAGTTTCAGTTCTAACACTGCCACTTTATTCACCAGATATCGCTCCGTCCGACTTTTTTCTATTTCCAAGAGTCAAAACAGCGGTCAAGGGACACCATTTTCAAACAACACAAGATGTCCAAAAAGCTGTTACGAGGGTCTTGGAGGATACCACAGAAGATAAGTTCCAGGAATGTTACGATCAGTGGCAGAAGATCTCGAAAAAATGTATGCATCAGAAGGGAACTACTTCGAAGGAGACAACACTAAACTTGACTAAAACGGTAAGCAACATCTTTTTTCCACATCAGTCTCATTACTTTATTGTCACACCTCGTATCCATTTGGAATTCTGAAACACAGTTTTCTAAAGCTCCTTTCTGTCCTACTTCTGGTGGCCTGTTGCTTGCTCTCCAGTATGCGTCACCTGTCTGGTCGCTGACTCCCACTGCGGAATGCCCCCTAAGAGGTTTTCGTGGTGCCTCCCCTGGTGCAGTCTCTGCTTCTGCCCTTGCCTACTTCCACACGAAACGTTTCCTCTTGCCGCTTGTTTCACCTTCTGCTAATCGACATGCATTATTTAGGAGCAGTGTGTTAATACCATCGACTGAGTGTCATTCCTTTTGCATTACATACTTATAGGCAAATCTGCTCATTACTGCTCAAGTAAATTAGGTGTCATAGTCACCTTCCCTTTACGACGTATAAAACTCTTATTTAAAGTGCGAAATTGACCTTCATTTATTCTGCCACCATACAACCGTTACCATGTAACACAAAGAAAATAAAAAAGGAATGAGTAACCAGCGCACGACAGAAAAAATATGGAAATTTCCAAATAGAACTCTGGGGTAAATTGTCTTGACCATCAACCACCACCATATTAGGATATTTTGTGCAGAAATCTGGCGACATTTGGCACATGTCATTTTCAAGGAAGGAAAAGGAAGACTGGGCTTTAATGTCCTGCTGACGATACTTTATTAGAGACAGGGCGCAGAACTGGATTGAGAAAGGTGGGGAATGAAGTCGATCTTTTAATGGTAACCAATCCGTCATTTGCTTTAATCAGCTTAGTGAAAGTTCGGAAAATTTATATCTGGATGGGCAGGCAGGAATCTGAATCACCACACACCCAAATGCAAGTCCAGTGTGCTAACTACTCGGTTAATTTCCAAGGGCTGCTATGGAACTGAGGGGTAGATCTGAACATGTTGCGCCCAGAACTGCAAGACACTCGCCACGTCGCGTCGCGTCTTGCGAAAACAGGATTTCGTGTCGCCATTTTCTAATTGTACGTAACTCTCATATAAATGTAGAAAAATGATAGTACCGTTAACTACATTTCTCGTATTCATTACTGTCATAATTTCTGTTTCTTATCCAAAATAAGTTACTTAGTTATTACTGGAGTCTGTGAAGTTTTACGAGTAGCAACATCGCAGCTTGATATTAGAATGAACTTTTACGAGTAGCAACATCGAAGCTTGGTGTTAGAATGAAAACAGAAGCAAGTTCTGGGTGTATTTGAAACTGATGCAACTGAGTGAGATATAATGAGATTCATATCCTTCTGGGGATACTTCATGTAAGTTATGCACCAAGACGTTATTGTATCCAGGACTGTTCCTCCAGGGTTTCGTTACTGTCTCCAGCAATCAAATGGAAGCAGTCAAACTGGCAGCAGTCAAAAGAGCAGCCTCTCCACTGAAAACTACCATAGGCTACTTCCACGTAAACAGTCTTCCAACACTGTGTGATGCATGGCCGAGAGTAATTCGTACCAATGTTAGCGACTTTGTGTCCTATTCCATTAGCGTATGAAGCGAGCGAAAAAATTATTTATGCATGTCTCGGATCGCGCCCAAGTCTCAACAGTCTTACACTTACAGTCCCTATTCGAGATGGTGGAGCAATTGCAATTGTTACTCTACGTTCATTAGGGCTTTGCCTGATCAACATTGTCATTTTCCAAAAGTTCCCATCTAAGTGCCTCAAGCATCTCTGATACAGAAAAGACCGTGTCTGCAAAATACCAATCGACAAAAGACCGAACTTTTTTTTTTTTTTTACGCTGACAAATGTAGTAAGGTAGCTGTAATTTCGCACTTTACAAGCATTCATCTACATATTTTGCCGTGATTTTAAACCGGAATTAGGTATCATTTGATAGGTTGTACAGCGTATGTATGAATATTTAAAGAAGACTGGCATTGTCAGGTGCACCTTGTAGATAGTTGTTAACGCTTCCTGCTTGAAAGGTGACAGACTGTCTTTATTATTAAAACAGCGTAATGGATGATTGCCTATACTGGCAAAGGTTGGAACGACAGTGGAAATCAAACGGCTGGCGTAACTCAGGCCCTGGGTGAAAAAACCCGCACAGGTGTGTTGGTCTGATTAACACAGGAAGTATCCCAAGACGGACGGACGGGGCACCTGACAAAGCACAATACAGTGGCGGCCGGCCGTATTGTAGGGGGGCCGGAAGGATAACCGGATAATATTTCGGAAACTCTAAAAATCTTTGATCACACGGAAAGGAATGAGGAAGCGTTACCTCGGAAATCACACAGGCTGGGTTATTTCCGAGGATTTTTACTCTGAGAAGCGTACCATTGTATTAACCCCTAATTAACGGGTATAGGTATTTCCTCGCAAACTTTCCGTGCTGGACGACGTAAGACTAAAATATGGTTGGTCGGCGTTCAGAAGAATCTGTAGAGATGGAGAATATTCTGTGGTTTTGAGAATATGATTCGCCTTCTGCAATTACTGTGGAGGGGAGCCGAGCTTTGCTGGGAAGCCAGCGGTGGAGAGCAGAAAGAGGTCTTCCGTTTTGAGCGCACATGTTTGACGGTCGCTCTGTATCAGCTTTTGTTGTTACAGACGGACTTGCTGTCTTTGCTCTAAGGAGATTTTAGTTAGAACGGTTAGGCACTGTACTGTTACAAACTTATACGATTCTGTTCTTCGCCTCCAGCTAGAGAGTCCTCGTTGAGTATGCAGCGTTCAGTGCCTATACTCACGTTGAGACATTTTTGTGAACTCCATCCTTGTGGCTGGGAGTTCGCTTTTCTCATCCGTAAAACACAGAGAGGAAAGACAGTATTAGATTATAGTAGTCAAAGGAGTGTCTTCTGCCGTCCTAGTGTTAGAATGAGTCGTTTTTATATTTTGTGGCTGGAGTCCTTCCATCGTCGCAGACGTGTACGAGAACCATCACTCCCACATACTGGAGGCAGTACATATTGCTAATTGCTTCGGCTTATTGGGGCTATAAAGCTAAACAGTTGTGATCACGCAACGTTTATTTCCACTGAGGTTGCACACCACTGTATATCATCTTTGATAGTAGTGTTTTCTAGTGTTTGGTGCGTAGATGATATCAGTCATCTCTCGTTATTTATATTAGAAAAAAATGGTTCAAATGGCTCTGACCACTATGGGACTTAACTACTGTGGTCATCAGTCCCCTAGAACTTAGAACTACTTAAATCTAACTAACCTAAGGACATCACACAACACCCAGCCATCACGAGGCAGAGAAAATCCCTGACCCCGCCGGGAATCGAACCCAGGAACCCGGGCGTGGAAAGCGAGAACGCTACCGCACGACCACGAGATGCGGGCTGCGGGCTTTTATATTAGATCCTGTAGCCGTAAAAAGAGGCAGATTTGGGCAATTGATCTCTAATATTAAACATGAAATTCATTTGTGTCTCCTTATGTCCATTGGACACTAATATATATATATATATATATATATATATATATATATATATATATATATATAGTTACTTGTTCCCTTAATCATGCATTTATGTTTCTGTTTTAATTAATGGGCAGATTTTCCATGATCTCATTAAATGCAGTGCACTTGTACATTGAAATAAGTACGTATTTACCGTTGCCACTGGCGTAGAACTACAAAAGTGATGGGTAATTCAAAAAAATGAAACTGTGTCTAAAGTCTGTATTAACTGTTTTTAAGTTGACGTTGATCTAGATAAGTCCCGAATACATTAGCAAATAACACCAGGCAAATAAACCTCTTTTTACTTGATTGAAAACCTTATATTCTTCAACTAAACTTTCACACGCAGTTTAAGAATAGCGAATCACGTTGGATACCTGTTTTCAGATCGGAAATTAATAAAAGATTTACTCTTAGGGAACCCACAAAAACAAATAGTACAATCACAATATTATGATAGGGAAGTAGTGCGTTATCTGTGCCGCTATCAGAGTACGTTACTTGTTTCGTTAATAGCAGCACCGTTTTTAAGGCTCTTATCTGCTAGCGATAACAAAGGAAATTAATATTTTGCAGATTTACTACTGCTTTAAAAATTGAAAGAGAGAGATCCCAAAGTTACACCTATCAATAATTCACGGTCGAGGCTCTCTCGTTGAGGTTGCGGCAGATTTTCATTAATGGCGAGAAGAGTTATCAAATTTTAAGCTCTTCGATGGTTTCGATGAACGTTGGGTAGAAATTTTCAGGCACTTCAGTTTTCTTAACGAAATCGTTTATACAGAAGCTAGTCTCTCAATGATCCCCAGTCTCCGAATGCAGCTCCAGAAACGGTGTGTCGGTATTATTCCTTTTACAGTTGAATACTGAACAGTTAGAGAGGTACAACCTTACCATTTGCTCAAGTGAATTTGCTGAACGTTGAATCACGTTTCTATCCAGTTATCTTTCACCCACTATGACCTTCATGCTCATGGTATTGGTCATTACACCAACTATCTAACAGTTCATTCCAAAAATGTCCTTAGGTTTCACAATCATTAATCGAAGAGGAGAACTTTTTACGAAGTTCAATTTCCTTGTTATTTTTAAAGTATCTCTCACAAAATTTCTAATGACTTGACATTCACGATGCGCAGTTCTTTCATTTTTGGATCCAGTCTCAGTAATTACATAAAACTACCGTAAGTAACGAATATCAAAGTATCAGAGGTTCGAGTCACAGAGAAGGAACAAAATTTTAATCTGTCGTTGTGGGTATCACCATGTAGAGATTACAAAATATCAACGTTGGAGTGGAAACATCGATATTTCGAAAAGAAACTGAAGACTTTGTAACATTGTAGCATCGACATTAAAGACAAAATATCTACCGACGATAGGGACAAAAAATTCTAGCCATGCCAAAACAGTAGACGTCGGTCTTAATAATGCTTGTCGTATCATCACAGGGTGCCTGAAGCCTGCTCCTCTGAATGAACTGTACAGCCTCGCGGGAATTGCATCCCTCAACATTCGCCGAGAGGTAGCAGCAAAAGGTGAGAAAAAAAATTGGAGACTTCTGAAGCTCACCCCCTATATGGCTATCAACCAGCAAACCCACGACTAAAACCCAGAAAGAGCTTCCTCAGATCTACGGAGGCTCTAGTTGGGGCACCACAGCAATGCCGAATCGAATTACGGAGTGCAAGGCTTACCAGTACTGTGGGGTGGATTACACTAAGCGGAAGACTACAACCCGGCTACACAGAGAATTGGAGTACATGGAGGTCCCTCAACAAACTACGCTCGGGTGTCACGAAATGTAAGAGCAATCTGACTAAATGGGGTGTCCTAGAGGAGCCGCCTCTCCGTGGGTGTGGAGCAAGGCAGACGACCTTCCACCTGCTCCAGTTTACCCCATGTCCAGCAACATGCACAACAGAAGACCTGCTCCATGCAACGTCAAATGCAGTAGAGGCCGCTAACTTCCGGGCGGCAAAAGTGTAAATAACGGTCATATATATATATATATATATATATATATATATATATATTCAGGGGTAAGACAAGGCTGCAACCTGTCTCCATTGTTGTTCATATTATTTATGGATCATATGTTGAAAACAATAGACTGGCTGGGTGAGATCAAGATATGTGACCACAAAATAAGCAGTCTTGCATATGCGGATGACTTAGTTGTGATGGCAGATTCGATTGAAAGTTTGCAAAGTAATATTTCAGAGCTAGATCAGAAATGTAAGGACTATGGTATGAAGATTAGCATCTCCAAAACGAAAGTAATGTCAGTGGGAAAGAGATATAAAGTGATTGCGTGCCAAATAGGAGGAACAAAGTTAGAACAGGTGGACAGTTTCAAGTACTTAGGATGCATATTCTCACAGGATGGCAACATAGTGAAAGAACTGGAAGCGATGTGTAGCAAAGCTAATGCAGTGAGCGCTCAGCTACGATCTAGTCTATTCTGCAAGAAGAAAGTCAGTACCAAGACTAAGTTATCTGTGCACCGTTCAATCTTTCGACCAACTTTGTTGTATGGGAGCGAAATGTGGGTGGATTCAGGTTACCTTATCAACAAGGTTGAGGTTACGGATATGAAAGTAGCTAGGATGATTGCAGGTACTAGTAGATGGGAATAATGGCAGGAGGGTGTCCAGAATGAGAAAATCAAAGAAAAACTGGGAATGAACTCTATAGATGTAGCAGTCAGGATGAACAGGCTTAGACGGTGGGGTCATGTTACACGCATGGGAGAAGCAAGGTTACCCAAGAGACTCCTGGGTTCAGCAGTAGAGGGTAGGAGGAGTCGGGGCAGACCAAGGAGAAGGTACCTGGATTCGGTTAAGAATGATTTTGAAGTAATAGATTTAACATCAGAAGAGGCACCAATGTTAGCACTGAATACGGGATCATGGAGGAATTTTATAAGGGGGCTATGCTCCAGACTGAACGCTGAAAGGCATAATCAGTCTTAAATGATGATGATGATATATATATACGACATGTAACTATTGTAAATTATTTTATACATCGTAAATGCTTCTGACACGAATAAATAAATAAAATCTTTTAACGTATCGTTTTCTGAACATCCCCCATAACGACGTCAGTTAAAGCAGTAGAAATAATACACGGAAGAAAGAATCATATCCTGTTGTGCCCTCATGCTGACTTTGTGAGCAAAGTTCTTCAGTTCACCACTGCTGTGAAAAGCATTACAAAATGGATTAAAGGAAGTGTGACAGCAAGTGGAGATTAGAAAGTAATCAGACAATTTAAGACCTGTCCACCAGATGGAATGCAATGTTCCTCGCTTCTCCGTATACTGTTAAAAGATTTTTTCAGCTACGTCCACTGATTAATAATGTCAGTAATTGCTATGCTATTGCACCACCCACGCTAACGGCTGGAACTTTTGTATACGTAACAGATGGTTGTGACATTCTAGAGCCTCTAGAAGTGCCTATTCCAAAAATTTGCCAAGAAAAGTAGGTTGCAAGGAGTAGAGTAATCCCAGTAACTAGTATTTAAAGTATCAGAACACCTGATACGCCACCAATGCAGACTATTGGAGATAATCTGAAAAGTAACATAACAGAAACCAAATAGCGAGTGCTGCCAACTGAACATTTTAACGTACTAGCCGCACCAATGTTCCTAGGCCCTTGATAGAAGAACATATATTACCAATGGCGGAACTGTTCAGAGGATTTTGAGGCTTGAGCTACCCAAAAATTTGAAGGAAACTTACAATTAGAATGAGGATATAAAAATGAGTTGAAAACATGGCAGTTCGTTTTGTATTTAGTAAAGTTTCATTCGATCCGTCCGCGAGAGCTCACTGCATTATGCATGCTATCCAGTTTAACATTTCACTGGAGGCTTCTGGAATAGTCTTTTGTCTGCACGTGGCAGCCGGTAGGGCGTCGGGCAGTCACGTAGGAGCGTGGCAATGAGGCCAGCCTCAGCTGTGGAGCCTGTGTTATGTCACGCGCTGTTCAGTCTTGATTGAACAAAACGTGTTTTACTAGTACAATCAGTGAGTGTATGTGATTAACTGCTTATGCTATGGCTTGTGCAGAGGGAACAGTGGTGTCTTTGTTTTGCGAATTACGTGACAAACCATTTTCAAGTTGGACTTACGAAACGAAATGCCCTCATAAAGATAAGCGATTGACACCACACTTGGACATTAGAATAGTTGATGGAAAACAGAACAAAAATCTCAATTTTCTTCGCATAAAAAGTGTGCAGGTTGTTCTGTAACAAATAAATCTGGTTTTACACATGTACTTTGTTTGGGAGATTTGGGACTCAGCCGGCAGCGGTGGCCGAGCGGTTCTCGGCGCTTCAGTCTTGAACCGTGCGACCGCTACGGTCGCAGGTTCGAATCCTGCCTCGGGCATGGATGTGTGTGATGTCCTTAGGTTAGTTACGTTTAAGTAGTTTTACGTTCTAGGGGACTGATGACCTCAGATGTTAAGTCACATAGTGCTCAGAGCCTTTTTTTGTGGGGGGGGGGGGGGGGGACTCAAAAAGAATGGACGTCGTCTTCTTTTGGAGAATTTGTGACAAACAAAATTGACACAAAAGCCGAGAAACACCAGAATTCAAGAAAGCACCTTCAAAATCGAGAGAGTTTTCAGTGGTTGGGTCATGGACGAACTGGACATTCAGTTTCTGGAGGCAGGAAATTTCTAGCCATAAAACATAATGCGATTTTGACACAAAATTACGTACCGATCTTTTTATAAGTGTAAGATTCCCTCCTGTGATCTCGCACTTTTTACAACTCAGAACAGGAAACATGGTACCCTTTACAGTAAAACACGTCGGCTATGTTATTTTACTGATCTGATGCACACAGAAATACAGCAGAGAATATTGCTCGATATATTCCTCGAAAAAAATACCTCTTCAGAAAAATCTGGAACTTTTTTAAATGTATTTTGCGCAGTTTGAAATCTCTACTTCTTTACATTTAATGCCATAAATTCGACAATGTTGACTCCTAATGTCACTTGCAAAATTCTGTAACGTATAGTGTTCTAAAAAAACACTTGGGCCTAGTTTATGAGAACGAACATACTAATTGACCGAAACTGTTCTTCAGTCAGTAATTATCTAGAGCTTCCATCTGAATCGTAAATATTTGATTTCTATGATAGGCAGTCAGAAACTCTAGCCTTGTTCCCCTTTCCCATCCAAGTAAGCAAAATTAGTAACAATAGTGCGAGAGTGTTCAGGCACATTATTACTATCCTTCTCATGTTTTTCAAGTGCGTTGATTGTTGATGACGCAGACCAGTTTCCCTGGAAGACAGCTAGTCTTGATAAATTCAACAGTTTTTAGAAAGGTGATATAGATTTAAAATCAGAAGCTTTAGTAAATACTACAAAAGTCAGAAATTTCGTTTACAAGCTGCATGCCATGAAAGTCTGAAGCACAGGCTATTCGCCTGAGTAAGGGTGGAGCACCGCCTTTCATCGCCCCAGCACTGGTAGGGGGAGGGTGGTCGGACCATGGTCCCGGCTGCCTTTTACCCCTTGTATAGGTCCCTGCTGCTCAACGTACAGTAAATGACTCAAAGGATGGAGTAAATTCTATGAGGGGTTTTGCGGGTATACATTCCTGAGAACTAAAAATGTTGGAAGATATCGTTCTCAGTTTGTTTCTAATCACTGTCTAACTTCGGGACGTAATTTGTTTCATTGTTCAATAAATAACTTTAAAAGATTTGCGTCTACTGTGCGATCCTGCATTTCTTCGCACATCAGAAAAAGTTTTACATTATCCCTTCATTTCGAAATTCATGCTACAGAAAACAAAAGAATGGCTCTGAGACTCGATTATACGAGGCTTCTTTAAACGTTATGTTCCGATCAGTGGCGCAAGGAAACCACTGTTTACTTGCAACAGTTAGCTACATCTGCCAGCTACTTCTCCACGTAGTCGCCTCTCCGATTTAGACGTTTGTCGTAGCGTTGTGTCAACTTTCCATTACTCTCGTCATAGAAGCCACTCACCTGTGCTTTCCACTAATACTCTAGGCTGGTCTACAGATCTCTGACTTTGCCCAAATGTTGTCTTCAAAACCAGAGGCACATGTGAGCTGAGATGAAACTCAGGGGCACCCAGTTACGGTCTGTATTGTGGGTGGTCAAACACTTGCCATGGAAAACGGTGCAGGAGTATCTTCATTGCCCCTGCAGAGAGCGGCCGAGAATTGGCTTGAAGAAGAAACGGCATGACAGTTATGTTATATGGGTTGCATGACATAAGACGAAATCTCTCACCAGGCCCTCATACTTGGCAGGAGACACTATTTTCTAGGCGTCTTTGCGTGCTCACTATTGACTCAGGACTGAAAAGATCAACGTGACGAGATCTACGGGCATAGTGGAGACAATGTCCAACAAAATGGCTCTGAGCGCTATGGGACTTAACTTCTGAGGTCATCAGCCCCCTAGAACTCAGAACTACTTAAACCTAACTAACCTAAGGACATTACACACATCCATGACCGAGGCAGGACTCGAACCTGCGACCGTAGCGGTCACGCGGTGCCAGACTGTAGTGCCTAGAACCGCTCGGCCACCCCGGACGGCACACTGTCCAACACATCTGTGCATAGCTTCATCGGATTTCCTTTCCGAATCGCCCTCGTATATTCATTTTTCATTTTTAATGTGTCCCGATCACCACATCCTAAAAAATAACATTTGTGTAACGACAAAATCGTTTGTTTCCCATGGAAGATTTTTCAAAGACCTCTTAAGCAACGTTAGTAAGTGGTGGAACGTCCCCTTGCTCTGATGCGGGCTCAAATCCTTCGTAGTGTACCATCGATGAGATCATCAGGCCAGTCCAGGTCCAAACTGTCCCACTGTTCAACGGCGAAGCTGCGTACCTGGTTGCTCGTTTCATTCGTAGGCACTCGTCTTCGATTGAGTGCTTGTCCGGGGAATAGGCGGGCCCCCCAATTCCGGTAGTCCTAGCATCCTGAAGGAACGTGTTCATGAGAACAGCACCATGAGCACGTGAGTTATCATCCATCAAGATGATTGTCACCAAAATGCTGGCGACACTGTCCCACTAGCGGTTGCAGAATCCTATCCCTGTACCGTAGAGCAGTGAGGCTGACCTCAAAAACACGAAATGTGTACGTTGGCCCCATATAATGGCACTCAAGAACAACACTCCACCACCGCCTTGGTAAACATATTGCACAGAGTGTTGGTGGCGTTCGATTTTAGAGGGTTGTCTGCAAAAAGTTGTTTGCAGTTATTCTCAGGCTACAAAGAGAGCCGAGTTTCATTCGTCAGCAACATCCGCCGCCAATCCTCGGCCGTTCATTCTGCACGTTTTCTTGCCCATCTGCAAGTGAGTCCATGGTGTTGTGGTGTATGCCGTGGTGCTGGCCATGTAGGCTTGCATCATACAATGGTCGCCTAATAGTTCAGGTAGATACATGACGTCCTGTAGACTCTCCGAAAGCCGGGTTCATTTCTGGAGGACCTATCCCACGGTTCCTTAGACTCAAAAGCCGTAGATATCAATCATCCTGTGCACAGGTCGAACCCATACGTCCTTTGCGTGCTTTGCTACCTTTCACTTGGGACCGATTCCATGTCCGCACCACACCACTTCGAATCCGATGCGAACGCCGAGCAACCGCCCTGGTTGAAAAGCCTTCTGTGCGGACCCGGTCTGTGCTCGTGATTGTCCTTCATGACATCACAGCTGTTCAGTCTACCGTTGGAAAGACGTCTACAATGCCTTCTTACTGGTACTTAGTTTTCAACTGAAATGCTACAATATATTCAAGTGCGTCGTTCTTCCCATACGCAGCACTCATGGCAACCGTGTATATCTTTACAAAAAAAAAAAAAAAAGTCATAGTGACCTCCCGATCGATAAAGGAACAGTCACAGCATCAACACATCTGCAGTAGATACTGGAGTGGTTCAAAAGTTTTGTTGATGTGTGTATGTTGGAGCTTAACAATAATACCATAAACAGAAAAAACAACGAAGAATCGCAACTCTGCCAAACGGTACATCTGCTATAAAGGATGTCTGACGAATGAATTAAAGTATTTTTGTTGACAAATAAATGTAAAAAATACGGGGTGAAAAGTATTTAAACCGACAAACTCTGGGAGATTTTAGGGGACACCAACACAAATATTTTCCCCTAATGTCATTTTTTCCTATGAGGAGTATTTAAACCGGTGGTGGCCATATTACTCTCTTCAGTAGTTAGAGGCCATATTACGATCTTCAGTTGTACGCAACTGCTGTCCACCAGTGTAGTAGTGCATTGTCTCTGTTTACTAATGGAGCGATACACCTAGACTGAGTACACTGATGTGGTTGGTGCGTACTACGTAGCGCATCACAACGGACGAGCTGCACAGCGGGTTTATCAATAATAATATTCTAATGGCCGTATCGCGCATCATACGACCTTTGCTGCTGTGTACCAATGTCTGCGTGAGACCGGGTCATTTAGCAGATAACCTGGACAGGGACGCCGTAGCACGGTAAGAACGCTGAAATTTGAGGAAGCTGTCTTGCAGCATGTGGAGCGGGATCCTTCAATCAGCACTCGTGCAATTGCACTTAGAGCGTCTCCACAACCTGGAACCATTTGATTATCCACCCAGAGCACAGTTTTTGCCTGGGTTCCCGGGTTCGATTCCCGGCGGGGTCAGGGATTATCTGTGCCTCGTGATGACTGGGTGTTGTGTGATATCCTTAGGTTAGTTAGGTTTAAGTAGTTCTAAGTTCTAGGGGACTGATGACCATAGATGTTAACTCACACAGTGCTCAGAGCCATTTGAATCACAGTTTTCGCAGTGGTACCTGGAAAAGTGTGAAATGCGTCCTACATTTCCATCTTCTGTGTTGTTTACCGATGAAGCAACGTTCGGGCGTGATGGAGTCTTCAACATCCACAATTCGCATGTCTGGAATGAGGATAACCCACATGTCACAGCTACTAGCGTTCATCAAGTGCGGTTTCTTCGTTAATGTGTGGGTCGGTGTTGATGGGGACTGTTTAATTGGGCCGTATCTGCTACCTAGGCCATTAAATGGCAGGCACTTTTACAATTTTCTCGCCAGAGCATTGCCAGAATTGCTGGAAGACGTCCCGCTCCCTACAAGACAACACATGTGGTTCCAACATGACGGGGCGCCGGCACATTTCAGTCATCGTGTGCGTCGATTTCTGGACCGACGGTTCCCAGAAACGTGGATTGGCAGAGGTGGTCCTGTACCATTGCCTGCTCGATCCCCAGAGATGTCCCGTCTGGACTTCTTTGTGTGGGGAGAGATGCACAACGTTGTTTACGCAACTCCTGTTGCATCAGCAGATGATCTGGTGCCCGGATAGTAGCAGCAGCAGGAACATTTCAGGATACTCCTGGGGTTTTTGCCCGTGTCAGACAGAACATGATCTCACGGCGTAACCTTTGTTTACGTATCAATGGAGACATTTTTGAAAATCTACTGTAATTGAAGTTGGGTTGCGTTAATGTGTTGCCTCTTTGTCATAAAAAATGGAAAAGCGTTTGCTGGTTTAATTAATTTGCCGCCAGAGAAATCTTCCTCTACTAGTTTAAATACTCCTCATAGCAAAAAAATGACGTTAGCGAAAAATATTTGTTTTCATGTCCCCTACAACCTCCCAGAGTTTGTCGGTTTAAATACTTTTCACCCTGTATATCTACTACTGATAACTGTACTACAAGGTAAACTCCCGGAAAATACGTACTTTCGATTTAAAAAGAAACTGGTATGTGAAGAAAACGAACTAATTATGTGAAAGAATTTAAATTACTACATCGCGTCTACTGGTACTCGATACGATTCTGGGCTAAAGTTCTTACTGTATGCAGAATCTGTGTGTCGTTTCCCTGGGACTTTCCTGAAGGAAAAGGGAACTTTTACCGTCATAGTTCCGAAAATGCGCGCTGTTGACGTCATAACAGCCGCCAGGTTGCGTTTAGAAAATGCGTTCTTGTTATCGTGTTTTTGAATCTGTCCTCCCCCAAGGACGAAGCCGGCTGCTCCGGCACGACAAACAGGCTCGCCTGGCGCTTAGGCAACCCTCCTGACGGCCAGGTATGCCCGCGACAGGTGTTGGGCAACACTCCGGACCTCACGACGGCGGCGCGTCGTAACGAAATCACGGCCGCTGGGATCCGGCTGAGTCAGCTGCAGAGCACAAACAGTGGCAGACCCATGCTTCAGTTGAGGTTAAAGTTTTAAGCCGTTGTTAACCCTTAACTGCTCTAGGGGGTCCCGGAGAATAGAATACAATACTTAGAACGTGAATGGAACAACAGATGGCACCTGTGTTCTTGGTAATCCTCAGTGAAGTGCTGCCTTTTAACGCGGATTGTTGAATGCGGTGTTTCCAGTATTATTGTGTGAGATAAAGAAAAAGAGGTCTCAGAATACCCCACCAGAGTATTAACGTAAGTTATTTTTGACTATCTCAATTAGTGTTTTACGCGACTGAAATCTTAGAGTACTTCGAAAACAGCACACTTCCCATGATAACGTTAATTGTTAAGGCTATGTGAGGATGAATGCATTATTTTTCAGAATGGCATTATCGAAGTCATTAACAGATGAGTTGTAAAGAATAGTGCATGAGCCTGCGTTTTTTGCAATCTGATGAGGAAACCACAGCAGATGAGGATGAATTTATACTAATGATCATGATTCCACCTCTGAAGCTACATCAAAAAGCAGCTGTGAAGAATCAAATGAAGGGGGGTGTATTAGACCTTCTGCTGACAAATGTTTTTTTGGAAAAAAACAGTGCTGCAGGTGGTCAAAAGAAGGTCCTCCTACAACTCGTACCCTTGCTTACTATATAGTTATCTTCCAGGTGGTAAACTTGAAGCAAAAACGATAAATTCAACTGACATATTATCTGCTTGGGAAATGTTCATTAGTGAAGATTTATTGCAACTAGTACTCACCAATACAGATGTCAAGATACATGACATCTCAAACAAATACAGACCTCCTTAGCCAGCGTTCATAAAGCTGCTAGATATAATAGAACTGAGAGCATTTCTGGGTCTGCTTTATTTATCTGGAGTAATGAAATCCAATCACGAAAATGTTGTTGGACTTTCTGCTAATGATGGAACTGGTCGTGATGTATTTCGAGCCACTATGAGCGTTCAGAGATTTTTATACATTTTGTCTTGTTTGCGATTGGATTATTTATTTTATTTTTTATTTATTTATTTATTTATTGTTCCGTGGGACCGAATTAAGGAGAAGACTCCATGGTCATGGAACATGTCAATACATGAAATTATAACACGATATTAGAAACAGATAAAATGAAATATAAGAAACATATTCAGGCAACAAGTCGTAAGTTTAAATAAAGAAAATCAACAATGTAACACTGGAATTTGCTTAATTTTTAGATCTTCCAGGAGCTCCTCGACAGAATAGAAGGAGTGAGCCATGAGGAAACTCTTTAGTTTAGACTTAAAAGAGTTTGGGCTACTGCTAAGATTTTTGAGTTCTTGTGGTAGCTTATTGAAAATGAATGCAGCAGAATACTGCACTCCTTTCTGCACAAGAGTCAAGGAAGTACATTCCACATGCAGATTGGTTTTCTGTCTAGTATTAACTGAGTGAAAGCTGTTAACTCTTGGGAATAGGCTAATATTGCAAATAACAAACGACATTAAAGAAAACATATACTTTGAGGGCAATGTCAGAATTCCCAGACTATTGAATAGGGGCCGACAAGAGGTTCTCGAACTTAAACCCCATATAGCTCGAACAGCCCGTTTTTGAGCCAAAAATACCCTTTTTGAATCAGCAGAATTACCCCAAAAATAATACCATACGACACAAGTGTATGAAAATATGCGAAGTAGACTACTTTTCGTGTTGAAGTGTCACTTCGGATACTGTTCTAATGGCAAATAAAGCAGCATTTAGTTTCTGAACAAGATCCTGGACATGGGCTTTCCACAACAGCTTCCTATCTATCCGAACGCCTAGGAACTTGAACTGTTCCGTCTCGCTTATAATATGCCCATTCTGTCTTATCAAAATACCAGTTCTTGTTGAATTGTGAGTTAGATACTGTAAAAAATGAGTCTTAGTGTGATTTAACATCAAATTATTTTCCACAAGCCACGACTTATTTCTTGAACTACATTATTTGATACTGTTTCAATATTACACACAAGATCCTTCACTACCAAGCTGGTGTCATCAGCAAACAGAAATATTTTTGAATCACCTGTAATACTAGAAGGCATATCATTTATATAAATAAGAAACAGCAGTGGCCCCAGCACCAACCCTTGGGGAACGCCCCACTTAACAGTGCCCCATTGGGACTGAACATCACTACCACTCTCAATATTGCGGAGAATTACCTTCTGCTTTCTGTTCTTAAAGCAAGAGGCGAACCAATTGTAAGCTGCTCCAAGATATGCTATGGAGGCTGATGACATACTTGCAGCTATTAGAGATGTGTGAAAACTCTTTACAGACAAATGTCGGAAGTATTATACTCCAGGAGCGTACGTGACAACCGATGAAATGTTAGTACCATTTCGTGGTAGGTGCAAATTTCGTATGTATATGCCCAAGAAGCCAGCCAAATACGGCCTCAAAGTTACGTGCCTTTGTGACTCACGAACATTCTATTTATGCAATGCATTTGTTTACATAGGAAAAGGGACAAATAAAAGTACATTATCAATCCCAACACAGGATATTTTGAAATTAATAACACCAATTGAGGGGAGCAATAGACATGTGACAGTAGACAATTGGTTCATGTCACTTGAACTCTCTGATAAACTAAAAGCCAAAAAGTTGACTGTCTTAGACACTCTAAAGCAAAATAAAGCGCAGATCCCAAAATAATTCAAACCAAACAGAAAGCGCCCTGCAGAATCTGCTTTATTTGGGCATAACGAAGGAAAGACAATTTGTTCCTATGTTCCTCGGAAAAGTCGAGGTGTTGTGTTGTTTGAATCTATGCATGACGACCAGAAAATTAGCACTCGACAGAAAAAACCTGAAACGATCATTGACTACAACGCCACAAGAGGAGAAGTGGACGCGCTGGGCCAAATGTGCGCCAACCATTCGTTATCACGGCGGACACGCAGGTGGCCAATGTCTGTATTTTATACCACTCTAAACATAGGAGGAGTCAATGCTGCTGTCTTGCTTCAGTGCACCAAACAACTTGATGAAACAAATGATTTAAAAAAGAAGAGAATTGCTACAAAACTTGGAATGGATTTAGTAAAGCCCCATATACAACGTCGAGATGTCCGACCCCTTTCTCGTGAACTGAGAAACGTTGTTGTTAAACTTGGTGGTACTCCTCTTACCTCAAAATCTTCAGAGCCAGAACCCATGAGGAAAGCAAGATGCTACATGTGTGCAAGAAATGTGGACAAGAAAACCAAAATAGTGTGTGAAAAATGCTCAAAACATGTTTGCCCCAATCACAGATTTTCAGTGTGCCAAAATTGTTTGTAATCATATCTCATAATATGTAAAAATGTTTATAATATTCAGTGATAAAAGTGCAATTCGAAATGAAATTTCCTCAGATTACAGTGTCGTTTTTCTTATTGGGGTACTCCGAGACCCCACTAGAGTATTAGTGTATGAGCATTTCACTGGAGTAGTTAAGGGTTGATGACCGTCAGTGTCAACGTGTTGTGTGAAACGACAAGCAAAACTCTAAGGATAAAATTTCCTAAAGGTAATTAGCCATCAACAAATGTTAACAGTTTCAGGGATGATTGAGAAAGTTAAATATATCGATTGGAGGTAAGGGACGCTGGTCTGCAAACGATCGAATCGAAAGTTATAAGCGAAAAATTGTTCTGATACCTCTGACAGTGGAATACATGTACTGGTTCTGTTGTTCCTAAGCTTTTAGGGTAGGCAACATTCAGAGGTGTTAGCATGGACCAAAGGAAGAAAGAAATTATCACAAACATGGGCTCTAAAATGCATACCTGAAGAGATAAGAGTACTCGTGCGTCCTCGATTCTGTGCAGCACATCTATTCTACTGCAATTCTTTCGTTTCTATAATTTTGGAGGAGGTGGTGTGAACCAAAACAAGGAAAAAATATCCAGTAAATGAACGCATAACTTAAGAGCTATGGACACTTGTTCAGTAGAAGATAAGTATTTCACAGTAAGGAGAACAAGTGCTCATTGCTTTTTAGGTATGTATTTCAGAATCCATGTTCACTGGTTTTTTTGCTGTTTTTGGTGCATGCTAATTATTCCGAAAATTGCCTACCCTAAATTCTTAGCAACAACAGTACCG
The DNA here is from genome assembly GCF_023897955.1 of Schistocerca gregaria. Taxonomy (NCBI): domain Eukaryota; kingdom Metazoa; phylum Arthropoda; class Insecta; order Orthoptera; family Acrididae; genus Schistocerca; species Schistocerca gregaria. Next base: position 660,101,337 of record NC_064924.1, on the reverse strand, counting down.
TTACATTTATTCCGATTTTGGTTACAATTTTCTACTCTATCGTTTCTGGATCAGTGTTCTTTATCTCAAATTGATTCATTGGCCTCCTCGATCATTTCGTAACGTTATCACGGAATCGCCCTGTACATAGTTGAAATGGCTCTGAGCACTATGGGAGTTAACATGTGAGGTCATCTGTCCACTAGAACTTAGAACTACTTAAACCTAACTAACCTAAGGACATCACACACATCCATACCCGAGGCAGGATTCGAACCTGCGACCGTAGCGGTCGAGCGGTTCCAGACTGAAGCGCCTAGAACCGCACAGCCACACCGGCCTGCCCCTGTACATGTAGTGTAGCATTCTGTTAACATTTTTAAAAAAATATTGTTGTTTATAAAAATCCGAAAAAAGTAGGCCTAACATAGGAAACTATATTGCATTTAGCTAATCGCAATAAGATTATACCAATAATGACCTAGAACATGTAAAGACACAAAAAGTAACCAGTTAGGCACAAAATGAGACACTGGAGTCAGATTCTGAAGCATCCAATTTAAAATCCCATTCAGCTGTCCTCACATTTTAAGCACGTTCGCCATAAAACATGGGGTAACGCTGGGAGGGTTCCTAACAAAATATAATGGGCGATTTATATTCATAGCCTCACAAAATCAGTTGATTTTATGTTCTAAAGCTGCTATGAGCATGGGACTTGCATATGAAAACAACAATAACAATAACAATAGTGATTTATTATTATTTTAAAAACTCAAATACACTTTAATAGACGTTGCAGAATAATATTTATTTTATAGTTCGTTGAGGATTAGTTTTCGGCTTTCTAGGCCACCCTTAGACAACTCAAGACCAAACAAATAGTCCACGCAACATCAGCGAGAGTTTATAATTGGACGAAGACTGTTTTTCAGAAGGTATGTAATCTTTTACGGCTATAAATCTATATGAACAACATAAGCTTATCGAAATAAATGCAGAAGCTATGAACGAATACACCTATCAATAAACACCAATGACAAATACCTAATTGAATCCTAAATGATCGAATACAGTTCCTTTATTCACCCTTGCCAATGTAGTGGCAGCCAGTTAATACTTCTCTCACCTTACGATAATATGGTTGTTGTAAGTAGAGTAACCATTCCCCACACATATTCCATTAACCCGTTCCGCTCCTCTGCCCCCTTCTTTATTTGACATTCTCATCAAATTCACAAGTTGTTTTGTTCGTATAATGTAGTAGTCTGTGTCAGTACTCACTTTTCTACTGTTTTAGCCTTTACATTCTTATACTTTTAATCTTTTAGTACTATGTGATATCAGGTTTATTTGTTCGCTGCTTCCCTGTGTATTTCAGTATGCTTGCGTTTTTCGAGTAGATACATAGTCCTAATAGGTCACAGGTCTTCGGAAAACAATCTTTGTATAGCTATGAACTCTCGTTCATGTTGTGTTTAGTTTTAAATTGTCTGAGGGTGGTCCAAAAAGCCGAAAGCCGGCTCGCAACTAACTTTACAATAAATATTGTAAAGGGACATTAATACTATGTGTTACGGCGTAAAGAAAGCGCCGGCATACCAGGTGGGAACGACAGGGAAGAGAAGGCTGTGAGAAGAAGTCAGCCAATCGACCGATCTCCCTTCCAGGAGGACAACGTGACAGCAGTGGCCCCTAGGTGAAGAGGACATAAGCGCAGTGCCCGACTGGTGACACTCACTTCGATAGGAGCGTGAACGTTAGTCACTTCATAAGAACTCTCTACGTAGCACTGACTTGTGGTTGTCTATTCAGGAGAAGACATTATTTTGTATGTCACCATTTGCTTCCGACACATCTACCAACGTTAAGTACTTTTATTGTCTTATTGTAATAAAACTTATTAATACGAGTTGTTTGGTTGTTTATCTAGCGAAGCGAGTACGCAGGATTCCTAGACACAACGCTATGATGTCGCTTTTTAATGTGTCTACGTTGCTTCAAGTATCAATTAATATTTCTTAATTAATAGCGTGACTTATTATAACGTTAGGTGACAAATGGAAACAGAGCAACTGTTGCTCATGCTGAGAAGGTTGTAAGAAAGTTCTCACAGAATACAAAATGTTCTGATAGTGACTTACTTTTGCATAAAAAGCATCAACATGGAAACTCAGAGTGGGCTATAACAAACCTGGAGACATATCTCAGCATAATCAGTACCCAAACCGCCTGGAGAATTTAAATAGTGATGTGCTGCTTAAAAAAGGGAGAATGAAAGCAGAGTAAGGGACTCTAATAGGATCAGGACCAGGAGACGAAGAACTATGAAAAATCTACAATGAAAACAAGTCAGAACGATAAATGTTGACTTTGTGGAGTACCCTCTAAGACCACCGATCACATGTTATCCGGTTGTGCTACTATGGCGAATAATAAAGACGTTAAGAGTCCCATTAAGGTGTATTTACACCTTCATTGACAAAAATGCATACATACCGACCGAACGGTTGCAGCTAACAAGCTTGGCATTGTTATACGACAGCCAGATAAAATACCTTGCATCTTGATCTATTTATCAGTCTCGTGCGATGGTAACCTTAACAGTAAGGCCGTTAAGAAGAAATTGAAATACAAGGATCTGGTCATCGAGGCTTCCCGCATGTACAGTGTCATCCTTGTCATTTTTGGTACTCTGGGATTAATCCCCCACAACCAGAAGAACGCACTGTCTAAAACCACAATATATAGTATAGACAGGGAAATATGAGATATAGTGCTGATGAAGATGATAATAATAACTAATTCTATTAATATTCCAGATCAGAATTGCTTTTCGTCGATGAAGAAAATAAGATTGTAGAAATTATTGCTACTGCAGTTCCCTAACACACAATGTAAGGAAAGATAAATCGAAAAACTGAGAAAGTACACTAAACTGACAATTCCCAATCAAAGATCGCTGTAGGGATGTTGAAGCGTACGCGTTTGCTATTTTTTTTTTTTTTTTTTTTGTGCAGATGGAGTAGTCTCAACTTATAGATCAAGCAGGATGAAGCAGGAACTGGACGAGATTGAGACCAACCTCAGGAAAAACAACAGCAGACACTTTTTCTGGAAATTCAAAAAGAGTCTGATTGGATACAAGGGTAGAGAACTGTTTATAAGAGATAAGAAAGGGGAGCTGGCTGTTAGTGCCAAGGAGAAATGTCGGATTTTTGCAGAGCAGTTTCAGGACCTGCTGAACTGTGAACCACCTGAAGAAGAGCTGGAACAGGGGACTGACAAAGAAGAGAGAGAGCCACGCCCTCCAACCAGGGATGAAGTCGCCCATGCCATAAGCGATCTAAAGAATAATAAGGCAACTGGAGAAGATGGTATAGCAGCCGAGATGATAAAGTGGGGAGGCAACAAAGCAATAGACAACACGACCAACATAATCCACAATATCTGGAGAACAAAGAAGTTGCCAGAAGGATGGAAGAATGCAATTTTAGTACCAACACATAAGAAGGGGGACAAGAGAGATGTAAACAACTACAGAGGAATATCGCTATTAGAGGTCGAATACAAGGTGCTGTCAAATCTATTGCTCAAGAGAGTAGAAGAAGAACAGGTAGAAAGTACAGTTGGCGACTACCAAGCAGGATTCAGGAAGGGAAGAGGTTGTATACAACAGATATTTATCCTGAAGCAACCGATAGAACATAGGGCCTTAAAAAACAAAAGACAGTAATACCCTTTGTGTGCTTCACAAAGGCATATGACTCCATCGACAGACAGCCTCTTGTTAGGATCCTAAAGGACTTGATGTAACTACACAAGAACTCACAAAAGAAATTATGACAGACACAAAAGCAAGGGTGACATTCAGAGGAGCACTGCCAGAAGAATTTTAGATCAAGACTGGTGTTAAACAGGGAGATTGATTGTCACCATTGTTCAGTATAGCACTGGACGAAATGATCAGGCAATGGAGAGCAGTAAACGAGAAAATGGGAATACCGAAGACCCATGTGAGGGACAAAAAGGACAACAGGGACTGCCTAGCCTTTGCAGAAGACATAGCAAGTGAGACGGAAGAAGACGTAAAGACAAAACTCTACAACTTAAGTAAGGTAGCCAGAAAGGTGGGACTGAGGATCGCCTACAACAAGACAAAGACATAAAATACCACTGAAGACTGGGAAACACCGGATGGCAGTGTGCAAATGGAGGCCAAATTTAAATACCTCGGAGAATTTATAATACACTCCTGGAAATTGAAATAAGAACACCGTGAATTCATTGTCCCAGGAAGGGAAAACTTTATTGACACATTCCTGGGGTCAGATACATCACATAATCACACTGACAGAACCACAGGCACATGGACACAGGCAACAGAGCATGCACAATGTCGGCACTAGTACAGTGTATATCCACCTTTCGCAGCAATGCAGGCTGCTATTCTCCCATGGAGACGATCGTAGAGATGCTGGATGTAGTCCGGTGGAACGGCTAGCCATGCCATTTCTACCTGGCGCCTCAGTTGGGCCACCGTTCGTGCTGGACGTGCAGACCCCGTGAGACGACGCTTCATCCAGTCCCAAACATGCTCAATGGGGGACAGATCCGGAGATCTTGCTGGCCAGGGTAGTTGACTTACACCTTCTAGAGCACGTTGTGTGTCACGGGATGTACCGTGCACTATTCAGTGTCCCCTCGACGATCACCAGAGGTGTACGGCCAGTGTAGGAGATCGCTCCCCACACCATGATGCCGGGTGTTGGCCCTGTGTGCCTCGGTCGTATGCAGTCCTGATTGTGGCGCTCACCTGCACGGCGCCAAACACGCATACGACCATCATTGGCACCAAGGCAGAAGCGACTCTCTTCGCTGAAGACGACACGTCTCCATTCGTCCCTCCATTCACGCCTGTCGCGACACCACTGGAGGCGGGCTGCATGATGTTGGGGCGTGAGCGGAAGACGGCCTAACGGTGTGCGGGACCGTAGCCCAGCTTCATGGAGACGGTTGCGAATGGTCCTCGCCGATACCCCAGGAGCAACAGTATCCCTAATTTGCTGGGAAGTGGCGGTGCGGTCCCCTACGGTACTGCGTAGGATCCTACGGTCTTGGCGGGCATCCGTGCGTAGGAAGGAACAGGAGCAAGGAGGGAATAACAGAGAGGACAAAGAAGATGAGGTCAGCCTATGACGAGAGAGGTTTACAATAAAAAGAATATATCCACAGAGGCAAAGATAAGCCACTACAAGGCAACGGTGAGACATGCAGTATGCTTCTGAGACGATGACGCTAGGAAGAAATGGAACAGAACAACTAGAGAAAGAAGAGAGAAAAATACTGAGAAAAATACTAGGTCCCAAAAGAGGTGGATGCGAAGACCTAGGGAAGAATGACGAAGAGAGTGTGGGAAACAACAGGGAGGACAAGAGGAAAGACAGGAACCAAGTGGGTTGTTGAACTTCGGAAGGACTGGTTGGAATTGGGGATCAAGGTCGAAGGAAAGGAAAATTGGAGGAACAAACATACATCGACCAATATGCCCGAGATCAACGACAGAAAAGAATACAGGAAAACCAGTGGAGCCGACAGAAGAAAAGGACACTGAAGACCTCGGAAGAAGAGCGGGAGAGAAGAAGAGAAGGAATGAAGAGGTTCTGGGAAAAGAAGAGGAAAATGCAGTCCGCGAAGGGCTATTCGTGGCCCTACAGAGGCCGTAAAGCAAGAAGAAGAAGAACTTATAGATCAAGGTGAAGGTCTTAGAACTGCCTAAGAGGATCTTTAATCACGGACAGAAAGCCGTTGTATTTAAGACACTATTAAATAATTTTTGAAAGACGAAACAGGTGTCTGCGAGACAGAATGAATTTCTTCTTCACATAGATAATATCTTCTCCCATAGCTACGACAAAATAGACATTACCAGCGGAAAAAGTCTTTGGAACTGTAATAATAATAATAAATTATAATAACTATAATAATAGTGATGAAAGTTTAGATTTCAAAAATTACCATCAGTAAAGAATGTGCATAGTTTCTTGTTACTAACTGTAATTTTTTTTAATTTACTATGGGACTTAACATCTGTGGTCATCAGACCCCCGCCGGCTGCGGTGGTCTCGCGATTCTAGGCGCGCCGTCCGGAACCGCGTGACCGCTACGGTCGCAAGTTCGAATCCTGTCTCGGGCATGGATGTGTGTGATGTCCTTAGGCTAGTTAGGTTTAAGTAGTTCTAAGTTCTAGGGGACTGATGACCACAGCAGTTGAGCCCCATAGTGCTCAGAGCCATTTGAACCATTTGAACCATCAGTCCCCCAGAGCTTAGAACTACTTAAACCTAACTACCCTAAGGACATCACACACATCCATGCCCGAGACAGGATTCGAACTTGCGACCGTAGCGGTCACGCGGTTCCAGACTGAAGCGCCTAGAACCCCAAGGCCACACTGGCCGGCTGGGACAAATTTACACAGAAGCTTAATTTTCGGTGATTTGTATGAAGGATACTGATTTGCCCGTACTTTAGACCTTAGAAAGTTTGATTTCCAATTCTAAGCCGTAATCTGGTCAGTAACAGTATTTTACAACTATTACAAAGTTACTGAAGGTCTTCGAAATCTGTCTGTCTACTAATTTAGCACAAGCTAAAAGATTTCTAAATGCCATAATGCCAGTATCACAGAACGTGTAATGTGATTCAGTAGTGCAACGAGCGTGAAGCTCATTTTTACAGATCGTAACTTAACCCCCCCGCCTTACACCGTCAATTAAAATTCTTTCCATCTCCCCTCCGTATGTCTACACGATTATTTATGTCCCACTTACGATACATCATCATTAGGAGAAGACGTATGCTTACTTAGTCTGTCGCTAGACGGAGAAGGGGGGCCAAAATCTGTCATTAAGATGAACGACAGTCTCGCTGCTACCGTAAACATCTCTCCATGCCAGGAAGAATGAACTGCGCTAACGATAAAGTTAATATTACTTTACCACAATGTCGCTGCTTTTGATAGAACCCACACATTTTTCTTTTTGGAAATGTGCTTTGTGTTTCAAATACAACTCGAGGCAACGTTATGTTGTGACACAGAGAAGCAATGGTTGCTGATGAAATAAGCTGATTGTGATATTAGGTACTCATTGGCATGTGTGCTTGACAGCGCATTTTGCTAAGCTTAAATAAAAAGGTAATAAAACACCTGAACGCCTGCGTCTTAGATTAGGCGGACGACTTTTGGAAGGCTCCCAGCAATACAGGACCATTACGAACGTAGATGCACTCAGCGACTGTGATCTGATTTATAAATGATAGAGCACAGCAGTAAGCCGTCCTTTTTTGCAGATTTTGGTTGCCAAATCCAGTTTTAGGCTAGTGCCTAGCCATTACCAATGCACTATTTTCTAGTCTCAATGCATGTCAGTTCCCTGTTGTTCGCACGTCGGTCACAGTTCTTTGAGTACTACTATATAGTATATAGTCACAGTTCTTTGAACACTAATATATACTATGTAGAAGTATTCAAAGAACTGTGACCAACGCCCGACCAACAGGGAACTGACATACATTAAGGCTAGAAAATAGTACACTGATAATGGGTAGGCAGTTTCCAAAATCTGGATTTGCAAATAAAAAAAGCGAGAAAGGGCGACTGATTGTTGTGCTATGTCATTTATACATAATGCACGACGGACAGATTAAACAAATGCTTGCAGCACGGACCTCAGGTAACACAGATGTACCAAGCAAAGAAATCTTTCATTATTAATTCCAATTAAGTCATCATGTCCTCAGTGTGAAAAGATTATAGGTAACACCAGAAAACGAAAATAACTACACTACTGGCCATTAAAATTGCTACACGAAGAAGAAATGCTGATGATAAACGGGTATTCATTGGACAAATAAATTATACTAGAACTCACATGTGATTACATTTTCACGCAATTTGGGTGCATAGATCCCAGAACATCCACCTCTTGCCATAATAACGGCCTTGATATGCTTGGGCATTGAGTCAAACAGAGCTTGGATGGCGTGTACAGGTACAGCTGCCCATGCAGCTTCAACACGATACCACAGTTCATCAAGAGCAGTGACTAGCGTATTGTGACGAGCCAGTTGCCCGGCCACCATTGAGCAGACGTTTTCAACTGGTGAGAGATCTGGAGAATGTGCTGGCCAGGGCAGCAGTCGAACACTTTCTGTATCCAGAAAAGCCCGTACAGTACCTGCAACATGCGGTTGTGCATTATCCTGCTGAAATGTAGGGTTTCGCAGGGATCGAATGAAGGGTAGAGACACGGGTCTAACACATCTGCAATGTAACGTCCACTGTTGTAACTGCCGTCAATGCGAACAAAAGGTGACAGACGTGTAACCAATGTCACTCCACACCATCAGGCCGGGTGATACGCCAGTATGGCGATGACGAATACACGCTTCCAATGTGCGTTCACCGCGATGTCGCCAAACACGAATGCGACCATCGTGATGCTGTAAACAGAACCTGGATTGATCCGAAAAAATGACGTTTTGCCATTCGTGCACGCAGGTCCGTCGTTGAGTAGACCATCGCTGGCGCTCCTGTCTGATGCAGCGTCAAGGGTAACAGCAGGCACGGTCTCCGAGCTGATAGTCCATGCTGCTGCAAACGTTGTCGAACTGTTCGTGCAGATGGTTTTTGTCTTGCAAACGTCCTCAGCTGTTGACTCAGGGGTTGAGACGTGGCTGCACGATCCGTTACAGCCATGCGGGTAAAATGCCTGTCATCTCGACTGCTAGTGATACGAGGCCGTTGGGATCCAGCACCGCGTTCCGTATCACCCTCCTGAACCCACCGATTCCATATTCTGCTGACAGTCATTGGATCTCGACCAACGCGAGCAGCAATGTCGCGATACGATAAACCGCAATCGCTATAGGCTACAATCCGACCTTTATCAAAGTCGGAAACGTGATGGTACGCATTTCTCCTCCTTACACGAGGCATGACAACAACGTTTCACCAGGCAACGCCGGTCAACTGCTGTTTGTGTATGACAAATCTGTTGGAAACTTTCGTCATGTCAGCGCTTTGTAGGTGTCGCCACCGGCGCAAACCTTGTGTGTATGCTCTGAAAAGGTAATCATTTTCATATCACAGCATCTTCTTCCTGTCGGTTAAATTTCGCGTCTGTAGCACGTCATCTTCGTGGCGTAGCAATTTCAATGCCTAGTAGTGTATTTCACGAAATCGAGCAAATTGTAAGGTTTTGGTCTGCAACTAACAGAAACAATAATTGTGATCAACTTGCTGAAATCTCCAAATAGCTAATCACGTAATATACTCTCAGTTTAATTGGTTTTTCAGGGCATATAGGCTGACCAGCCAGAACATTATCACCAGATACCTAATAGCCGGTACGTCCGCCCTTGGTACAGAAAAAAGCGGTGACGCTTCGTGGCAGGTAAGCATTGACGCCCTGGTAGGTGGCTGGAGGTGTTGGCATCATATGTGCGTACAGAACTCATCTAACTCTCTTAAGTTCCGGTGAGGGCAGCGATGAGCTCTGACACCACACTCAGTCACATCCCAGATGTGTTCGATCGAGGTCCGATATGGCGGGCTGGGGGCCCAGCATATCAACTGGAACTCGCCACTGTGTTCCTCGAACCACTCCCCCACCCTCCTGACCTTGTGACATGACACACAGTCTTGTTGACAAACGCCACTGCTGTCGGGAAACACGATCGTCATGAAGGGGTGTACATGCTCTGCAGCCACTGTACAATACTCCTTGACCGTCATGGTGCCTTGCACGAGCTCTACTGGACCCAAGGACGGCCACGTGAATGTTTCACAGAACATAATGGAGCCACCGGCCGCTCGTCTCCGTCCCGGAGTACAGGTATCAAGGAGTTGTTCGACTGGAAGATGACGGATTCGCGCCCTTCCATCGGTATGATGAACAAAGAAAAGGGATTTCTCAGACCGTGCAACACTCTACCACTGCGCCAACGTCCAGTGCCGATCGTCACGTTCCCATTTCAGTCATAATTGTCGATGTTGTGGTGTGGCACATTGGCACACGCACGGGTCCTCATCTGTGGAAGCCCATCGTTAGGAGTGTTCGGTGTGCGGCGGCGCGGTCCTTTCCGTCCCTTTACGAAGGACCTGCACCTACCTGTGAACATTGTCTCAGCAGATCATCAGTAGGAAAGCCGAGTGAAACCTACTGTACTCCGATGTGAACCAGGCTGCAAATAAAGTCACTAATCTACGTTTCGGGAGAAACACGAAATGAAAGGTTGGAAATTTTGTCCTCAATTAATATATTCTGAAACTTAGGTGAACAAGTATCGCTGCCAAGCCCGTGCTAGTCTTCATACAGTCACTCACAATCCTGCTCACTCACGTTAGCAAGTTTATGGTGTTGCATTTCGCGGAAACGTAATAGCTGCAAAAATACTGATTGTTTTAGATCGATAATGCTCGCCAAATATTAAGTCTGTCGGTATCAAATGCAGTCACAGTTTTTAGCCACCGACCTGCTCAATACGCCACGCGGAATGTATGTCTTATCTCGTCAAAAAATTCACTTAAAAACTCCGAAATTTCTACACACCCGTCGGATTAATTATGCCGTCACTTTACCACACTTTTGATGTATGAAACACTGCTAGATCCGATAACTTATCATTTCCATCGGAACTACTACTACACACGTCCGATGTCTTTCATGGCTAGGCTTCGACCCTTTCCTAGAATTCTCTGAGTCTTCGCTACCAGCAGAGGAAGGCACGCGAAGAATATTGCTTTACCATTGGTCAGTTTACTCAACAGCCAATAGCAGAACAACACTCTCCCGCGTCAGTCAGCGCTTTCCATCAATAACCAATCGCAAAATAGTAAACCTAACGACTGCACATTTTACCGGCGTAATTATCTAATATGCTGAAGTTTTGCTTATGAAGTTATTTACTATTGTTATTTATACCCGAATTAACTTGCCCTTTACCATAAAGTTACTTTACAAATCTATTCTACAAAAATCCCCTTTGTGCATATCCATACTTCTTCGAAATGATCCCACACTAAATCCTACTACACAACTCGTTAAACAATTATCTTCATATTAACGTTACACCACACTCACGCATCATTCACACTGCTAAAACACATTTATAACATTTTACCTACACAAAGAGACATAATAACACTTTATGAAAATACTAGAACAGTTTATGAAAAACATTCTATTACTTTAGTGCACTCTAGTGGGCACAACCGAAACTAAATCACAGTCCCCCTACCCAATACTGTCCTCTATCGACTGATACATAAACTACGTGCCCGTCCGGTCTCGCGTCACTATCTGTCACTCTCCAGCTCTGAAACACATCTTCCACTTAAACGCCTCCAAGGCAGGATCGGTATACGGCGCTACACCTCAGGTGCACTGGCTGTTCAGACACACCTGTACTGTGCGCAGCATTTAAGTCTGATGTTATTTCCAACACAGTTCGCTGCCTGTCCTGTTTTACCAGTCTGGCCGGCCTACGACGTCCGACATCTGAAACGAGGGGGTGACCGCCCGATCCCACGATGTCAGTACGTTGTTTCACCTTTCAGTCGTCACCTGCTGAAGACACTAGCCACTGAACTCTTCGAACACCCGAAAAGTCGCGCATTTTCCTAAATGCTCGTGCCTAACCTCAGGGCCATCACAATCTGTCTTCGGTCAAGCTCAGACAGAAAGCGCGCCTTCCACATTCTACACGCGGACAGCACGCTCACTGGTACCCATACACTCTGCGTGGTCTGACTAGCCGTCATTCCTCGCCAGGTCACGCTGCTATCGCCTGGATGGGGTATACCCATAATAGGTCTGTGGTCATAACATTCTGGCTGGTCAGTCTACAGGCTGTTCCGAAAAGGTACGGCCAAACTTTCAGGAAACATTCCTCACACACAAATAAAGAAAATAAGTTATGTGGACATGTGTCTGGAAACGCTTAATTTCCATGTTAGAGCTCATTTGAGTTTCGTCAGTATGTACTGTACTTCCTCGATTCACCGCCAATCGACCCAATTGAAGGAAGGTAATGTTGACTTCGGTGCCTGTGTTGACATACGACTCATTGCTCTAAAATACTAGCATCAAGCAAGTCAGTAGGTAGCATCAACAGGTTAGTGTTCATCACGAACGTGGTTTTGCAGTCAGTGCAATCTTTAGGGGCAATAGCCGTGGCGCGGTACGTTTGTATCGAGACAGATTTCCAGAACGAAGGTGTCCCGACAGAAAGACGTTCGAAGCAATTGATCGGCGTCTTAGGGAGCACGGAACATTCCAGCATACGACTCGCGACTGGGTAAGACCTAGAACGACGAGGACACGTGCAATGGACGAGGCAATTCTTCGTGCAGTTGACGATAACCCTAATGTCAGCGTCAGAGAAGTTGCTGCTGTACAAGGTAATGTTGACCACGTCACTGTATGGAGAGTGCTAGGAGAACCAGTTGTTTCCGTACCGTGTACAATGTGTGCAGGCACTATAAGCAGCTGATTGGCCTCCACGGGTACACTTCTGCGAATGGTTAATCCAACAATGCGTCAATCCTCATTTCAGTGCAAATGTTCTCTTTACGGTTGAGGCTTCATTCCAACGTGATAAAATTGTAAATTTTCCAATCAACATGTGTGGACAGACGTGAATCTGCACGCAATCGTGCAATCACGTCATCAACACAGATTTTCTGTGAACGTTTGGTAGGCATTGTTGGTGATGTCTCGATTGGGCCCCATGTTCTTCCACCTACGCTCAATGGAGCACGTTGTCATGACTTCATACGGGATACTCTACCTGTGCTGCTAGAACATGTGCCTTTACAAGTACAACACAACATGTGGTTCATCCACGATGGAGCTCCTGCACATTTCAGTCGAAGTGTTCGTACGCTTCTCAACAACAGATTCGGTGACCGATGGATTGGTAGACGCGGACCAATTCCAAGGCCTCCACGCCCTCCTGACCTCAACCCTCTTGACTTTCGTTTATGGGGGCATTTGAAAGCTCTTGTCTGCCAACCCCGGTACCAAATGTAGAGACTATTCGTGCCCGTATTGTGGACGGCTGTGGTACAATACGCCATTCTCCAGGGATCCATCAGCGCAACAGGGATTCCATGCGACAGAGGGTGGATGCATGTATCCTCGCTAACGGAGTGTTTGAAGTCACGCCGGTGCGTTCTGTTGCTGTGTGTTTCCATCCCATGATTAATGTGATTTGAAGAGAAGCAATAAAATGTGCTCTAACATGGAAAGTAGGCGTTTCCAGACACTTGGCCACATAACATATTTTCTTTCTTTGTGTGCGAGGAACGTTTCCTGAAAGTTTGGCCGTACCTTTTTGTTACACTCTGTATATTGAGCGGAGACTTTTAATGTTTATCAAATGGTTGGAGACACTGAAACAAGATATGAGAGAAGTGACAGTATGCAAAAGTTCTAATACTTTACTGTGTGACAAACACGTGTTGGTAATAATGTACTTTGAATGCAACAGTGTGTCATTAAAAATGGTTCAAATGGCTCTGAGCACTATGGGACTTAACTTCTGAGGTCATCAGTCCCCTAGAACTTAGAACTACTTAAACCTAACTAACCTAAGGACATCACACACAGCCATGCCCGAGGCAGGATTCAAGCCTGTGACCGTAGCAGTCGCGCGGTTCCAGACTGAAGCGCCTAGAACCGGACACAATTAGAGGAAATTGAAAGTAGTAATCTATGATGATGACTCCAGCTCACTTTGGAATACAAGGAAAGCAATCGAAAATGCTTTCAAGCCCGATCTTATCAGTGATATCACCAAATATCAGTGACATCATCAGCCATATGCGTGACAAGTCACGCCCTCCACGTGCCCTGTCGCCTTTCCACCTCTTCTCCAGCTACTATCAGCATGCTATTAACAGTTCATTTTATTTGTCATAATTGATGAAGCCTGAAACTGTATAATTTATTATTTAAAGATTATAACAGTGTAATCAGTAACTAAACAATGATAATTATGTATAATTTAAATAGTCACAGCGTAGTATTTTAGTAAGCATTAAAATGAAATCACAATCACGATCTGATTTGTGTGTGTCATGTTCAAAAGTGTTTATCGTAAAAATTACACAGAGGGATTAACCCGCAGTATTTACACATGTATATGACAGTGTAATATACGACAGCAAATCGCGCGAGCGCGCCCGCACACACACACACACACACACACACACACACACACACACATACACACACACACACACACACACACACACACACACACACACACTTATACATCCCTCATGCTGACGCCTGAAAAACAAAACACGACCATGAAAACTAAAGTAATTTCCAAAATGCTATTACAAATAACATGCTACACATACGGTTAACATTTGAAAAACTAATATGACCAGGCTTATAACTGCAAAAAGTACATGTTAACCAAAAAAATATGCTAAGGAGGCAAACATACAAAGAAGCAGGCACTCTTAATTATTGAAAGAATATAATTAAGTCCATTATTTGAAATGCTCCGTGTAATGTACAGTCCACCCTCAAATTAAATACACTCCTGGAAATGGAAAAAGGAACACATTGACACCGGTGTGTCAGACCCACCATACTTGCTCCGGACACTGCGACAGGGCTGTACAAGCAATGATCACACGCACGGCACAGCGGACACACCAGGAACCGCGGTGTTGGCCGTCGAATGGCGCTAGCTGCGCAGCATTTGTGCACCGCCGCCGTCAGTGTCAGCCAGTTTGCCGTGGCATACGGAGCTCCATCGCAGTCTTTAACACTGGTAGCATGCCGCGACAGCGTGGACGTGAACCGTATGTGCAGTTGACGGACTTTGAGCGAGGGCGTATAGTGGGCATGCAGGAGGCCGGGTGGACGTACCGCCGAATTGCTCAACACGTGGGGCGTGAGGTCTCCACAGTACATCGATGTTGTCGCCAGTGGTCGGCGGAAGGTGCACGTGCCCGTCGACCTGGGACCGGACCGCAGCGACGCACGGATGCACGCCAAGACCGTAGGATCCTACGCAGTGCCGTAGGGGACCGCACCGCCACTTCCCAGCAAATTAGGGACACTGTTGCTCCTGGGGTATCGGCGAGGACCATTCGCAACCGTCTCCATGAAGCTGGGCTACGGTCCCGCACACCGTTAGGCCGTCTTCCGCTCACGCCCCAACATCGTGCAGCCCGCCTCCAGTGGTGTCGCGACAGGCGTGAATGGAGGGACGAATGGAGACGTGTCGTCTTCAGCGATGAGAGTCGCTTCTGCCTTGGTGCCAATGATGGTCGTATGCGTGTTTGGCGCCGTGCAGGTGAGCGCCACAATCAGGACTGCATACGACCGAGGCACACAGGGCCAACACCCGGCATCATGGTGTGAGGAGCGATCTCCTACACTGGCTGTACACCTCTGGTGATCGTCGAGGGGACACTGGATAGTGCACGGTACATCCAAACCGTCATCGAACCCATCGTTCTACCATTCCTAGACCGGCAAGGGAACTTGCTGTTCCAACAGGACAATGCACGTCCGCATGTATCCTGTGCCACCCAACGTGCTCTAGAAGGTGTAAGTCAACTACCCTGGCCAGCAAGATCTCCGGATCTGTCCCCCATTGAGCATGTTTGGGACTGGATGAAGCGTCGTCTCACGCGGTCTGTACGTCCAGCACGAACGCTGGTCCAGCTGAGGCGCCAGGTGGAAATGGCATGGCAAGCCGTTCCACAGGACTACAACCAACATCTCTACGATCGTCTCCATGGGAGAATAGCAGCCTGCATTGCTGCGAAAGGTGGATATACACTGTACTAGTGCCGACATTGTGCATGCTCTGTTGCATGTGTCTATGTGCCTGTGGTTCTGTCAGTGTGATCATGTGATGTATCTGACCCCAGGAATGTGTTAATAAAGTTTCCCTTTCCTGGGACAATGAATTCACGGTGTTCTTATTTCAATTTCCAGGAGTGTATTTATACATGTAAAAATTTTTATGATACTTGTCAAGTGTTATAATGAAATCTTTATAACAATTCGATGTTGTGTTATTGGTGGTTCATTGGAATGCACTATCACCACCTAACATTTTTACAAGTTTTTCAGTAATGTTTCACTTTAGTCAGCAGCGATTTAGGAGAAGAAGATGAAGTATCAGTGAAACATTTAATCAGTGTTATTAACAGCCTAATATTGCTTTTTAGTGTGTGTGAACAAGTCCTGGTAGACCTTAAGCCAAAAGAACTTTTGAGGTAAACAGCAATATTCACTAATCTGAATTAAGTATTTCCTATAATCAGCCATGAAATAAAATCAACGCGTAGAAATAGATATGTGAAAACACACCATCATATACACAATATGGGCAAAAGACAAAGAAATTGAGCAAACCATGTTAAGATGATGTTATTGTGATGTAATACGTAATTGGTACTTCTTGAAATACACCTGGAGAACATCTGTGTTTGCACCAGAGTCCTTAGTTTGCATACAAGACAACCAAACATTGTGACAGAGATAAAACGTAGCCAAAGATAGTGGTGCAACAAGTCGGAGTTGATATCTCGAAAGTAAAATTCTTGCCATAAAAATAAAATTATTTATCAAAAACATGCAAGACGTTTATTGTAATAAGCATGTATAATTATAGATGTCTTATTGCAAACGAAAATTCGACCTTTGCAGCAAAATAAAATTGTGTACATCTCAAAAGTATGTAAGGCTCCGAGCACAAAACTCACCTGACACTACGCTAATAAATTAATTGTTCTGTGAGATTAAACATAATACGCATGGTTTGCATGTTGGCAGTTCTGATAAAAACTTTCTAGTTTTATCTATACTTGTTAACGCCTTAAGTTAAATTGTCATGCTACACTTTGCAAGTACAATGGACCATCATATTAAATATTTTCTCATTTGAATTTTCTGTATAACTTACTAAAATACATAGAGCTTGCTTATTGAAATTATTGAAATACGTACAGGTTAGTAGACGAGCATATTTCGAATTTTGAACCACTCCTTAAGTTCACCTAAATAAATAAAAATTGGTTGCAAAACACACATGGTCACTAGTGCAGATCTAAATTATAGCTTAAAGTGCACTTGTCAACGAGAATTATTGAAGTAAACAATGTTACGCATTTGCTTAATGACTGCTGACCGTCTGTCAAACGGACAATGAACACTGGAATATAGGTTTAAATAAACAAGTAAGCAGAGCGGACAACTTGTCTGTCAGTGCCGTTGCATGGCAGGAACTACCATCAGATGCAAGACGCTAACATCCACTTCACTTACATTCTTACGCAGTTCTGTATCTACTGCAAAGTTTCACAAGCACTTCCAGATAACTGGGATGGAGACAGACTCTCTTTCCTTCGGTGGCATGAACTGAAATAATTGACTACACACCGTTAAACATGGGACTATGATTCACGGCCTCAGTTTTCGTGGACTTCGAACATTTAAGCAATTTTTTTCCGTTCTAGGCACACCCGCTGTATGGGGTTATCAATAGTTCAAGGATTCCTAATGGCTCAGGGGGTTCCCGGGTTGAGTCTGCCTAGTTGCTCACGGCCACAATCATGACAAACAGATTTCGTCAGTCTCTGGCGAAATATGATTTAGCATTCGATCAATGGCAAGACCATTATAGATCCTGCACAACCTCCGATTGGGAGGTCCTTTTGCAGAATTTTGCCTTTAGGAATTTAAATTTGGATGGTCAGATTGGAATCTGAAATGTTGAAATTCCAAATATGAAACCAGTATGGAGTCGCAGTAGTCAGATTGACGAAATAGATTTATTCCCGAAAGGGGGAAAAATGTGTTGCTTTACTTACTTAATGCGCCTCGTATATTTTTACGTCATCACGCTATGAAAAGAATCTCCCACACATCGTCGAGTGGCATCCGTCTTTCGTGGATTAGTTCATTTGAACTAGTTACTTCGTGGACTACAATCCCTAATCGTGACTCAACGTACAGTGGGTGATGAACAAATGAGTCACTGAGCTAGCTGCACCTCGGAGACCCCTGGTGGCAACAACCTGAGCTGAAAACTTAAAAGTGGCACGAAAGTTAACTTTTAGTTTCGATGCTTAAACTTAAATTCACTCCAAGTTTCTCTCCTCATTCGTACAGAAGATGCCTTCTGGCTAAATCGGATGGATCTTTTTGAAACAACGTTCGTAATGTGTATGTCAATGAATATGTCTTTGCCAGGCAACGACTGTCACGAGCAACGTGATGTGAAATGTATTAGATTAGATTAGATTAGATTAGATTAATACTTGTTCCATAGATCATGAATACGACACTTCGTAATGATGTGGAACGTGTCAGGTTAATAAAAGATGTCTGTACAAGAAATTACATTACACAAAATATTGCATGACACTAATGATTAAGTTTTTTTTTTTACTTTATATCTAAAAATTCAGCCAATGAGTAGAAGGAGTTGTCATCTAGAAATTCTTTTAATTTATTTTTAAATGTTAGTTGGCTATCTGTCAGGCTTTTGATGCCGTTTGGTAGGTGCCCAAAGACTTTTGTGGCAGCATAATTTACCCCTTTCTGTGCCAAAGTCAGATTTAACCCTGCATAGTGAAGATCATCCTTTCTCCTGGTGTTATAGGTATGCACACTGCTATTACTTTTGAATTGGGTTGGATTATTATCAACAAATTTCATAAGGGAATATATATACTGTGAGGTTACTGTGAGGATCCCTAGATCCTTAAATAGATGTCTGCAGGATGACTGTGGGTGGGCTCCAGCAATTATTCTGATTACACGTTTTTGTGCAATGAATACTTTTCTACTCAACGATGAATTACCCCAGAATATGATGCCATACGAAAGCAGTGAATGAAAGTAGGCATAGTAAGCAAATTTACTGAGATTCTTATCACCAAAATTTGCAATAACCCTAATAGCATACGTAGCTGAACTCAGACGTTTCAGCAGACCATCAATGTGTTGCTTCCAGTTTAACCTCTCATCAATGGACACACCTAAAAATTTTGAAAATTCTACCTTAGCTACAGACTTCTGTTCAAATTCTATATTTATTACTGGAGTTGTGCCATTTACTGTACGGAACTGTATATACTGTGTTTTATCAAAATTTAAAGAGAGTCCGTTTGCTGAGAACCACTTAATAATTTTGTGAAAAACATCATTTACAATTACATCACTTAGTTCTTGGTTTTTGGATGTTATTACTATACTTGTATCATCAGCAAAAAGAACTAACTTTGCATCTTCATCAATGTGGAATGGTAAGTCATTAATGTATATCAAGAACAGTAAAGGACCTAAGACCGAACCCTGTGGGACCCCGTGCTTGATAGCACCCCAGTTTGAGGAATCAGCTGTTTTAACATTACACGAACCACTTATTTCAACTTTCTGCATTCTTCCAGTTAAGTATGAATTAAACCATTTGTGCACTGCCCCACTCAAACCATAATGATTTAGCTTATCTAAAAGAATTCCATGATTTACACAATCAAAGGCCTTTGAGAGATCACAAAAAATACCAATGGGTGATGGCCGGTTATTCAGAGCATTTAATATTTGATCAGTGAAAGCATATATAGCATTTTCTGTTGAAAAGCCTTTCTGAAAACCAAACTGACATTTTGTTAGTACTTTGTTTTTACAAATATGGGAGGCTACTCTTGAATACATTACTTTCTCAAAAATTTTTGATAGAGCTGTCAGAAGAGAGATTGGGCGGTAGTTGTTGACATCCGACGTATCCCCCTTTTTATGCAATGGTTTTACAATGGCATATTTCAGTCTATCAGGGAAAACACCCTGCTCCAAAGAGCTATTACATACGTGGCTGAGAATTCTACTTATCTGTGGGGAACAAGCTTTAAGTACTTTGCTGGAAATGCCATCAATTCCGTAAGAGATTTTACTTTTCAGTGAGTTTATTATTTTACTGATTTCAGAGGGAGAGGTTGGTGGAATTACAGCTGTTTCAAACTGTGCAGGTATGGCCTCTTCTATTAATAGCCTTGCCTCTTCTAGTGAAGATCTAGATCCTATTTTCTCCACAACATTTAAAAAATGATTATTCAAAATATTTTCAATTTCTGATTGTTTGTTAGTGCACTTGTCATTCAATTTTATTGCACTAAAGTCTTCCTGTGCTCTTGGTTGCCCTGTTTCCCTTTCAATAATATTCCAAATTGCTTTAATTTTATTATCAGAGTTACTGATCTCAGACATGATACACATGCTTCTGGACTTTTTAATAACTTTTCTTAGTACCGCACAATAGTTTTTATAATATTGAACAATTTCGGGGTCAGTACTCCATCTTGCTGTTAGATACAGTTCTCTTTTGCGGTTGCAAGATATTCTTATTCCTTTAGTTAGCCAAGGTTTTTTATATGTTTTCTTGGAATTATGTTTAACTATTTTCTTGGGAAAACAATTTTCAAATACCCTTAAAAATGTATTGTGAAATAAGTTATATTTCAAGTTTGCATCGGGTTCCTTATACACTTCATCCCAGTCTAGCTGCTGTAGGCTTTCCCTAAAGTTTGCAATATTTATATTGTTAATTGAACGCACTGCTTTGAAAGTCTGATTTATTATACTGCATGGAGCTATGTCATGTATTGTTCGACCACCCTAAGATTAGGGCCTTTTCAGGATCTGTAAAGGAAGATACTAGTATACTTTAGACGGACGTGAACCGTATCCCTTGCATCTGCATATACACTCCTGGAAATGGAAAAAGGAACACATTGACACCGGTGTGTCAGACCCACCATACTTGCTCCGGACACTGCGACAGGGCTGTACAAGCAATGATCACACGCACGGCACAGCGGACACACCAGGAACCGCGGTGTTGGCCGTCGAATGGCGCTAGCTGCGCAGCATTTGTGCACCGCCGCCGTCAGTGTCAGCCAGTTTGCCGTGGCATACGGAGCTCCATCGCAGTCTTTAACACTGGTAGCATGCCGCGACAGCGTGGACGTGAACCGTATGTGCAGTTGACGGACTTTGAGCGAGGGCGTATAGTGGGCATGCGGGAGGCCTGGTGGACGTACCGCCGAATTGCTCAACACGTGGGGCGTGAGGTCTCCACAGTACATCGATGTTGTCGCCAGTGGTCGGCGGAATGTGCACGTGCCCGTCGACCTGGGACCGGACCGCAGCGACGCACGGATGCACGCCAAGACCGTAGGATCCTACGCAGTGCCGTAGGGGACCGCACCGCCACTTCCCAGCAAATTAGGGACACTGTTGCTCCTGGGGTATCGGCGAGGACCATTCGCAACCGTCTCCATGAAGCTGGGCTACGGTCCCGCACACCGTTAGGCCGTCTTCCGCTCACGCCCCAACATCGTGCAGCCCGCCTCCAGTGGTGTCGCGACAGGCGTGAATGGAGGGACGAATGGAGACGTTCGTCTTCAGCGATGAGAGTCGCTTCTGCCTTGGTGCCAATGATGGTCGTATGCGTGTTTGGCGCCGTGCAGGTGAGCGCCACAATCAGGACTGCATACGACCGAGGCACACAGGGCCAACACCCGGCATCATGGTGTGAGGAGCGATCTCCTACACTAGCTGTACACCTCTGGTGATCGTCGAGGGGACACTGGATAGTGCACGGTACATCCAAACCGTCATCGAACCCATCGTTCTACCATTCCTAGACCGGCAAGGGAACTTGCTGTTCCAACAGGACAATGCACGTCCGCATGTATCCCGTGACACACAACGTGCTCTAGAAGGTGTAAGTCAACTACCCTGGCCAGCAAGATCTCCGGATCTGTCCCCCATTGAGCATGTTTGGGACTGGATGAAGCGTCGTCTCACGCGGTCTGTACGTCCAGCACGAACGCTGGTCCAACTGTGGCGCTAGGTGGAAATGGCATGGCAAGCCGTTCCACAGGACTACATCCAGCATCTCTACGATCGTCTCCATGGGAGAATAGCAGCCTGCATTGCTGCGAAAGGTGGATATACACTGTACTAGTGCCGACATTGTGCATGCTCTGTTGCCTGTGTCTATGTGCCTGTGGTTCTGTCAGTGTGATCATGTGATGTATCTGACCCCAGGAATGTGTCAATAAAGTTTCCCCTTCCTGGGACAATGAATTCACGGTGTTCTTATTTCAATTTCCAGGAGTGTATATCTGCATTCATACCCGGCAATCCGCCTTGCGGTGTGTGGTGGACGGTACTTCGTATACGACTTTCACTCCCCTACCCCCCCCCCCCCCCCTACCCCTTTTCCTGTTCCATTCACGAAGAGTTCGCGGGAAGAACAATTGCCGATAAGACTCCGTGTGGGCTTGAGTGTGTCAACTTCTATTGTTCATGGTCTCTTCGCGAGATATATGTAGGAGGAAGAAATATATTTATTCACTCTTCTAGGAACGTGTGCTCTCGAAAATTTAAAATTAAGCCACACAATGACGCAGAACAACTCTTGTAGTGTGTTGCACTGACGTTGATTGATCATGTCTATGAGGCTCTCATACCTGTCAATTAAATCTGTAACGTAACGCGCCGCTCTTCTTTGGATATTCTCTACTTCATCAGTCCTAGCTGATACGGATCCCATACTTACGAGCAGTATGCAAGTATTGGTCAGGTAAGTGTTTCGTAGGCCACTTTCTTTGTTGATGTGCTACATTTCCAGAGGATTCTCCTAACGAATTTGAGTCTGGCATCTGCCTTACTCGTGATTTATTTTATATGGTCGTTGCACGCGGATGCTCCTATGTATTTTATATAGGTAAGTGCTTCCAATTATTGTTCTGAAATTTTTTAATCACACAATAAAAGGTCTTTTGCCTATGTGTTCACAATACTTTACATCTGTTTATGCTGAGGGTCAACTGCCACTCCCTGCACCAGATCTCGATCCTGTGCAGGTCTTCCTGTATTTCGCTACAATTCTCCACCAACGTGACTTCCCTGTGTACAATAGCACCATCCGCGAAAAGCCTCAAGTTGCTTCCGACTTCATCTAATAGGTCATATATGTATATACGAGGGCTATCCACAAAGTACATTACGTTTTGGAATTAAAAATAAATAAAATATTGGAAATTTTTTTATTATATACAGATGAAAGCCACACTTAAATACTACTTTTTTACATAGTTGCCATTTAAATTAAGGCACTTATCGTAGCGATAGACGAGCTTGGAAATTCCTTCGCCGTAAAATTCGGCCGCCTGCGCCTTCAACCACGTGGTTACCTCTTCTTGAAGCTGTGTGTCGTCATCAAAACGCTGCGTAGCCAGCCACTTCTTCATTGCTGGGAATAAGTGGAAGTCGCTCGGTGCCAGGTCGGGACTGTACGGCGGATGAGGAAACAACTCCCACTTAAAAGATTCGAGAACTTCACGAGTGGCATTTGCTGTGTGGGCCCGGGCGTTGTCGTGAATCAGCAAGATCTTTGAGCCCAACTTTCCCCTGCGCTTGTTTTGTATTGCTCTTCTGAGGTTGTGCAGAGTTTGGCAATACCGCTGAGAGTTTATTGTAGTGCCCCTTTCCAGGAAATCCACAAAAATCACACGTTTTCTGCCCCAAACGAGGTAACCACGTGGTTGAAGGCGCAGGCGGCCGAATTTTACGACGAAGGAATTTCCAAGCTCGTCCATCGCTACGATAAGTGCCTTAATTTAAATGGCAACTATGTGGAAAAGTAGTAAAGTGTGGCTTTCATCTGTATGTCATAAAAAAATTTCTAGTACTTTATTCATTTTTAATTCCAAAACGTAATGTACTTTATGGATAGCCCTCATATATATATCTCCTAGAAGAATACAAAGTAGACAACAAAACACGGGCTATCATAGAGCAAACTTTGACCAACACGATCTTCAAAGTAAAGTTCTGTGGGGAACTATCAGAGCCCTTCGAAATTCGCACAGGTGTCCGACAAGGCGATGGCCTCTCACCTCTCCTTTTCAATCTAGTGTTAGATGAGGTAATGAATGGGAAGCATCACAACAGGGGATAACCTTACGAACCTACAGATTAAATGCCTGGCTTTTGCAGACGATTTGGCTATTGTCACGAAAGGTATAAATGAAACAAAAGACGCTATTTAAAAACTATACAAAATCGCTTCCAAAACTGGACTACAGATCTCTTACGAAAAGACAGTTCACGAGCACAAAGAAACTCTCATCTCTGAACACAAAGTACGGCACGATTTACAAAACAGCGAACTTCAAATACCTCGGTGAAACACTACAGATGAGTGGACATAACGGAGACTCAAACGGAGAAAGAAAAACTAAACTGGAGAAGGCATACAAAGTAGAGGGGAAATATACATATATAGCAAAACAATTACAATGTATAAAGACACAAAAATGTCATATCTTCCGGCAACAAACAACGGAAAAAAATTATAGTACAATAGATGGAAATAGGAGGCTATGCATTTCCGGCGTTACAATCTTTGGTCCTGTGGTGGCGCTAGCGTTTACAGTGTGTTGTGATTTAATATACATCCTTGCTTACCGAGGTTTTAAATTTGTTTGCACACTTCTCACTCCTCGTTGCATTTATACCTTGAAACGACAGGGTGTGGACCTGTCTAAATATCGGTGGTGGTCGAAGACATCATCCGGCTGCTTTCCCGTTAGTTGCTCGAACAGTCATGAACAATTCAATTGGAAATAGGTGCCGTGCTGGGAGGGTGTTACTGTCATGACTTGAATATTTGAACTTGTCACCTGATTTTTTGGGGGGGTGGGGGGCATGGTGCTGCGTACTGGCTATAGACGTGTCGTTCAGTCACAGGATGGACGAATTGCACGATACCAGTGCCATGTAGTGGTCACGTTGCGGGCACTCGACACATTGACACCCAGACGCCGTGCAAGCACTGCACGTCCTACGCATTGCACCGGCTTGGTAGCGTCAGTACTTCGATTCGGAGGAAAACGTCTTTATCGTCGTATTGAGGGCATAGGTCGCCGCTGACAACAGCGAATTGTGATAGCTAATATGTGCGACCAAGTGAGGAACTCACTAGCCAATTTATTACTTGATACTAACAAGCTGTTAGTAGTAGTTTATCCTGTAATGAAGTAGAAGTGGATAGTTCCTGTGAATTATTATGGGTGGAGGTTACACTCAACAACCGTGCTAGGTTAATAATTGGTGAAACGTCCCCTTAGAAAAATTAATGAATTACTGTGCTGATAAACCTCTTACATTATTTGATTTTCAACAGCTGAGCAAAACTGAACGTACTCAGACATTACTCTCTTTACTTATTCTGATCATCACTAAACTGACACACAATATTTTTAGCGTAACGCAATCTGACTTTCAAAATTCCCTACAAAAGAATGGTCCTGACTAACATTAACCTAGACCTTTCACAAGTCACTTACCTCACAAAAATCTTCGTTACTCGAACTACTGCAATACAGCGAGCGCCACTACTGCCAGCTAAATAAAAAGATTCTAACTACTGAAGGCACTAACTACTGATAGACATAGTTAGCAAATGAAAGATTTTGATAGAGATCAAACAATATATTTACCTCAATAGTATTCAAAAGTGATAATATATATATCAGTCCATGATATCCAATATTACAAATTTACTCTTTCTGATGGACACACGTCCAGATCGTCCGCTCTCAAAATTCCGCCATCTCTCTCTCCACATCCACCACTGCTGGCGGCTCACCTACAAATGTGCAGCGCTACGCGCTGTTAACAGCCAACTGCCGAACACTACAATAGGCAACAACAATGCAAACCAGCCACAGACTGCACACAGCACACTCAGTGATTTTCACACAGAGCGCTACGTGGCGTTACCAATATAAAAACCTAAACAGCCTACTTACATTGGTTCCTTTTATGGACCTCCCGACTCAGCAGCAGCATTAGTGGCACAACAACTGAGAGAAAATCTGGAATACGTTTCACACAAACTTTCTCAGCATGTTATAGTGGAGATTTCAATTTACCAGATATAGACTGGGACACTCAGATGTTTAGGACGGGCGGTAGGGACAGAGCATCGAGTGACATTATTCTGAGTGCACTATCAGAAAATTGCCTCGAGCAATTAAACAGAGAACCGACTCGTGGAGATATCTTTGACCTACTGATAACAAACAGACCCTAGCTTTTCGACTCTGTAAGCGCAAAACAGTGACTCAGTGATCATAAGGCCGTTGCAGCAGCCCTGAATATGAAAGTAAAGGGGAGGAAGGTTTATGTATTTACCAAAAGTAATAGAAGGGCGATTTAAGACTACCTAACAGATCAAAACGAAAATTTCTGTTTCGACACTGACAATGTTGAATGTTTATGGGAAAAGTTCAAGGCAATCGTAAAATGCGTTTTAGAGAGGTACGTCCCGAGTAAAACTGTGAGGGACAGGAAAAACCCACCGTCGCTCAACAACAAAGTTAGGAAACTACTGCGAAAGCAAAGAGAGCTTCACTGCAAGTTTAAACGCAGCCAAAACCTCCCAGACAAACAGAAGCTACACGATGTCAAAGTTAGCGTAAGGAGAGCTATGCGTGAAGCGTTCAGTGAATTCGAAAGTACAATTCTATGTACCGACTTGACAGAAAATTCTAGGAAGTTCCGGTCTTACGTTAAATCAGTAAGTGGCTCGAAACAGCATATCCAGACACTCCACGATGATGATGACATTGAAACACAGGATGACACGCGTAAAGATGAAATACCAAACACCTTTTTCCAAAGCTGTTTCACAGAGGAAGACCGCACTTCAGTTCCTTCTCTAAATCCTCGCACAAACGAAAAAATGGCTGACGTCGAAATAAGTGTCCAAGGAATAGAAAAGCAACTGGAATCACTCAACACAGGAAAGTCCACTGGACCTGACGGGATACCAAATCGATTCTACACAGAGTACGCGAAAGAACTTGCTCCCCTTCTAACAGCCGTGTACCGCAAGTATGTAGAGGAATGGAAGGTTCCAAATGATTGGAAGAGAGCACAGGTAGTCCCAGTCATCAAGAAGGATCGTCGAGCAGATGCGAAGAACTATAGACCTATATCTCTGACATCGATCTGTTGTAGAATTTTAGAACATGTTTTTTTGCTCGTGTATCATTTCGTTTCTGGAAACCCAGAATTGCTCTGTAGGAATCAACATGGATTCCAGAAACAGCGATCGTGTGAGACCCAACTCGCTTTATTTGTTCATGAGACCCAGAAAATATTAGATACAGGCTCCCAGGTAGGTGCTATTTTCCTTGACTTCCGGAAGGCGTTCGATACAGTTCCGCACTGTCGCCTGATAAACGAAGTAAGAGGCTATGGAATATCAGACCAACTGTGTGACTGGATTGAAGAGTTTTTAGCAAACAGAACACAGCATTTTGTTCTCAATGGAGAGACGTCTACAGACGTTAAAGTAACCTCTGGCGTGCCACAGGGTAGTGTTTTCGGACCATTGCTTTTCACAATATATATTAGTGACCTAGTAGATAGTGTCGGAAGTTCCATGCGGCTTTTCGCGGATGACGCTGTAGTATACAGAGAAGTTGCAGCATTAGAAAATAGCAGCGAAATACAGGAAGATCTGCAGCGGATAGGCACTTGGTGCAGGGAGTGGCAACTTACCCTTAACATAGACGAATGTAATGTATTGCGGTTACATAGAAAGAAGGATCCTTTATTGTACGATCATATGATGCCGGAACAAACACTGATAGCAGTTACTTATCTAAAATATCTGGGAGTATGCGTGCGGAACGATTTGAAGTAGAATGATCATATAAAATTAGTTGTTGGTAAGGCGGGTACCAGGTTGAGATTCATTGGGAGAGTCCTTAGAAAATGTAGTCCATCAACATAGGAGGTGGCTTACATAACACTCGTTCGACCTATTCTTGAGTATTGCTCATCAGTCTGGGATCCGTACCAGGTCGGGTTGACAGAGGAGATAGAGAAGATCCAAAGAAGAGCGGCGCGTTTCGTCACAGGGTCATCTGGTAAGCGTGATAGCGTTACGGAGATGTTTAGCAAACTCAAGTGGCAGACTCTGCAAGACAGGCGCTCTGCATCGCGGTGTAGCTTGCTGTCCAGGTTTCGAGAGGGAGCATTTCTGGATGAGGTATCGAATATATTGCTTCCCTTTACTTGTACCTCCCGAGGAGATCACGAATGTAAAATTAGAGAGATCTGAGCGCGCACGGAGGCTTTCCGGCAGTCATTCGTCCCGCGAACCATACGCGACTGGAACAGAAAAGGGAGTTTATGACAATGGCACGTAAAGTGCCCTCCGCCACATACCGTTGGGTGGCTTGCGGAGTATAAATGTAGATGTAGATGAACCGGTGTGTAGGCGTTCCTTCTAGAGTCACCTCATGGATGTGGGTTACAAGCAGCTCCCAGTCTCCTATCCTTACCTGCGCCACTGCTCAAGTACGCCACAGGGCACGGAGATAAGTATCGCAGGAGGAGCACAGCCATTGGACACACTAAGCACGTTTGTGGTACGACGTCTGTTTGGCCAATGGTGCGGAGTGTGTGCAAGCAACAGACGAGCAGCGAACCGCTGCTTGCGAGACGGCTGCTGCTAAATTTTTTCCGGTTACTAACACTGCTTATCTACAGTGCCTTCTCATTTTAATACGACGTTGTGTTCAGGATGGTTAAACACCTTAGGGCCCGCAGTTTCAAGCTCTTGTGAACGATAGTTCGGGAGTTATGAGCGTTTTATCGAAATTTGACTGAAACGGAAATCGGCTCTGGATTGAAGGTATGAATATAAACGTGATTATGAGTGTGTAAGTAGACATTATATTCATGGATTAAAGCCGTTTTCTGATAACAGTGAACTATCGTTCTTTTACTTCTCGCTTCCCCTACCTACTGGCTCTTGTACAAATCTCATATCCTTTGATACAGAGCAAACCCCACTCCCAGGACTTAGGCGTTTGTATTTCTGAAATCTTAATGGTGACCTCTGAGAACTGCATTTGATCAGAAGACCGAAACCGTTCCATTAGTTCACTTAATTCAGTTCTGGTTCCAGTTACGAACTCTACGAACTGCGGCGGATCGGAAGACAGAAAAATCTTTAGTTTATTTACAAGGGAACATTACCAAGTGTCAATAAATGATCTTGATGAAACCTGGCGCATGCGTAGAAGTGGCAAAATAGTGCAATACGCACGTGTTTCTGCCCTATCTCACTTTTACGTGAATCTTAAAAAGTAATTTAGCATTTTAGGTTAAGAGGAAATATCTTTGAAACGATATATAAGAAAGGTTTTCCATGTAAAAGTTGATATTCAGTTAATGTTCTTTAATACTGATAACCATCTTTCGGAATAATTTTGAATTTTGCAAAATATCCCACCACCATTAATTAATTTTGAAAAATGAAAACGTTCTTCACAACATAAATATTAAAGAAGCTTTGAAAACACATAGATCTCTCTGTAACAAAATTGGTTTCTGAAGTACCAGTTTTGGAAAACAACCAACTCTCAACACGGAGTAGGAGTATTTTCAACACGCCTGATTAAAATATCTAAACATTCGTTTCTATTCTAATTATTTACACTACTGCCAATTAAAATTGCTACACGAAAAAAAAAAGTTCAAATGTGTGTGAAATATTATGGGACTTGACGGCTAAGGTCATCACTCCCTAAGCTTACACACTACTTAACTTAAATTATCCTAAGGACAAACAAACACACACCCATGCCCGAAGCAGGACTCTAACCTCCGCCGGGACCAGCCCCACAGCCCATGACTGCAGCGCCATAGACCGCTCGGCTAAACCAGCGCGGCGCTACACCAAGAATAAATGCAGATCATAAACAGGTATTCATTGGACAAATATATTATACTAGAACTGGCATGTGATTATATTTTCACGCAATTTGGGTGTATAGATCCTGAGAAATCAGTACCCAGAACAACCACCTCTGGCCGTAATAACGGCCTTGATACGCCTCGGCGTTAAGTCAAACAGAGCTTGGATGGCGTAGACAGGTACAGCAGCCCATGAACCTTCAACACGATACCACAGTTCATCAAGAGCAGTGATTGGCGAACTGTGACCAGCCAGTTGCTCGACCACCATTGACCAGAAATTTTCAATTGGTGAGATATCTGGAGAACGAAATGGCCATAGCAGCAGTCGAACATTTTCTGTATCCAGAAAGGCCCGTACAGGATCTGCAACATGCGGTCGTTCGTTATCCTGCTGAAATGCAGGGTTTCGCAGGGATCGAATGAAGGGTAGAGCCACGGGTCGTAACACATCTGAAATGTAACGTCCAGTGTTCAAAGTGCCGTCGATGAGAAGAAGAGGTGACCGAGACATGTAACCAGTGGCACCCCATACCTTCATTCCGGGAGATACGCCAGTATGACGATGACGAATACACGCTTCCAATGTGCTACCACCGCGACGTCGCCAAACACGGAAGCGACTATCATGATGCTGTAAACAGAACCTGGATTCGTCCGAAAAAATGACGTTTTGCCATTCGTGCATCCAGGTTCGTCATTGATTACACCATCGCAAGATGTCTGTCATCTCGACTGTTAGTGATACGAGGGCGTTGGGATCCAGCACGGCGTTCCGTATTACCCTGCTGAACCCACCGATTCCATATTCTGCTAACAGTCATTGGATCTCGACCAACGTGAGCAACAATGTCGTGATACGATAAACCACAATCGCGATAGGCTACAATCCGACCTTTATCAAAGTCGGAAACGTGATGGTACCCATTTCTCCTGCTTACACGAAGCATCACAAGAACCTTTCACCAGGAAATCGGTTGGAAACTTTCCTCATGTCAGCGCGTTGTAGGTGTCACCACAGGCGCCAACCTTGTGCGAATGCTCTGAAAAGCTAATCATTTGCATATCACAGCATCTTCTTCCAGTCGGTTAAATTTCGCGTCTGTAGCACGTCATCTTCGTGGTGTAGCAGTTTTAATGGCCAGTAGTGTATTTTACTTATATTTGTTTTGTGTTTCAAACTGTTATTGTACGTTTTAGAGTCATGACTTTTATTTTTCTGTTTTACATATGTGTATTTTGTTAATTGAAAAAATAAGTAAATCATTATTCCGATAGAAAATAATTACAATGATGATAATCTGTAAAGAAATGCTTAAAACATAATGGTTCAAAAATGGCTCTGACCACTATGGGACTTAACATCTGAGGTCAGCAGTCCCCTAGAAGTTAGAACTACTGAAACCTAACTAACCTAAGGACATCACACACATCCATGCCCGAGGCAGGATTCGAACCTGCGACCGTAGCGGTCGCGCGGTTACAGACTGAAGCGCATAGAACCGCTCGGTCACCTCGGCCGGATAAAACATAATGGTTTTTTTACACCTTGCACACAAAATGAACGAAATTTCTTATAATATACATACGATATAAAACAAAATTCGGCAGGATTCAAATTGTAACGAGTGATCTTCTAAATATCCTGATTTGTATCCGACACATTTCAGCACGTTGGTAAGCCTTAACGAAGAGAATTGATTATGTACTAGTGAATGCTGTTGGACTATATTGTTTCTCAAGTGCAGACTGATACCATAATCATTCAACAGCACTAGATCTGAAAATCTACTCACAAAGTTCTTCCAGCATCAGACGCCGTATACGTTCCACTGCTGTACCTCTATCATCGAACTCTCTAGGGTCACTAGACTTTTTTCCATGCTTTAAAAAATCTAACAGTTAGTTTAGGCCGAAAATTTGAGAATCTGCTTTTGAAGCTCCAAATGTCTTTGTAACAGCATCGAAATCTGATAAACAAACGCCTGTTCAGGTCGAAAGATACATCATAGATGTTTTCTTTCCCAGTGATGGAGAAATATCCGTATTGTTGTTACATTCTTGCAACGTTCGTTGTGAAAGAACCGTTTAGAACATCTTACCTGAGGACAAGGAACTTCGTCATCCGATGACCCCAGAGGGCTCGACGTCATAGATACAGACATGGCACGTATACAGCTTTCGATGTTGGGACAATTTTGTAAGAAGATTTTTCACATCTAGTTCTGTTGAATGATTATGATGTCAGTCTGCAATTACGAAACAATACAGTTCAGCTGCAGTCACTTGTGCATAATCCGTTCCCATCGCTAAGGCTTACCAGTGTATTGAAATATGCCCGACAAAAACCAAAATATTTAGAGGATCACCCGTTATAATTTGAAATCGTGCAGGTTTTGGTTTTATATTGGTTGCTCCGTCGTGTGTGTTACGAGAAGAAATCTGGCTCATTTTATGTGCTTGGTATAAAACTAAGTTATGTTTTAAGCATTTACATACAGATTATCATTATTGTAACTATTCCATGTCAAAATAATGAGTTAATATTTTCAATTAACAAAATATAAGTATGTGAAATGGTAAACTAAAAAACAAAACAAAAACATGAATGTAAAACGTAAAATAACAATTTAAAACATAAAACAATTATAAGTAAAATAAATAATTAGAATTGTAATGTGTTTAAATAATTTAATTAGACATGTTGAAAATACTCCGACGCCACAGTGAGTATTGCATATTTTCCAAAATTGGTATTTCAGTAAGCAGCTTTATTACATAGGGATGTGTAACAATTATTTTGTAACAAAAATCTTCCTTTTTCAAAATTAATTAATGGTGGCGGGGTATTTTGCAAAATGTCAAATTATTACAAAAACTAATTATACAATTTTCAAGAACATTAATCGAATATTAACTATTATATGAAAAACATTTTTATATATCATCGTTTCGAAGATATTCCCTCTAAACCTAAAATGCCGAATTACCCTGCAGGTTCTATTTTACCCCTTGAAAGTAAAGGTGGGAACAAACTAAAAATACGTATTTCACTACTTTCCGCCTCTATACATCAGTCCGCTTATTGTTTGGGGAATATTCCCTTGTTAATTCCGATCCTCTCCTGGCTTTGCCTGGGGTTCACAGGTTTTTTATGCTTTATTTGTCCCGTATCTAAATATTTCTTCCACCATTTAGAAAGTCCGCAGCTCGTGGTCTAGTGGCTAGTGTTGATGCCTCTGGATCACAGGAATCGGGTTCGATTCCCGGCCGGGTTGGGGATTTGTTCTACCCGGGGACTGGGTGTTTGTGTTGTCGGCACCATTTCATCATCATTCGTCCAAGAGGCTACATTGGACTGTGTAAAGATTGGGACTTTGTACAGGCGCTGATGGCAGCGCAGTTGAGCGCCACACAAACTAAACATCACATCTTTAGGATAAATGTGCACGAATTATCGAATAAGAACGAGTTTTTCCTTTTTCCAGACTGTGTCAGACAGTAAAAAGAATTGGGACGGAGATACACTCTCTTGGTGGAAATGAGAATAGTTTAAACTTTAGTGCTTCTCACTATCCCAGTTCCAAAAAAAAGGTCTGGGTTAAAATTGAAAATACTCAGCCCATCCGAACAAAAAGACTGCACGTACAAAGACAAAAAGAGTCTTAGAAATATGCATACTGGGTTTGTTCCTGAAGGTCTTTCAATTTTTGTAGGGAATAAAATTTTGGTTTGTGATATTTTAGTTTAAGTGTTTCCTAGGTGCTCTTGAAACGCCCCTTAGAAAAATTTATACACGACTGTGCTTAAACTGACACACAATATTTTTTTAGCGCAACGCAATCTGACTTTCAAAAATCCCTACAAAAGAATGGCCCTGACTAACAATAACCTATACGTTTCACAAATCACTTACCTCACAAAAATCTTCGTTACTCAAGCTACTGCAATACAGCGAGCGCCACTACTGCCAGCTAAATAAAAGATCCAAACTACTGAAGGCACTAACTACTGATAGGCATAGTTAGCAAAAAAGATTTTAATAGAGAACAAACAATGTATTTACCTTAATAGTCATAATATATATATCAGTTCGTGACACCAATTCTCACAAATTTCAAAACTCCGCCATCTCTCTCCCCACATCCACCACTGCTGGCGGCTCACCTCCAACTGCACAACGCTACGGGCTGTTAGCATCCAGCTGCCGCTGCCCAACACTACAATGGCAGACAACAATGCAAACCAGCCACAGACTGCACACGGCACAGCCAGTAATTTTTATACAGAGCGCTACGTGGCGGCGGCGTTACCAATAAAAAAACCTAAACAGCCTACTTACATAGCCCCCATGCTCCCCACAAAAAAATTTACAAGTTGTTTTGGGCAGTGGCCAATACAGATTTTTAAAATTTTTTTCATAATTACAATAACAAAGAAATGAAATGCACACACTTATCGGTACAATGTTGGTCAAAAGCTAAAATTTTCTCACAGTCCATAAAGACAGTCATGATCATTCATCAAAGTAAAATTACAGTGTTTTTCTCAAAGTCTGAGTAGTAAAAGAAAATGCACACGGAAGTAGTGGATTTCCATGCAGTCTTGAAGAAGTAGCGTTGTCCTTCCAACGGAAAGACAGTGCTGACTCTTGACATGCAGACAGGTAATGGGCCACAACAGAGCAAACCCACAGCAGAGTCAGTCGAAGTTTTAAAGAATATTGTTAGGTAGGTCGTCACACAGTAGACCCATTGTCGTCCTGGCAGAGATTACGGTATTGGTGGGCCACCATAAGTGCAGACCGACTGTAGACCTTGTAGAAATAATGGTATTGGTGGGTCATCAAAGGTGTAGACCCACTGTAGTCCTTGTACAGATGGCCAGCAGCCATCTGTTTGACTGCGCAGGCGCACAATCACCATTGAAGAGTCTTGTGAATAATATAGCAAGTCCATAACCATCACTTGTGCACTCACAATTTTTTTTTTGAAATTTCCTTAGAACCAGCAATGCTGTTATCCAGTCCCTTACTGAATTATTAACACACGTGCAAACACTATCAGTCCCTACTTCTCACATATTGTCCATATACTATGACCAACAGAAACGTGTGCAGTGAAATGTAATTTACAAGTTACTTAATTTGATGAACTGGTGTCAATTACAATTTTATAACATGAGAATACAATAACAAAGGTACAAAAAAATATCATTAAAGAACATAATAGTACAGATACCATTTGCAGTAATACAGGCCTTACAAAAGAATAGAAATAACAAATACATCAGTGTTACAGGAATTATGACATAAGTACATACATAAAAGATCAGAATAACTTTTGAAACATCAACTTCACACATGAGCATTAGAACAAAGCAGAATAAATAATGTCTGAACATATTTACAAAGAAAATAACATAGTATTTGAAAAATTCTACAACATAAATCTTATTAGCTAAACACATAAAGACAGGAAAAAGACAAATACACAAGGGTACATAAACACATAGAGGGATAATACGAAAGGAAAGGACAGGGTTTGTTTTACTGCAGTATTTTGCATAGAGATCTTCCTTAGTTCATCATTATTTCCAAAAAGTCCTATCTATACCTGCTTTCTGTACTTTTCTCATCCTCTTTCAAAAATAGTTTTTCTCCACTATACACTAATTTTTTGTGGCCAATTCATTTTCATATAGCTTCTCAATGCTTCTCTTCCAATTCATCATAGTTAGTTTCTTATATAGTCTACCCCCTCTTAAGCTAACTTAAAATCTACTGAGCTCAGATGCTAAACTAAGGGACGACGCAATGCAGCAGCACAAAACGATTAACACAAACAGCAATGAATAAAAAATGCAAGTAAGCATAGCAAGCAGCAATAAATGTAATAACTTATACCTAAACATGACAAACCCACAAGCAGAAAAAATAGTACACTAAAGACAACAACGCAGATAAGGGAAATGTATATTCACATCTTAATGTCTATGTAATTAAAATGGTGCACAACTACTTATTCAATGAAATAAATTACCAAGTACTTGAAAAGAAACTTATGTATGCAGTTCCTGTGAAGGGCAATGTCTTTTTGTGCTTCCTCATTTTTTTTTGAAGTATATCACGAAGTTATTCTTTACTGGGTCTTAATAGTCATAATATATAAATCAGTTCGTGACACCAATTCTCACAAATTTCAAAACTCCGCCATCTCTCTCCCCACGTCCACCTCTGCTGGCGGCTCACCTCCAACTGCACAACGCTACGGGCTGTTAGCATCCAGCTGCCGCTGCCCAACACTACAATGGCAGACAACAATGCAAACCAGCCACAGACTGCACACGGCACAGCCAGTAATTTTTATACAGAGCGCTACGTGGCGGCGGCGTTACCAATAAAAAAACCTAAACAGCCTACTTACACTCTTCCTATAGGTAGGCCTACTTTAACATTAAAAGTGGACCGTGTAGCTCATTCCATGTATCTCATCTAACTAGTTCAATATGAACTACTATGTCAAACGAGTGGTTTCGTAAAAAAAAATTACTTAACCCTTCTGTAGTCGAGATGGCAATGACAACAACGCAACGCGTTTCAACAGGCGCAATTCATTTACGTCGGTGGCGTATGATTTTCGTCGAAACTTCGATACTGCTCCTCTTACAAATCATAGCATTCGACGATGGTACCAGGAATCTCCAGTCTACATAAAACGAAGTCTACAGATCGTCCCCGTATGCTTACATTCAACAGACTTTTGCTAGCGTCCACAGAAGTATGCTCTTGCCAGCCAAGTGTGAACCAGTCCTCACCTCTCGGTCTGGAGTGTTTTGCAGTGGCATTTGTGTTTCAAAGCATTCACGATTCACCTGATGCAAGCCCTTCATGATGCTGATAAACAACAGGGTGTAGAGTTCTGTAAATTAATTCTGAGCGCGAAGATTGTACGCTTCCGTTGGGATTTACTACTGAAATACCATTCCTAATTAGGGATAATAATCGTGAGCATCTCGGACCGCCATCACCGTGTTACAGAGCATTTTATATTGAAATGTAGTATAAGTACTGCACTTTCGAATGCACAGTTTTGAAACATAAATTAAAGAAAAAATTAGTTCACACTATAAATAAGTTTGACGTAAGGATAGTCAGCACTGCGTTTACGTAATAACAAACTTACGTATCAGAAGAAAAACATTCACACATAAACTCATACGAATTACGTTATTAATCATACAGAAAAATAACACTGTAATTAACTTAAATATACTGTGTAGCTAGTAACATTCCGTTACGACACCGTAATGGCTTTTAAAAATTAAATACTGCCAGGAAGTTTTCCTGAAGCGAAATAAAATTAACTTTAATGGCGAACAGTGCTGCTGTAGCTCGTTTGTTTTCGCATTTCGAAGGAATAACTAACATTTTTGTGTTACGATGGTAAACGGAAATGATTTAAACGATTTAAGCTATTTTGCTGAAATAAATTTTAATTTATGACAGTCAAAGGAAGTACAAAAAGAAATTGAGAACCGCACGTTACAAATTATGTTCATCGACTTACCTTTGTGGACGCAGTGTTGAATTAGTGTCACAAGTTTAGGGGTAGACTGGTGCCTCTCTCTTTCTCTCTAAGTGTCTCCGAGGCGATTTTGTGTTAACTAATCAATGGCGGTAAACATTTTCGTCCGTCATTTCACTATATCGCTAGCACACATATATCAAAGATCAGATGCCTTCCTTTGGATACAACAAACGTACATAGTGATACAAAAAGCACGCTTACTCATGCACTGCAATAACCGTGGCAGCAACAGACTGCAGTCACAGTCTACGACAAGCTATACTTTTGACAGCTGAAGCGATGCTAGTGCACCAAGCGGCTGGTGTGTAGAAATATAAGAATGGAATGATATAAATGAAGAACTTGTTATTTTTATTGGTGTTACGTCCGTATTTCCAAGTCACTAACATGGTGGTGACTTTTCCAATACGAAAACGAAAATGTAATCACAGTAACATCCTCTCTCCAGTCTCTGTTAATGCCAACATACAATAATGAAGTCTCAGTGTACTGCAATATACTTGTTTCACAGTAGTAGGACCGTAATCGTACTACCGAAAATTGTTTAAGAAGAGAAATTAACTGTGACCTGATGTGTTTAGGTTCAAAAGGAACTGATTACTAGTATATCCGCGTCCTTGGCACATACTTCCTGAATTCTAATGCTTTATGGCGATTGTACTGTACTTCGTTTCACAAATTTTTTTGAGGATTTCGTACTAGTTTTAATACGTTCAAACTAAGCAGATTTTTGATAATCTTGAATATATTTTTTATTGCTGCTACAATTTATGCCGAAACACATACAACTTCCAAACTTCGCAGAAGCTCTTCTGCGAAACTTGCATAACTAGAACTACTAGAAGAAAGGTTATTTGCGGAGACATGGCTTTGCCGCAGTCTGGGAGATGTTTCCAGAATGAAATTTTCACTCTGCAGCGGAGTCAGCGCTGATTTGAAACTTCCTAGCAGATTAAAACTGTCTGCCGGACCGAGACAGGAACTAGGGATTTTTGCCTTTTGCGAACAGGTGCTCTACCATATGAGCTCTCCAAGCACGACTCGCGACCCGTAGTTTCTACCAGGAGGGAAAGTTTCGCAGGAGAGCTTCTGTGAAGTTTGGAAGATAGGAGACGAGGTACTGGCGGAAGTAAAGCTGTGAGAACAGGTCGTGAGTCGCGCTCAGATTGTAGAGCACTTGCCCGTGAAAAGCAAAGATTCAGAGTTCGAGTCTCGGTCCGAAACACAGTTTTAATCTGGCAGCAAGTTTCAAACTTTGTGTTGTGATTTCGGTTTCGATACCCTAAAAACATTCTCCTTTATAAGATATTTGGAACTATAAATGAACAGTTTTGGTTTGTGACTACGAGCAATGAATGGGCTTTACTGAACCAACTTTCTCATAGAGCAGTGAAATAATAAAAAGGTATTTAATGTGAACGAAGTCAAGATAAATTGCAACCAAAAGTAACTGATATAATGCATCCTAGCAGTGTTGGTGTAGGAATCATACGTGCAATTTGGATGAACCTGTAGACTTTCTACTACAACACCTAACCAGATGGGTCCTTTAAAGGTAAAGTCTCGATCTACTTATCGCCGCGTAACATGGGTCTCAAAGATTCATTGCAACTCGTTCACCTTATATAGCTGAAAAGTTCATTCGAAATTAGGAAATTATGTGCTCTCTAGACTGAATATACTGCACTTAGGCGTGGTTCTTCAATGAACAAGTTTTAAGTGAGAGCATGTGTGGATGGATCCACACTAAAGATTGAAAAATAACATAAGAAACCCGTTTAGAAGAAGGTTAAAATTAATTACTGCATTGTTCAGAAAGTGGATACAAAAGCGCGTGAATCATACACTAACACAAAATAAAAGATGCACCACGAAGGAATTACCCGAATGGGACGGAGATTAGTAGATATGACTTTCATATACAGAAAAACAAATGATTGCAATTTCAGATAAATTGGATGATTTATTCCAGAGAAAGAGCGTCATAAAGTGAGCAAGTCAATAACGGTGTGGTCCACCTTTGGCCCTCAGGCAAGCAGTTATTCGGCTTGGCATTGACTGATAGACTTGGTTGGTCTCCTGAGAGATGTCGTGCCAAATTCTGTGCAACTGTCGCGTTAGGTCGTCAAAATGCCGAGTTGGTTGGTTGGTATGGGAAAGGAGACCAGACAGCGAGGTCATCGTTCTCATCGGATTAGGGAAGGAAGACAGCCGTGCCCTTTGAAAGGAACCATCCCGGCATTTGCCTGGAGCGATTTAGGGAAATCACGGAAAACCTAAATCAGGATGGCCGGACGCGGGATTGAACCGTCGTCCTCCCGAATGCGAGTCCAGTGTCTAACCACTGCGCCACCTCGCTCGGTGCCGAGTTGGTTGGAGGAATCTGCCCATAATGCTATAAAAACGTTCTCAATTCGGCAAAGATCCGGCGACCTAACAAACCGAGATAGGGTTTGTCATGCACGAGGACAAGCAGTAGAAATTCTCGCCATGTGTGAGCGGGCATTATCTTGCTGAAACGTAAGACCAGCATAGTTTGGCAAGAAGGGCAACAAAATGGGGTGCACAATATCGTCGCCGTACTGCTGTGGTCGTGGTCTTGCGGTAGCGTTCTCGCTTCCCGCGCACGGGGCCCCGGGTTCGATTCGCGGCTGGGTCGTGCTGTGCTGTCGCGGATAAGAACCAAAGGAGTTCGTCTATGAAAAGAAATGGCATCCCCGACTGGTTGTAGGCACGTAGGGCGGGCAACAGGTGGGTTGGTGACCCAAAGCTCTCTGGGACATCTCCAGAGGCGTATTCATCTCGGAATCTCATTCAATGAAGTGGAATTGTCTTCAGCTACAAGTCTCGCTTCGAACTGAGCCTCGAACACAGCGAAGACATATAAGGAGATGCTCTGGACATAGGTGGCATACCAACCTGACTGACACCCGGCATACGGCCCGACAACCAGAAGTGTTCGTCCAGGGTGCCATTTCTTTTCGAGCCGGCCGCTGTGGCTGAGCGGTTCTAGGCGCTTCAGTCCGGAACCGCGCTGCTGCTACGGTCGCAGGTTCGAATCCTGCCTCGGGCATAGACGGGTGTTATATCCTTAGGTTGGTTAGGTTTAAGTAGTTCTGAGTTCTGGGTGACTGATGACCTCAGGTGTTAAGTCCCATAGTGCTCAGAGCCATTTGAACCATTTCTTTTCGTTGCAGGGCCTCTTTGGTTGTCATCTGCGGCTTACTTATAGCACAACGATAAGTCGACCATATTCTACGCCCCGTTTTGTTGCTCTTCGTGGCAATCTATCATGGGATTACATTGCAGCACTTGGCCGTCCTCACACGGCGAAAGTTTCTTCGTGCTTTCCAAACCCTCTCTTGGTCCACAAGGTCGCCGGATCTCTCTCCCATTGAGAAAGTTTGGAGCATTATGGGCAGAGTATTTCAACCAGCTGGAGATTTAACGACGCAACGTGCCAGTTGGACAGAATTTGGCACGATATCCCTCATGAGGACATCCAGCAACTCTGTCAATCAATGCCAAGGCGAGTAAGCGCTTGCCGCGCGGGATTAGCCGAGTGGTCTGGGGCGCTGCAGTCATGGACTGTGTGGCTGGTCACGGCGGAGGTTCGAGTCCTCCCTAGGGCGTGTGTGTGTGTGTGTGTTTGTCCTTAGGATAATTTAGGTTAAGTAGTGTGTAAGATTACGGACCGATAATCTTAGCAATTAAGTCCCATGAGGTTTCACACATATTT
Source organism: Schistocerca gregaria (assembly GCF_023897955.1). NCBI lineage: Eukaryota > Metazoa > Arthropoda > Insecta > Orthoptera > Acrididae > Schistocerca > Schistocerca gregaria. Next base: position 660,060,130 of record NC_064924.1, on the reverse strand, counting down.
GAACATTTTTGAATAAGCGCTTGCACGAGGCCTAGAGGTGGAACCAGCGCGTTATTGATTTGTTCACTTTGTGAAGCTTTTCTCTTGAATAAATCATCCAGTTTATCTGAAATTGTAATCATTTGTTTGTCTATACACGGACATCCCACCTACCGATTTCCGTCCCATTCGGATAATACCTTTGTGATGCGTCGTATTTGTTTTATTGCCTTATACGCACATACTAACGTCACTAAACGGGCCACAAGACTTTACAGAGCCTTACATTCATTAAAGTCAGAAAAATAGCCCCATATCAGACAAACTCCTGTAAAATAAATTAAGGAGTGAGAGCGTAATGAGATAAGTGACTTATATGCTAGGATGACCGAAGAGCAGATATCGATCCCCAAGTGCTCTAATCAAGACGGCAATTCGAACAGCGATCTAGCGTTGAAAAACCGTCCAGCGTTTCTCAAATGAAATACAACTGCAAAGAGCCTCCTGTGATTAAACCTGAAAGATCACGTAATATATAATTATGCAAACGAAGCGCAAACCAGCAATCATTTTACCAAATTACTGGACGATGGAGCTTCAGTGTGCCCATCTCAGTGTCACAAAAATAAATGTCTTACAATACAAATAGTACAAAGACAACAGCAAGCGAAGAGAGCTATCTACGGTTACCAGCGGGAGGCGAGAAAAAGTCTCTTGTCAAGTCAACCATACCAAGGAACATGATTGGCAGGCTAGGATCGTCATGAAATATACTGACTAGATCCCTTGCAGTTCCCGACTAAAGAAAAGGCTACTGTAGCAGGCTGACATATTGATTTTACTTGTAAATAATAGGTTTCAGCTATCTGTCGAGCTTTTTAAATTTCATTGGCAGATCTAGATTTCAGCTAGAAACTAGCCATTCTCAATGCACTATCATTTTTGATCGATGCATGTAATACCTGCTGGTCGGGCTACATCCACAGTTCATTGAATACTCATGAGTGGATGAAGCCCGAGCAACAGGCATTGCATGCGTTGATCAAAAATGATAGTGCTTGAGAATGGCTAGTTTCTAGCTGAAACCTACATCTGCCAATAAAATTTGAAAAGGACGACTGATAGCTGAAATCTGTTATTTACAAGTCAATATAACAGTCGCTGAGTGCAACAGCCTCCTGAATGGAAGGTAACCTGATGATATGGGTTATAGTTTGAGAGCTTTATTGATTGCTTAGCAGCTTGTGTACGAATACATGACATGAATGTCGTGTACAGCAGACTACTTTCACTGTGACTGAAATACATAATCAGTTTCAGCTCATTAATAGTTGCTGTATCTCTTTAAGATACTTTTCTGTCTCCACCCCTACTCTCTCTCTCTCTCTCTCTCTCTCTCTCTTTCCTACCGTTTATGACGTCGTACAGGGTTCGCTGTTTCCATGATTTGGAAAATTTTATTTTTTACGTCACTTAGTGGTCGGATACCTTTCCTGCCACCTCAGTGACCCTAAGATACGGATTTCACCCGGGAATGTGTAAACTATGTTTTGTGTGTATCGTATATTAAATGTTTCAGTATCGTATTTTCTGAAATGGAGATTGGGGACCAGCCCCAGTATTTGCCAAGATAAATGTAGAAAACTGCCTAAAACCCCCACTCTCAAGTGTGGCTGCACTGATTTGATCCAGGCCTGGACCGCGGTGCTGTCTTGCAAGCTAATGTGCTACGTATACATCTTCGTGAGTGTTCTGCAGTTCAAACTTAACTGTTTGGCCGTCGGATAATAGAACCCATTTCAGAACATTTCTCGACCGTGCCACTCTCAAACAGTACATGGGAAAAGTCTACAGATACATGGGAAAAGTCTACAGATACATCTTTCCCTGCGCGCTGAGACTTCTCTTATTTTATTTCGAAGGCAACACATCGCCCTATGTACGTGGGAATAAACAAAATATTCGGGCCTTCCGAGAAGAAAGGTGCTGACTGAAATTTCGTATCATGATATAGCCCCGATGAGAAGAGCCTTTGTTTCATTGAGTGCCATTCCAACAAGCGTATCACATACGTGACAGTCTCTTCTGTTTCGAAATAGTTCCAGAGACCCGCCCTTCTTCGAAATTTTTCGATGTCCGTCAGTCTTATCTGGTAAGAATCCCTCAACGCGTAACAATACTCCAGGAGAGGACGGACAACAATATTGTAGGCAGTCACTTTAATAGATCTATTGCTTATTCTAAGTGTTCTGCCCATAACACTCAGTCTTCGGTTCGTTTTATGTTTTGGTTCCAAATTAAAGTGTTCGTAATTGTAATCCCTAGGTATTTAGTTGGATCTAGAATCTATAAATTTGTGTAGTTTATCCCGTCACCGAAATTTAACGGAAATAGTTATGCTGTACGACCAGGTCAAAATATGTTAGCCATTATAAAACTATACTGTGTATCTGTCATTCACATGTTTGATACTGTATTATGTACGTTGAGATAACGAGGCGTGCCTCACACAAGCTTGCTCTTCAGGAGTTTTCTTGTTCTTTCTTCTTCATCTTCATTTATTATTTATTTATTTATACGTCGAGTTCCGTAGGACCAAATGGAGGACCAAATCTCCAAGGTCATGGAACGTGTCAATACATGAAATTACAACATAAAAGTAATAACAGATAAATATAAAATGTTTATGGAACCAAAAAAAGTCAAGCTATACGTTTAAGTAAGCGCAATCAACAATACAACAAGAATCAGCTAATTTCTTCAAGGAACTACTCAACAGAATAGAAGGAGTAACCCATGAGGAAACTGTTCAGTTTCGGTTTGAAAGCGCGTGGATTACGGCTAAGATTTTTGAATTCTAGTGGTAGCTTATTGAAAATGGATAAGCAGTAGAGTCAACATCTATAAGCAGTTCTAATACCTCTCACATTTTTATGAAATATGCTAATTCCTTCTCTACTTAAAAACATCACGTCCTCTGAAGGTAATCCTTTAGTTAGACTTCCTTTAAGCAGTTATACGTCTCAGCTGACTTCAGTCTAAAAAAAGGTGCAGCTCTAACACCAACTACCACAGGAATTTTTCCATGAGTGATCCCATCACCAGTCACTACACTGTCACCTATAAGCTTTGCCAGACTCCCTTTCCAATACCTATTGAGGTGCAGGCCATACCTATTGATCCCCGATGTACTGATAGACTTAACTAGCACCACTGGAATGTGACCCATGCCCCCTGCCATGAGTGCCTTCTCCAGCGCTATGGTAACGCGCCTAACAGCCTCATTAAGATGAGGCCGGTCATGACGCTGAAACAGTAGCACGAAATCCACATTAGTCCGACCAGTTTGAGTAGCTATCTTCTTCTTATATTATGAATTTTAGCATGCCTCAAGCGTTTACCGAAGCCAAGCTATGGGTTTATTGGTCTGTAATTGCGTTCAACTGTTGTTTTATGGCATGCATAAGTAACAATGCCCCACATTTTTCTTGAAATGAAACAGTCTTGGCTGCAAATTGTTTTTAGCTCTTTTTGTTGGCAATGACGCGTTTCGCCGTTGTGGGGCACCTTCAGATTGACCTAGAGGTGTAAAATAATATTGTGAAGTTTAAGTACATTAAAAACGGTAGGATGGGGGTAGTATGAGGCAAAGTTCCAGGCTGTGTAACCTTCTCTACAACTAACTGTGAACGTAAATGAGAAGTAATGTAGTGAGCCAACACCGGTCATTTAATGCCAGCATATGACATTAAGATAAAAATTATAAGGAAACGTCATCCTATCGTCATAAGGTAAATAAAAGCATAAGGGACCGGAAACCGGGAATAAAATACGAAATATAACTACAATACATACTGGAAAGATTGATGTGTCTGTCTGAAACGAAATAGATCACTGATTCTGCGTATCAGGGATAGGGATGTCTAGGCACAGGTCATGTAATTCGTGTGAATAACGGGCCGCTGATTTCGGTACGCGGTGAGGCGGCCGATAGCGACCCAAATGAGTTCCACAGGATTTATATCAGGAGAATTTAATCGCTAACACTATAATGCTCTTCGAATCACTGTAGAACGGTTCTGGCTCCGAGACGTGGACAATTACACTGCGGAAAAATGTCCTCGCCGTCGAGGAAGACATCAAGCATGAAGCGAGGCAGGCGGTTCGGAGCTATCAGCGTGTTGTCGGTTCCTGGTATAGGTCCCATATAAGAACAGGAGAACGTCTCCCATAGCGTAATACCGCTCCCACCAGCCTGCATCCGTGGCGCTCTGCACGTTTCGAGCCACCGTTCACCTCCATGACGAAAGTAGTCCTAGTGTAGAAAAAATGTGATACAGTCGAAGAGCCGACACGTTTCCATCGATCGATGGTTGAATCCTGATGGTCCCGTGTCCATTGCAATCATAATTGCAGGAAACAGTCTATTGACACACGGTCAACCTGGCGGCTCGTAGTAAAATTGCGTGCTTATGGTATATCGTCTGGATTTGCGATTTCCTGTCAGAGAGGTCACAGTTCGTAGTAAATGACGGAAAGTCATCGAGTAAAACAGAAGTGATTTCAGGCGTTCCCCAAGATAGTGTTACAGGCCCTTTGCTGTTCCTTCTATATATAAACGATTTCGGAGACAATCTGAGCAGCCGTCTTCGGTTGTTTGCAGATGACGCTGACGTTTATCGACTAATAAAGTCATCAGAAGATCGAAACAAACTGCAAAACTATTTAGAAAAAAAAAATCTGAATGACGCGAAAAGTAGCAGTTGACCCTAAATAAAGGAAAGTGTGAGGTCATCCACATGAGTGCTAAAAGAAACTCGTTAAACTTCGGTTACACGATAAATTAGTCTAATCTAAAAGCCGCAAATTCAACTAAATACCTAGGTGTTACAATTACAGACAAATTGGAAGTAACACATAGAAAATGTTGTGGGGAAGGCTAACCAAAGATTGCATTTCATTGGCAGGACACTTTAAAATGTAACAGATCTACTAAGGAGACTGCCTACACTACGCTTGTCTGTCCTCTTTTAGAATACTGCTGCGCGGTGTGGGATCCTTACCAGATAGGACTGGCGGAGTACATCGAAAAAGTTCAGAGAAAGGTAGCAGGTATTGTATTATCGCAAAATATGGGTGAGAGTGTCACAGAAATGATACAGGATTTGTTCTGGAAATCATTAAAAGAAAGGCGTCTTTCGTTGCGACGGAATCTTCTCACGAAATTCCAACCACCAACATTCTCCTCCGAATGCGAAAATATTTTGTTGACACCGACCTACATAGGGCGGCACGAACACCACTATAAAATGAGGGAAATCATAGGTCGTACGGAAAGATATAGGTGTCCATTCTTTCCGCGCACTATACGAGATTGGAATAACAGAGAATTATGAAGGTGGTTCGATGAACCCTCTGCCAGGCACTTAAATGTGATTTCCAGAGTATCCATGTAGATGTAGATGTAGATAACTGACGATGTCGTTCGGTCAACGGGTGGTTTTCTGGGGAACTCCATGTTCAATGATATACGATGAACAGGGTGCTGGGAAACACTTGTGCGTGCACCAGCGTTGTGCTCTTTCGACAGAGATGCCACAGATCACCATCTACCCTAGTTTACAGAGCACACAAGCCTCCGAACCCCACGTACTGCCCAAAGTCGCGGACGTCCAGCCATGGAGCACCTAGTGATAGTTTCATTGTTCTTCTACCTCTTTCCGTGGAGGCTCACGACAGTAGCACGTGAACATTCGACCAGCTTCGCCGTTTTCGCGATGGTCGTCCACAGGTTCTACCTAATAACAATCTGCCCTTTGTCTCAATGGATTTCCCTATTTGCAGTCCCTATTTTCGCTAGGGTGATCCCTTGTCCATGCCGACTACGCTTACATACTTCTGTCACCGCGTCACGTGACCGCAAAGCCACAAGGAGACATCCAACATACCGGTGGGTATTGGTCATAATGTTTTGGCTTATCAGTGTATAGTCGTTCATATGAAATGTTTGATGTAGCCTATAAACCAATATGTCAATCAAGAAGCAATTTTTTCTGTAACGACTGTAGACGACCTACACAAATGAAGATGTGAACAGTATTAGCAAAACTGAAAAATAGAAAATTTTTCTGAACATTACATCTCAGTGAGGGCTATGTTGTTGTTGTTGTTCTTGCGGTCTTCAGTCCTGAGACTGGCTTGATGCAGCTCTCCATGCTACTCTATTCTGTACCACCGTCTTCATCTCCCAGTACCTACTGCAGCCTACATCCTTCTGAATCTGCTTAGTGTATTCATCTCTTGCTGTCCCTCTACGATTTTTACCCTCCACGCTGCCCTCCAGTACTAAATTGGTGATCCCTTGGTGATTCAGAACATGTCCTACCAAACGATCCCTACTTCTAGTCAAGTTGTGCCACAAAATTCTCTTCTCCCCAATCCTATTCAATACTTCCTCATTAGTTATGTGATCTACCCATCTAATCTTCAGCATTCTTCTGTAGCACCACATTTCGAAAGCTTCTATTCTCTTCTTGTCCAAACTATTTATCGTCCATGTTTCACTTCCATACATGGATACACTCCATACAAATACTATCAGAAATGATTTCCTGACACTTAAATCTATACTGGATGTTAACAAATTTCTCTTCTTCAGAAACGCTTTGCTTGCCATTGCCAGTCTACATTTTATATCCTCTCTACTTCGGCCATCATCAGTTATTTTGCTCCCCAAATAGTAAAACTCCTTTACTACTATAAGTGTCTCATTTCCTAATCTAATTCTCTCAGCATCACCTGACTTAATTCGACTACATTCCATTATTCTCGTTTTGCTTTTGTTGATGTTCATCTTATATCCTCCTTTCAAGACACTGTCCATTCCGTTCAACTGCTCTTCCAAGTCCTTTGCTGTCTCTGACAGAATTACAATGTCATCGGCGAACCTCAAAGTTTTTATTTCTTCTCCATGGATTTTAATACGTACTCCGAACTCTTCTTTTGTTTCCTTTACTGCTTGCTCAATATACAGATTGAATAACATCGGGGAGAGGCTACAACCCTATCTCACTCCGTTCCCAGCCACTGCCTCCCTGAAGCCCCTCGACTCTTATAACTGCCATCTGGTTTCTGTACAAATTGTAAATAGCCTTTCGCTCGCTGTATTTTATCCCTGCCACCTTTAGAATTTGAAAGAGAGTATTCCAGTCAACATGGTCAAAAGCTTTCTCTAAGTCTACGAATACTAGAACCGTAGGTTTGCCTTTCCTTAATCTTTCTTCTAAGATAAGTCGTAGGGTCAGTACTGCCTCACGTGTTCCAACATTTCTGCGGAATCCAAACTGACCTTCCCCGAGGTCGGCTCCTACCAGTTTTTCCATTCGTCTGTAAAGGCAGCGGAAGTCGTATTCTCTTAATGACACTCGCATAATGCCCGCCTAGGCGTGTTGGCGTGGGAAACAACCATTACGCCAGAAATCTGTGAGCGCGGAGGACAAATTCTCCTCTGCAGTGGGTGTGCCGTATGGGAGGGGACGGACACAAAGGTAGCGCGGACCAGCAGCCTGTAATGAGCGGGCTCTGGCCAGCTGGCCGCTAGTCAAGCTGGCCCGGCCGGAGGCGGCTGATGAGGAAGCGAGGGGGGCGGCGGCGGGACCGCGTCGCAATTGCGTGCGGCGCCACCGGCCGACCAGGCCGGGGCGGCTCACGCAAGCCGCACGCACTCCGCCCACGCACTCTGCGAGTGACTGCAGCAGCGCCATCGCCGACGCTGCACTGCGCGTTTTCTTCGCGAACGCAGCGGGTGCGTCCGCAGCGCTGAATATCCGCACCCAGCCGCAATTCTCGGCTGGGCAGACTGCGTCACTTTGTCTGGACAGCGTGCGCTACGCATTCCTGTCTACATCTACAGTATTGGATATCACGTGTGAAGGCAGGGTTTCTACGACATTAACACTACAATGTCTGTAGCTTACGTTATCGAATTTATTCTGAAAGTGGTATACACACTAAAGCGCCAAAGAAACTGGTATAGGTATACCGGTTCAAATACAGAAATATGTAAACATGCAGTTACTGTGCTGCGGTCGGCAACGCCTCCGTAAGATAAAAAAATGGTTCAAATGGCTCTGAGCACTATGGGACTCAACATCTGAGGTCATCAGTCCCATAGAACTTAGAACTACTTAAACCTAACTAACCTAAGGACATCACACACATCCATGCCCGAGGCAGGATTCGAACCTGCGCCCGTAGCGGTCGCGCGGTTCCAGACTGAAGCGCCTAGAACAGCTCGGCCACCCAGGCCGGCCTCTGTAAGACAAACAAGAGTCTGACGCAGTTGTTAGATCGGTTACTGCTGTTACAATGGCAGGTTATCAAGATTTAAGTGAGTTTGAACGTGGTGTTATAGTCGGTCGAGCGATGGGCCACACCTTAAAATAATCAAAATAGAACAATCAATAATGAGAGCGACGGGCGATGTGCACACACCTCAGAGCCAATATCAGTTAAATTAAATAAATCAAATTACTATCACTCCACCTTCATAATCAGTATTTCACGATCAAATCCGGTGTAAAAAAAATCTATTGTAACCCACCTCGAATCCAGCGTCTTCGAGGTAGCAATGAAGTGGGTATTTTCCTGTACAACCATTTCACGAGTGTACCATGAATATCAGGAATCTGGTAAAACATCAAATCTCCGACATCGCCTGCGGCCGGAAAAAGATCCTGGAAGAACGGGACCAACGACGACTGAAGAAAGAATAGTTCAAGGTGACAGAAGTGCAACCCTTCCACAAATCGCTGCAGATTTCAATGCTGGACCATCAACAAGTATCAGCGAGCGAACCATATAACGAAACTATTGATGAAGATTTCTCGGGTCTCCAGCCAGGTGGTGGCATTGAAATTTCGCGACGTTTCGGGAAGTGTCATACTACCCATCTTCTGGTGAAGATGGGTAGTATGACACTCCTCGAAACGTCGCGAGATTTCAACGCTACCACCCGGCTGGACACCCGAGACATAGTCTACATCTACATCCATACTCCGCAAGCCACCTGACGGTGTGTGGCGGAGGGTACCCTGAGTACCTCTATCTGTTCTCCCTTCTATTCCAGTCTCGTATTGTTCGTGGAAAGAAGGATTGTCGGTATGCTTCTGTGTGGGCTCTAATCTCTCTGATTTTATCCTCATGGTCTCTTCGCGAGATATACGTAGGAGGGAGAAACATACTGCTTGACTCTTCGGTGAAGGTATGTTCTCGAAACTTTAACAAAAGCCCGTACCGAGCTACTGAGCGTCTCTCCTGCAGAGTCTTCCACTGGAGTTTATCTATCATCTCCGTAACGCTTTCGCGATTACTAAATGATCCTGTAACGAAGCGCGTTGCTCTCCGTTGGATCTTCTCTAACTCTTCTATCGACCCTATCTGGTACGGATCCCACACTGCTGAGCAGTATTCAAGCGTAACCTACTTCACTCAGTCTGGCATCTGCTTTACCGACGATCAACTTTATATGATCATTCCATATTAAATCACTCCTAATGCGTACTCCCAGATAATTTATGGAATTAACTGCTTCCAGTTGCTGACCTGCTATTTTGTAGCTAAATGATAAGGGACCTATCTTTCTATGTATTCGCAGCACATTACACTTGTCTACATTGAGATTCAATTGCCATTCCCTGCACCATGCGTCAATTCGTTTCAGATCCTCCTGCATTTCAGTACAATTTTCCATTGTTACAACCTCTCGATATACCAGAGCATCATCCGCAAAAAGGCTCAGTGAACTTCCGATGTTATCCACAAGGTCATTTATGTATACTGTGAATAGCAACGGTCCTACGACACTCCCCTGCGGCACACCTGAAATCAGTCTTACTTCGGAAGACTTCTCTCCATTGAGAATGAGATGCTGCGTTCTGTTATCTAGGAACTTTTCAATCCAATCACACAATTGGTCTGATAGTCCATATGCTCTTACTTTGTTCATTAAACGACTGTCGGGAACTGTATCGAACGCCTTGCGGAAGTCAAGAAACACGGCATATATCTGGGAACCCGTGCCTATGGTCCTCTGAGTCTCGTGGACGAATAGTGCGAGCTGGGTTTCACACGACCGTCTTTTTCGAAACCCATAAACCCATGCTGATTCCTACAGAGGAGATTTCTAGTCTCCACAAAAGTCATTATACTCAAACATAATACGTGTTCCAAAATTCTACAACTGATCGACGTTAGAGATATAGGTCTATAGTTCTGCACATCTGTTCGACGTCCCTTCTTGAAAACGGGGATGACCTGTGCCCTTTTCCAATACTTTGGAACGCTTCGCTCTTCTAGAGACCTACGGTACACCGCTGAAAGAAGGGGGGCAAGTTCCTTCGCGTACTCTGTGTAAAATCGAACTGGTATCCCATCAGGTCCAGCGGCCTTTCCTCTTTTGAGCGATTTTAACTGTTTCTCTATCCCTCTGTCGTCTATTTCGATATCTACCATTTTGTCATCTGTGCGACAATCTAGAGAAGGAACTACAGTGCAGTCTACCTCTGAGAAACAGCTTTGGAAGAAGACATTTAGTATTTCGGCCTTTAGTCTGTCATCCTCTTATTCAGTACCATTTTGGTCACAGAGTGTCTGGACATTTTGTTTTGATCCACCTACCGCTTTGTCATAGGACCAAAATTTCTTAGGATTTTCTGCCAAGTCAGTACATAGAACTTTACTTTCGAATTCATTGAAAGCCTCTCGCATAGCCCTCCTCACACTACATTTCGCTTCACGTAATTTTTGTTTGTCTGCAAGGCTTTGGCTATGTTTATGTTTGCTGTGAAGCTCCCTTTGCTTCCGCAGCAGTTTTCTACCTCGGTTGTTGTACCACGGTGGCTCTTTTCCATCTCTTACGATCTTGCTTGGCACATACTCATCTAACGCATATTGTACGATGGTTTTGAACTTTGTCCACTGATCCTCAACACTATCTGTACTTGAGACAAAACTTTTGTGTTGAGCCATCAAGTACTCTGAAATCTGCTTTTTGTCACTTTTGCTAAACAGAAAAATCTTCCTACCTTTTTTAATATTTCTATTTAAAGCTGAAATCATCGATGCAGTAACCGCTTTATGATCGCTGATTCCCTCTTCTGCATTAACCGATGCAAATAGTTCGGGTCTGTTTGTCACCAGAAGGTCTAATATGTTATCGCCAAGAGTCGGTTCTCTGTTTAACTGCTCAAGGTAGCTTTCAGATAGAGCACTTAAAAAAATTTCACTGGATTCTTTTTCCCTGCCGCCCGTTATGAACGTTTGAGTCTCCTAGTCTATATTCGGCAAATTAAAATCTCCACCCAGAACTATAACATGGTGGGGAAATCTACTCGAAATATTTTCCAAATTATTCTTCAGGTGCTGAGCCACAACAGCTGCTGAGCCCGGGGGCCTATAGAGACATCCAATTACCATGTCTGAGCCTGCTTTAACCGTGACCTTCACCCAAATCATTTCACAATTCGGATCTCCGTCAATTTCCTTCCATACTATTGCACTTGTTAACGCTATAAACACGCCTCCCCCTTCACTGTCCAGCCTGTCTCTGCGGTGTACATTCCAATCTGAGTTTAGGATTTCATTACTGTTTACATGTGGTTTCAGCCAACTTTCTGTCCCTAGTACTATATGGGCGTTGTGGCCGTTTATTAATGAGAGCAGTTCTGGGACCTTTCTATAGACGCTCCTGCAGTTTACTATTAGCACATTAATATTGTTATTCCTTGTTGCATTTTGCCTACTCCTGCCTTGCCGCGTCTCAGGAGGCGTCTTGTCGGGCCTAGGGAGGGAATTCTCTAACCTAAAAAACCCCCATGTGCACTCCACACGTACTCCGCTACCCTTGTAGCCGCTTCCGGCGTGTAGTGCACACCTGACCTATTCAGGGGGACCCTACATTTCTCCACCCTCTAAACATTCATGGTGGTGTCTGTTTGTTCTATATCGTGTCTCCCTACCACTTTTGCGCAACGACGCTCTGAGCGTGTTTTTTAGGGTATTGACTAGTTTGAACATGGGACCTGTTACTGGTAAGGAGATGCCAGATCACACATGACATGTAGAACTAAGAAGAGTTCAGTGAGACTAGCGATCATCGCGGAATTGCGACGGATGTGACCTGTAGTGATTGTTTTCCTGTTTCGCAACCCGTGACTGTCTGTGTCAATTTCTAATTCTTGTAAGAGTCCCTGAAAAGCTTCAATGTCGTCTTTGCAACGGCCTGCCAAAATAATATGCCGTAAATGTTCAGGCAATTTGATTAAGCAAATGCGTATGAGTTCTGACGGGCTGTATGGGTTTGACAGGTACTGATTCTTGTGCAACATGTCTTCAAAATATTTCACAAGACTGGAAAATTCAGATTGTTCGAAATGTTTCATCATCATGATGCCATGTTTTACTCTGTCTTGTGTGGCTTGGGACCAATATGCTGAGAGGAAGGCATGGTAAAATTCTCCTTCACTGTGGCAATCGTGAATGACCGATCGCATTCTTACAGCTGGTTCATTCTCCAAGTAGCCACACATAAATTCTAATCTGTGTTCTAATGACCAGTTGGGAGGAAAACAATGAGAGAATTGATGGAGCAACGCTTGCGGATGAATGTCGTTGCCAGAATTCTTAAATGTTTTGAATTTACGTGCAGTAATGAACAGCTTATAGTCAAAATCATCGTGTCGGCGGGTAGCATATCGGTCATTGTTACGTCGTGTCGGCGGTTCCATCTCAAAATTCGGCGCACCTTGCCAATTACTTTCATGATTTCCGAAATGCCCTGTGTGAAATGGTAGATATCGAAGTAGACGACAGAGGGATAGAGAAACAGTTAAAATCGCTCAAAAGAGGAAAGGCCGCTGGTCCTGATGGGATACCAGTTCGATTTTACACAGAGTACGCGAAGGAACTTGCCCCCCTTCTTGCAGCGGTGTACCGTAGGTCTCTAGAAGAGCGAAGCGTTCCAAAGGATTGGAAAAGGGCACAGGTCATCCCCGTTCTCAAGAAGGGACGTCGAACAGATGTGCAGAACTATAGACCTATATCTCTAACGTCGATCAGTTGTAGAATTTTGGAACACGTATTATGTTCGAGTATAATGTCTTTTCTGGAGACTAGAAATCTACTCTGTAGGAATCAGCATGGGTTTAGAAAAAGACGATCGTGTGAAACCCAGCTCGCGCTATTCGTCCACGAGACTCAGAGGGCCTTAGACACGGGTTCACAGGTAGATGCCGTGTTTCTTGACTTCCGCAAGGCGTTTGACACAGTTCCCCATAGTCGTTTAATGAACAAAGTAAGAGCATACGGACTATCAGATCAATTGTGTGATTGGATTGAGGAGTTCCTAGATAACAGAACGCAGCACGTCATTCTCAATGGAGAGAAGTCTTCCGAAGTAAGAGTGATTTCAGGTGTGCCGCAGGGGAGTGTCATAGGACCGTTGCTATTCACAATATACATAAATGACCTGGTGGATGACATCGGAAGTTCACTGAGGCTTTTTGCAGATGATGCTGTGGTGTATCGAGAGGTTGCAACAATGGAAAATTGTACTGAAATGCAGGAGGATCTGCAGCGAATTGACGCATGGTGCACGGAATGGCAATTGAATCTCAATGTAGCGAAGTGTAATGTGATGCGAATACATAGAAAGATAGGTCCCTTATCATTTAGCTACAAAATAGCAGGTCAGCAACTGGAAGCAGTTAATTCCATAAATTATCTGGGAGTACGCATTAGGAGTGATTTAAAATGGAATGATCATATAAAGTTGATCGTCGGTAAAGCAGATGCCAGACTGAGATTCATTGGAAGAATCCTAAGGAAATGCAATCCGACAACAAAGGAAGTAGGTTACAGTACGCTTGTTCGCCCAATGCTTGAATACTGCTCAGCAGTGTGGGATCCGCACCAGGTAGGGTTGATAGAAGAGATAGAGAAGATCCAACGGAGAGCAGCTCGCTTCGTTACAGGATCATTTAGTAATTGCGAAAGCGTTACGGAGATGATAGATAAACTCCAGTGGAAGACTCTGCAGGAGAGACGCTCAGTAGCTCGGTACGGGCTTTTGTTAAAGTTTCGAGAACATACCTTCACCGAAGAGTCAGGCAGTATGTTTCTCCCTCCTACGTATTTCTCGCGAAGAGACCATGAGGATAAAATCAGAGAGATTAGAGCCCACACAGAAGCATACCGACAATCCTTCTTTCCACGTACAATACGAGACTGGAATAGAAGGGAGAACCGATAGAGGTACTCAGGGTACCCTCCGCCACACACCGTCAGGTGGCTTGCGGAGTACGGATGTAGATGTAGACGTAGATGATTATTTTGTGGTTGTTCTGTATTGCTATGTCCCTCTTCCCATACTGGGGCGCGAGTGTCCTCTGAAATATGTAATTCTTGTATTACTTGAGCCAACTGATCTTGTACTTCCCGCATTTCTCTTTTGTACTGTGTGTTGATTTGATTTTGATTCTGTTTGAATTTCCTAATTTGTTCATACTCTTCAGTGTCAGTGAAGGCTACAGGTTTTGTGTCATTCAGATCATCATCTACCTTCGTAGATAAGTTAGTGAACTGATCTGAAAGTTCGGCTACTTTATCCGACAGTGAAATTATTTCCTCTGTGTGTCTTTCTGAACCAATTTTCAGAGTATCTACTGTGTCCTTTAAGTTCGCTTGAGTTTTTGCAAGTTGCGTAACCGAATCGGTAGATGCAACTGAGTCAATTTTAGCTTGCAAGGTCTCATGATTTTCATGAACAATAGTTTGCAGTTCTTTTGTGGCTGCTTCGTGATTCTGTAATGCATTTTCATGCCGCGAAAAAATAGGTTGGAAATGCTCACAAATTTGTGTTTTTACGTCATTACAGACTTTTTGACATTTGGATTCGATGTTATGTAACTCATTAGTTAAATCTTCACGTGTTTGTTCAAGTGTGGTGTCTAACTTTTGAAGCTTTTGTTCCATTGTGTCTAACGTATGAAGTTTTTGCTGTGTTTGTCTCTGATTTTGTTCCATTGTGTCTAACTTTTGAAGATTCTGTCCCATTTGTTTCTGATTTTGTTCAAGCGTTGTGTCTAACTTTTGAAGATTTTGTTTCATTGTGTCTAACTTTTGAAGCTTTTGTGGCATTTGTTGCATTAATTGTAATAACAATGCACTGGTGTCTGAAACATGTTCCTTAGTCCTATTCGGCAATGCATTTGCACCGGCTATATTCGCAGTTTGAAAAACAGAAAATGTGTCTTGACTTATTTGAGAAAACAGTGAGGACGCAAAACCTGAATCTACAGTATTTGTAATATTGTGTCGTGTCATTTCGGAATCCTGAGGCGAGCTGTTGCCGACCGATCGATCGATAACGCTTTCCTGTTCACTAATTGTTTCACTGCCTACACCATTATTTGCAACCCGCTCCATTTCCCTATGCACAATTACCAAATTACTATTTTGAACATTAGTTAATTCATTACATGGTGGCGCTAACACACTGCTTTCGTCTTCACTGTCATGTCTCAGTTTACTTTGGAGCCTAGTATTACGTTTTTCACACGCCATTATTGTCACAATATTTCACACAACAACACAAAAAAGCACAATTTGAAAAGCAAAAATAAGAGAACACATTAACATATCACTGAAAATAATATCTAGTTAATTGCAAGCGCAGCTGCGAAATACTTTGTGCAAAACTACATGCATGCCACAACTATTTTGCTGTACAACCATGAAAGACTGCAACTACAAAGGAAATTCTCTCTATGATTACGCATCAGCAATAAACAAAAGCTACACTAATTACACAAACTACAAGGAAAAAATCAGAAGATTCCAGTGAGGTATCCTCGGCTAAGGGTCGACATATGAAACGTCCCCTTTTGAAAAATTGTACGCGACTGGTCTATGTGAAACGTCCCCTTTTGAAAAAATTATACAAGACTGTGCTTAAACTGACACACAATAGTTTTTAGCGCAACGCAATCTGACTTTCAAAAATCCCTACAAAAGAATGGCCCTGACTAACATTAACCTATACGTTTCACAAATCACTTACCTCACAAAAATCTTCGTTACTCAAGCTACTGCAATACAGCGAGCACCACTACTGCCAGCTAAATAAAAGATTCAAACTACTGAAGACACTAACTACTGACAGGCATAGTTAGCAAATGAAAGATTTTAATACAGAACAAACAATGTATTTACCTCACTAGTCATAATATATATAGCAGTTCATGACACCAATTCTTACAAATTTCAAAACTCCGCCATCTCTCTCCCCACGTCCACCACTGCTGGCGGCTCACCTCCAACTGCGCAACGCTACGCGCTGTTAGCATCCAGCTGCCGCTGCCCAACACTACAATGGCGAGTATTACAACAATGCCAACCAGCCACAGACTGCACACGGCACAGCCAGTGATTTTCATACAGAGCGCTACGTGGCGGCGGCGTTACCAATAAAAAAACTTAATCAGCCTACTTACACAGTCATGATGTAATTACTTAGTTTCTCTCATAACATGAGTATAAGGCGTTTGTATTTCCTGGGCGGAAATTGATATAAAGGGAGTAACTGTCCTGTAGTGTTATTGCATTTTTAATACTTTGTCTAACACTGTTCCTCCTAATTACCTGAAAATTCTCATCGGCATTGATTTCGTATGGGTTTGTAGTTTTTGCAATGAAATTGTCGCCCACTTTCCTCGTACAGAAGTTTTCAACTCACATACGGCCTCATTGCTATAAACCCGCTTTTCAAGTATTTCCCAAAGGGTTTTTCATGGGTTCATATCGAGATATATGCAGGTCACAGCAATACATCTATATCTTTATCTTCAAGCCACTTTTGATTGTAACAGATCTATGGACTGGTGCACTGTTTCAACAATTATTTATTCCAAAAACTGGTTTCAGCGACAAACACCGTCATCATCAGTGGGTTCTTTACATCTAAAACACACTGAAAACAGCAAAATTGCAAAACACTGTAAACATATTACACGTGTACTGTTGTTTTAAAATATTGTACCTCTTTGGGTACCTTATTATTACGCGTTACAGTATGGTATTAAGATTGTTGTCGCTGTTATAATGACTTCCACCTTCTACCACTTGAATCGTTGATGATTTGTTAAATGCTGTACTACTGACACCATATCAGATATTCTACTTCATTTGTCAGTATACTGGATCTCATACAATTTCATATTCACTGTGTGCAACTATTCCAGTCGACAATGTTAATTTTTCTACAAATATCCATATCTTTTTACTGATTTCTGCTAGCGTACATATACGTCAATACTCTGCAAGCCACTGACGTTGTATGGCGGAGGGTACTTCTGATACCAATGACTGCCCCCCCGCCCCTTCACCGTACCAATCGTGAATGGTGCGTAGGAAGAATGGCTGTCGGTAAACCTGTGTATTAGTTCTAACTCCTCGAATTTTCTCGTTATGGTCATTTCGTGTGATGTATGTGAAAGGAAGCAATATCTTTCCCGACCCTTCTCAAAAAGTACTCTCGCGAAAATTTCAATAGTAAATCTCTCAGTGATGCACACCTCTCTTGTAACGTCTGCCAGTGGAGTTTGCTGAGCAGCTCTGAAACGCTCTCGCGCCGACTAAACGATCCCGTGACGAACCGCACCGCCCTTCGTTGGATTTTCTTTATCTATGCTGTCAGTTCTACTCTGTTCAAGAATCACAAAAGGAGGAGGTATACTCGGAAGTGACCGGGAGATACATTCAGCTGGATTACACCGTGGTCAGGCAGAGCTTCTGAAATCAGATATTGATGCGTAAGGCGTACCCAGGAGCAGATAAAGACTCAGATTCCAATTTGTTAATGATGAAGAGTAGGCCGAAGTTTAAGAGACTAGTCATGAAGAACCAATGATCAAAGAAATGGGATATGGAAGCCTAAGGAATGAAGAGCTACTGTTGAAATTCTCTGAGGCTATAGATATCGTGATAATGAATAGATCAGTAAGCAGTTCAGTTGAAGAGAAATGGACATCTCTAAAAAGGGCTATCATAGAAGTTGGAGAGAAAAACGTAGGTACTGGGAAGGTAACTGCGAGGAAACCACGGGTAACAGTAGAACTACTTAGGTTGATCGACGAAACAAGGATATACAAAAATGTTCAGGGAAATTCAGGAATATAGAAATACAGGTCATTTACGAATGCAATAAATAGGAAGTGCAGGGAAGCTAAGACGAAATGGGTACATGAAAAACGTGAAGAAATAGAGAAAGATATTGTCGGAAGGACTGCCTCAGCATATAGGAAGTCAAAACAACCTTCGATGAAATTAAGGGTGAGAACGTTAAGAGTGCAATGGGAATTCCAGTGTTAAATTCTGAAGGAAGAGCTGATAGGTGAGAAAAGTACATTGAGGGCCTCTATGAGGAGGAGGACTTGCCTGATGACGTGATAAATGAAGAAACAGTAGACGATATGGAAGAGATAGGGAATCCAGTATTTATACCAGAATGTAGAAGACCTTTGGAAGACTTAAAATCAAGTAAAGTGGAAGGGATAAACAGCATCGGAATTTCCAAAGTCATTGGGGAAAGTGGCAACAAAACCATTATTCATGTTTGTGTAGAACGTATGAGACTTGAGATATACCATCAGACTTTCGGAAAAACATCATCCTCACAATTCCCAAGACTGCAAAAGCCGACAAGTGTGAGGATTACCACACAATCAGCTTAACAGCTCATGCATCCAAGTGGCTGAAAAGAATAGTACACAGACGAATGGAAAAGAAAACGGAGGATCTGTTAGATGGTGCTCTTGACGTCAGCAAAGATAAAGGCACCAGAGAGGCATTTCTGAAGTTGAGGTTGATGATGGAAGCAAGACTGAAGAAAAATTAAAAACTTTCACAGGATTTCTCGACCTGGAAAAAGCGTTCGACAATGTAAAGTGATGTAAGACGTTCGAAATCCTGAGAAAAATATTGGGAAGCTATAAGTAAAATCAGGTAATGTACAATATGTTGTAATATAATAACAAAATACTTTAAAAATTACAAGGAAGAATTGAAAGAAATTGATTGGTAACTGTCCTTTCGCTTTCAATGAAGAGAGAATATTAGTAAAACTGTATTATTATGAAATGTTCTGCGCATACAAAATTGTGCTATTGTTCATTCACTTTACCTTGCATAGTATCTTTTTCTGTGTCCATCCCTATAGATATATTAATTATATTTCCCGTCTTCTGAAAGCTTCTCCTGTTAATTTTACGAAAATATGACCGTGGACTTCTTTTCCTTCATTTTAAATGTAGATGCAGGAAACACCAGTGACTCCCAAGATGAGGCAAAATATGAAGGAATTTTTCTTGGATTGGCTCTATTTAACTTTAATAAAAATGCTTAACACTATTATTAAGTCTTTTCTTATTCAGAAATACGTATGATACAAAAGACTCGCAGCCTGTCATACTCCGAGCAGTACAGCGTGACAAAACGTCTACATACGAGGGAGCCTGACAGACTGTCAACAACAAAATAATATACGAATAACTGTATGAAAGTCCCTTCATTTGTCTGCACGCCACCGCGCATTCACAATGAACGTCTTTGCCAATGCTTGTGATCGATCAGTGTTTCAAATTTTTTTAAAATAAGTATTGATTTTACGGCATCCTGGGACTCCTTCATCATTTACTTACACAATGTACAAGAACGAAGAGCGAACAATAAAGCTGGAACACCAAGAACGAAATGCCCAGATTAAAAACGGTGTAACTGAACACCATAACTGGGGATCACGAAGTAGATGAAGTGGAGCAGTTCTGCTACCGAGGCAGCGAAATAACCCGTGACGGACGGAGGAACAAGGAGGACATGAGCAACAGACTAGCGCTGGCAAAGACGGCATTCCTGGACAAGAGAATTCTACTGGTATCAATGACATGTCTTAATTTGAGGAAGAAATTTCTGAGATTGTACGTTTAGAGCACAGAACTGTATATCAGTGGGGCACGGACTGTGTAAAAACTGGAAAAGAAGTGAATCGAAGCATTTGAGGTGAGGTGCTGCAGAAGAGTGTTGAAACTTAGGTGGACTGATGAAGGTAAGGAATGAGGAGGCTCCCTGCACAATTGGCGAGAAAAGAAATACACGGGAAAAATGGCAAGAAGACGGGATAGTTTGATAGGACATCCGTTAAGACGTCAGGGAATACGTTCCATGGTACATGAGGGTGCTGTAGAGGGTAAAAACAGTAGAAGAATACAGAGATTGGGATACATCCAGCAAGTCATTGAGGATGTAGGTTGTAAGTGCTAGTCCGAGCTGAAGAGGTTTGCACAGGAGATGAATTCGTGGTGGACTGCATCAAACCAGTCAGAAGAATGATGACTCGAAAAGGAAGAGAGATTCTTTCTATGAATATCAGTTTCGCATCTGCTTTTCCTACTTCTAGCTATTTTTCAGTCGACGCTATTTCCATCAGTTTGTCATCAATAGTGTAGTTGTACAGCAGTGGATCTCCGTTCCTGTGTACGTTACGTACAGTAGTGGATCTCCGTTCCTGTGTACGTTACATTCATTTCCGTTCAGAGCCTGCACCATTCATCAGTGCTCTGTATGTCGTTCCGCAGTTCGTCACTGCCTTCCTCATCTGCAAACGGCCTTAAAGAGCTTCCGACGCTTGCTGCTAGATTATTTACGTATATTGTAAACAATAACGCTTCCATCACGCTTCCTTGGGCTCTTCCCGAAATTACCTTAAATCTGTCGATTTTGTTCCGAAAGAGCGAGACGTGGATTTCTGTGTGCAAGGAAGTCTTGAATTCTGTCACCAATCTGGCACGGTACTCGGCACGCTCGTAGCTTTTTCACTGAACAGCAGTGCGGGACAACGCGAAATGCCTTGCGGAAATCTAGGAACTCAGCATCGACCTGAGCGCTGACGTCTGTAGCGCTGTGGATCTCGTGGAGGAACAGAACGAACTGAGTTTCGCATTAGCCCAGTTGGCGGAATCCATATTGGTTTTTTTTATATAGAGATTTTCGTTCTCCAAAAACTTCATAACACATGAGTATAAAACGTTTTTCTTTTTTCTGCAATAGATTAAGGTCAACGACATATGGCTACAACTATGTGCGTCTGTAATACGACCGTTCTTGAAAACGGGAAGGACCTGGGGTGTTTCTCAGTCGCTAGGTACCCTTCGTTGGTTCAGCGACCTGCGATAAACTGCTCTCGCTTCCCACGCCCGGCCTCCCGGGTTTGATTCCCGGCGGGGTCAGGGATTTTCTCTGCCTCGTGATGGCTGGGTGTTGTGTGATGTCCTTAGGTTAGTCAGGTTTCAGTAGTTCTAAGTTCTAGGGGACTGATGACCATAGATGTTAAGTCCCATAGTGCTCAGAGCCATTTGAACCATTTTTGAGTCCACTTCCCAGACTAATGGTGCGTAGGTGCCAGTCGGTTTTACAGCATCAACGCCGTAAGAATTCTCTTCGTGGAGACCTGACAAAATCGGAGAAAGGAGCTTACATGTTTGGACGTGCCTCCGACCATATCATGAATGAATTTACCCGATTTCTTATTGTATGAACGCGGACGCTCCAACCTCTGAAAGAAGCATTGCTAATAGCGATACTAGCTGTACGTAGTTACCAGACCAGACAACACAAAAACTATACAGTGGCTGACTGGAAACAAGTTGTGTGGCCTGACGAATCGGTATTTTGCTTCTTTTCAAATGATGCAAAGAGCAGAACGCACCAACGGTCCAACGGGGCGTCTAATCACAGTGTGTGCAAGGTGTAATTCACACCAGAAGTGATTCTGGTATATTTCGAGAGTGTTTTTGTACCATGACTTGCACCACTCATTCAGGATACGGTGAGCACGAACTAGAATGTTCATTTCACCATTCTCGGTAACCAAGCGTTGTTATTTCTTCCACGTCTTCATGACGAGTATACAGTGGATACTCTCGCCACCCGAGACGCCAACAGCCGTGTTCAAAGAGCAGCACGCATACGTTCCTGATTTCATGAACGGTCAGGCGCTGTATAGCACCTAGACTGCCCCTCTGAATCATACTATCTTAATTACATGAAAAATGTCTGAGACAACATTGAGGTCGTGGGATACTTTCTTGCACCCAGCGTAAAGTGGCAACTCGCAGTGGCAGGGACTCAACAAGTCGTAGGAAGTACTCTCCAAAAATATTGAGCCATGCTACTTCTACAGCCGTCCATAATTCCAAGAGCGTTGGATTTTGTGCAGGAACTGACCTCTCGATTATGTCCCACAGATGTTCGATGGGATTCATCTCGGGCGATTTGGGTGGCCACATCATTCGCTCGAATTGTCCAGAATGTTCCTCAAACCAGTCATGAATAATTGTGACCCGGTAACATGCTGCATTGCTGTCCATATTAATTCCATCGTTATTTGCAGCATATTGTCCCCAAGCAGTAAAACATAGCCATTTCCACTTAATGTTCGGTTCAGCTGGACCAGAGCACCCAGTCCATTCCATGTAAACATAGCTCACACCATTACAGAGCCAACTGCATCTAATGAAGTGCCTTGATGACTACTTGGGTCCATGGATTCGTGAGGTCTGAGCCAGATTCTAACCCTACTATTAGCTCTTAATAACTGAAATCACGACTCATCTAACCAGGCCACGTTTTTTCCAGTTGTCTAGGGTCCAACCAACATGGTTACGAGCCCTGGAGAGGCGCTGCAGGACATGTCGTGCTGTCAACAAAGGCCCTCGCATCGGTCATCTGCTGCCACAGCCCATTGACGCTACATGTAGCTGCACTGTACTAAAAGATACGCTCGTCATACGTCACACGTTGATTTCTGCGTTTATTTCACAAAGTGTTGCTTGTCTGTTAGTACCGACAACTCTATGCAAACGCCGCTGCTCTCGATCGTTAAGTGAAGACGCTTGGCCACCGCATTGTCCGTGGTAAGAGATAATGCCTGAAATGTGGTACTCTCGGCACACTCTTGACCCTATGGGTCTTGGAAATTGAATTTCCGAACGATTCCGAAATGGTATGTCATATGCGCCTAGCTCCAACTACCATTTCGCGTTCAAAGTCTGTTTATTCTCTTCGTGCAGCCATAACCACATCCGAAACCTCTCCACATGAATCATCTAGCAGCTCCGCCAATGCACTGCCCTTTTATACGCTGGGTATGCGATACTACCGCCGGTTATATATGTGCATACAGCTATCTCATGACTTTCGTCACCTCGCTGTATTTGCGACAGCAAGTGAAACATAGAACATAGCAGTCAACATCCCCCCTGTTTGGTTGCCGCACGAAATTTGATGATCAGTTAAGTGGCTTCACCTGGATATGGAGCACTGGAACAAACTTGTAGAGTCTCTTTATACCAAACTGAGGCCATAGACAAAGGTACTAGGGGCATTTGAAAAGTCCGTGCAAAAATAAAAACTACTTACGTGTTTGGGGTAAACCGTTTATTTTTCGACATAGTCTCCTTTTATACTTATACACTTCTTCCAACGCTGTTCTAATTTGTTGATCCCTTCCGAATAATAGGAACTGTCCAAGTCTGCAAAATAGCTATTAGTTGTTGCACTCACCTCCTTGTTTGAATAAAATCTTTCTCCTGCCAGCCATTTCTTCAATTTGGGGTACAAATAGAAGTCCGAGGGCGCCAAGTCTGGAAAATAGGGGGGATGTGAAATGAGTTGGAATCTTATTTCCAATAATTTTGCGACCACAACTGCTGAGGTGTGTGCTGGTGCATTGTCGTCATGGAAAAGGACTTTTTTGCCGTCCAATCGCCGGTCTTTTTCTTGCAGCTCGGTTTTCAAACGGCCCAATAACGATGAATAAAATGCACCTGTAATAGTTTTACCCTTTTCCAGATAGTCGATGAGCATTATCCCATGCGAATCCCAAAAGACAGTCGCCATACCTTTCCGGCCGAAGGAATGGTCTTCGCCTCTATTGGTGCAGACTCTCCCTTGGTAACCCGTTGTTTACATTGTGGTTTGGTCTCAGGAGTATAGTAATGTATCAATGTTTCATCCACAGTAACGAAACGACGATTAAAGTCCTGCATATCCTTCCTGAACAGCCAAACAATCCTCGCAACACTTCACACGATTCCGGTTTTCGTTAAGCATGAGCAATCGCGGAACCCATCTTGCGGATAGCTTTCTCATGTCCAAATGTTTATGCAAAATATTATGTAGCCGTCATTTGAGATGCCCACAGCAGTATCAATCTCACGCACCTTAACTCTTCTGTCAATCATCACCATATCCTGGATTTTCTCAATGATTTCTGGAGTTGTAAGCTCCACAGGGCGTCCAGAACGTTGAGAATCACTTGTGCCCATATGGCCACTCCTAAAATTTTGGAACCAATTATAAACTGTTCTAATCGAAGGTGCAGAGTCACCGTAATGTTTATCAAGTTTCTCTTTAGTCTCCTGAGGCGTTTTGCCTTTCGTAAAGTAATGTTTAATCATCACACGAAATTCTTTTTCGTCCATTTTTTGACCATCACTCGACTTCCTTGATTCACACGAATGCCAAACACAAATAAATAGATCAATATGGCTGAAACTTGGTATTAGTTCTTTCCAAAGATGCTACTAACTAAACATGACCTCGATACGCGCCGGTGGTGCCATCTCTCGGACTTGGCACGAACTTTTCAAACGCCCCTCGTATAGGAGGTTGCAGCTGTTCCCATTATTTAAAAGTGAGAACTATTTATTCAAAAATTATTTGATAGCATCCAAATCCGAATGCCACAGTTCAGGCTTAACTAGTGCTCCTTTTATGATGTGGCTCTGGCGAACAGCTGCAATGAGGTGCGCAAATAAAAAAATGCCCTGGAAAAATTAAGTTACTAGTAGAAAATTCATAACTGGGGTGGTAACTAATTAAACACCAAACTTCAATCTAAGGAGAAAATAATTGTAAGTCAGTGCATGATTCAGAAAACTTCTAACGAAGCAGAACTATTGCGAAAGAAATTGAACACACCCTCATATCAGTTCAGTTTATAAACAAGAATATTTTTTCCGAGAAAAGGAAACGTGAAAATGCTGCACACTCACAGGATGAAATGCCGACTGCAGTTCTTTCTTTTTGTGCCGCTATATCCAGCAAAATAGAAAGTGTCCTGGGTGGACGGGGTACAAGGCCGATTTTTCGCCCTGCTACGAAAATTAAGGAGATGATGCACCCTGTTAAGGACAGTGTTGGCCTGAGGGTACCTGGGATTTATACTATCCCCTGTGAGTGTGGAAGCAATTATATAGGTCAGACGATTCGTACCGATTCCGACCGCTGTTGTGAACACCAACGGCATATCAGAAATATAGAACTGAAGAAATAGGCAATTGCGGAGCATAGCCTCACAAACAAATGTAAAATACTGTTCGATGAAACAAAACTTTCGTCCCTTGCCTCCACATACTGGGATCCTGTTATTAAGGAGATTGTTGAAATAATAATGAGTGAGAAGAACTTTAACCGTGATAGCGGATACTATGCGAGCGGTGCATGGAAACGAGCGCTCGATGCAGAGAAGCAGCAGAGACATTCCTTCCAAGAAGTGTCACACTACCCATCTTCTGGCGAAGATGAGTAGTATGGCACTTCCCGAAACGTCACGAGATATCAACGCTATCACCCGGCTGGAGACCCGAGAAACCTTCATCAACAGTTTACGCCGGGAAAGCCTACAGTCACATATTCCTTCCAAGGTTTACGTTCCAACGGAAGCTGTGGAGCCACCGGCGCACACATTGACACCGTCTGCGACAGCCGTACGTAATGGACGACCAATCACAAACTGACCAGTCAGAAGCCGTCCAGGGGCTACAAAAAGGCCAATCTAACAGCAGTGCAGACAGTCAGTTGCTCCCGACCATGACGATGGAAGCTATCATCGAAAGCTTGAGCTTTTACCTCGCATTGACACGATAAGAAGACCGAGAATGTTTTACATGTCACGAAAAGACTTCGTTCTCAAAAATAATTACTGTTTTAAAAAGATAAGTTACTCTCAGACAGAATTACGGGCACTGCGTCTCGTAGTAACAGACTTCCTGAGACCTTTCGAAAATCAGTGTCTTCTGAAACAGTCCTGATCTGGAATAACTAAAACTCAATCTGAATATAATGCAACGGCTGACTAATTTCATACTTGCCTCGATTCTTAAGGGAGGGGGGGGGGGGGGGGGGGGGAGAACACGTGAAACGGGCCGACTTGGAGCAGGAGAGGCACATAGGACATTTTTAATTTACACTGTCTATACTTTCACAAATAAATTCGAAAAATTTGTTAGCATGACCAGGAAGGATTCAGGATTTCCACTCATAGCACAGGAAGTTCAAAAACATAACAAAACAAATTTTCTTTTACATGTGAAATTTCGTCATTTTTTCACTTGGTATTTGCTGCATTTGTTGCTGTAGGTACACTTATCTTCATAAGTAAGAGAGACTCTTCGATGAATTTTGCACAGCATACAAACCATACTTACAGGTATATGGAACTCTAGAATTTCCCAAATCTGTTTAAAACTGTGGTAAAATTTGAGATAATTAATTATAAAATTTGAGTTTTCTCTAAATATGAAGTTTAAAACATAACAGCCCATTCATTTTTTCATAGATTAAATAAATTCTAGAGTTCCATACACTTGTAAGTATGATTTGTAAGCTGTGCAAAATTCATTGATGAATCTCTCTTACTTATGAAGAAAAGTGTACCTATAGCAACAAATGCAGCCAACAGTAAGTGTAAAAAATCATGAAATTTTACATTTAAAAAATATTATTTTTTCGTGTTTTTGAACTTCCACTGCTATGAGTGTGAATCCTGAATCCTTCCTGGTCATGCTGACAAAGTTTTACGAATTTACTTGTAAAAGTATAGACAGTGCAAATTGAAATGTCCTTTGGTGTCTCTCCTTCCCGAAGTCGGTCCGTTTGACGTCCTGCCCCCCTTAAGGAAACAACATGTGGCTGTGAAGGTCACACCTCTTGTTCTTAGACCACTGTTGCCCGCCTGTTCGCACTCACACCACTCTCCTCGTTACTCCATTCCACGGAACGCGAAGCTAGGCGGCGACTCGGACGTTCTTCGCAGTATACGTGCAACAGATTTTCAAAAAATTCTTAATAAACGAATCTTTTCATACTTGTTGCCCTTTACCGACCACTCAACATCTTCTTTTGTTATCCTCGTTTATTAATAATAATTTAATATGTCAGAGAGGAATAAAAAGCGCATCCGGAAGTGTGTAACCGGACCAGTACGAGGTGTTACATCGTTATGGCATGATGCATCATAGGGTTGAGGTGTTACATCGTATAAGCGTGATGCATCATGGGGTTGACTAATATTTTGTGTGGTGTGCTTAGGAAAACAGTATACCCCATGTTGGAATATCTGAATGTGTGAATTCTTAGGGGACCAAACTGCTAAGATTGTCGGTCCCTAAACTTACACACTACTTAAACTAACGTATGCTAAGAACAACACACACACACACACACACCCATGCCCGAGGGAGGACTCGAACCTCCGGCGGGAGGGGCCGCGCAGTCCGTGATATGGCGCCTCAAACCGCACGGCCACTCCGCACGGCCATATTGGAACAAGAAGCCGGAATACCTACATGGAGAACATCAAAGAATAGGGCAGCACTGCCCTGTGAGACAGGATCTAACAATCTATTAATGAATCGCGCAAGAAAAGATGGCTGAAAACTACAGAAGATTTAGATTTCACTGACAGCAGTAGAGAAGCATGGTCCTTCCTATGGAAAAACAAGTCATCCTCATTCAGGAATCTGGCGTAACACCTTCCAAAGCAGCATTACACGTTAACAAACCTACAGAAAAAATACAAGTTGGCCCCATTTTCAAAAAAGAAACAATGGAACGCCTCAGAGACAAGAGTGAGAGAACAAAAGATCCTAATTTCTCCCTATCCTTCACAGAGGCGGAAACTGACATAGTAATCAAATCCCTCAAAAACCACAAATCTTGAAACATATACGTTTGAAATATGATTGCAATTATGTGATTGACAGTAGTCTGAAACACAACTGAAGTGAACTGATCGTATGGCACCGTTGGCCGAGAGACCCCAGGCGGGGAAGTTCCGCAGTTTCCAGTTGACGCCACTTCGGCGACTTGAGAGTCAGTGATGATGGTAATGAAAGACACACGACACCCAGTCATCACGAGGCAGAGGAAATGCCTGACCCCGCCGGGAATCGAACCCGGGACCCCGTGCGCAGAAAGCAAGAACGCTACCGCAAGACCACGAGCTGCCGACTGAAACACAACTCTTCCGATGGGAATGACGTGTGAACGTGTATTTCATCTCGTCGCTTATGCGCTTTGCCCTGTACTGAACTTTTCTGACTGCGAGAATGTGAATTTAGTTTAGCTGCGAGAATGTAAACTGTCAATAACTTTAAACCAAATCAAAACTTGATCAATTTGAAAATAATGGTCCCTGTGTTTAATGAATGCTATCCCTGAAATAATAAAATTCCTTAACTTTATCTGCGCAATGGTAAAGCTCTTCGCACTGCTCTCTGTTAGTACTTTAAATTGTATAGTTAGAAAACAGCTTTCATGCAAGGGTGTTGCTTAGCAAACATTTTTACTAAAACGTATATGACTGAGACTACAACTTCTTGAGAAAAATGGTTTGTAAAAAATGACATGGATCTGGGAACTGGTATTGATTTAGGGTATCTAACAATATGTCGCTAACTTTAAAACTTGTGTTTTAACTCTTTGAAAATTAATAATGCCCACAATTAACACACTCAATAAACTGATTATACATTAACAATTAGCTTTACAAAATCATTGGAAGTGAGTGCTATACATTCTTTCAATCATCACTTATGAACGCGCATTGCATTAGTAACAAAAAGTTTTCTTTACCTTAACATTTCCAACTTTTGTTGAGATTCCTTAACAGTTAGCATACATCATAATATCTTGCAAATAGAAAATCATTACAGCTCGTAACGAGGAAGTATATATCCAGTACATACCAGATACAACACGTCTTTACGCTTGAGAGTCCTCCATACATCACTCGACCTAAAGTTACTGTAACACATTACACGTAACACCTTGAATCAGCGATCGCTAATGAGCAGC
Source organism: Schistocerca gregaria (assembly GCF_023897955.1). Classification (NCBI taxonomy): domain Eukaryota; kingdom Metazoa; phylum Arthropoda; class Insecta; order Orthoptera; family Acrididae; genus Schistocerca; species Schistocerca gregaria. The sequence goes on along the minus strand of NC_064924.1, from coordinate 660,030,901 downwards.
GAAGCTACTACACAATCGATACTACATTTGACCATCTGTGATTCAAATAATATTTTCTTACAAAACTTGAATTAATTTACCCAGTGTAGACACGTTTCAAGTTGGTGGACTGGATGGTATATAGCCCGAGCTGATTATACAAATAGGAATGAAAGCACGTTAATTGCTACTACAATTTTATTTAAAATGCGAAAAAATCTCTTAGAAAGTTAAAATAGCAGAAACTATTGCTATAATGAAGTCAGGGAAACCCAAAGAAGGTCGATCGATCCTTGGTCCAGTCGCACTACTAAGCATTGAAACGTCCCCTTTTGGAAAAATTATACAAGACTGTGCTTAAACTCACACACAATATTTTTAGCACAACGCAATCTGACTTCCAAAAATCCCTACGAAAGAATGGCCCTGACTAACATTAGCCTATACCTTTCACAAATCACTTACCTCACCAAAAATCTTCGTTACTCGAACTACTGCAATACAGCGAGCGCCACTACTGCCAGCTAAATAAAAGATTCGAACTACGGAATTCACTAACTACTGATAGGCATAGTTAGCAAATGAAAGATTTTAATAGAGAACAAACAATGTATTTACCTCACTAGTCATAATATATATAGCAGTTCATGACACCAATTCTTACAAATTTCAAAACTCCGCCATCTCTCTCCCCACAACCACCACTGCTGGCGGCTCACCTCCAACTGCGCAACGCTACGCGCTGTTAACAGCCAACAGCCCAACACTACAATGGCAGACAACAATGCAAACCAGCCACAGACTGCACACGGCACAGCCAGTGATTTTCATACAGAGCGCTACGTGGCGTCGGCGTTACCAATAAGAAAACCTAAACAGGCTACTTACATAGCCCCCATGCTCCCCACAAAAAAATTACAAATTGTTTTGGGCAGTGGCCAATACAGATTTGAAATTTTTTTCATAATTACATTAACAAAGAAATGAAATGCACACACTTATCGATACAATGTTGGTCAAAAGGTAAAATTTTCTCACAGTCCATAAATATAGTCCTGATCATTCATCAAAGTAAAATTGCAGTGTTTTTCTCAAAGTCTGAGTAGTAAAAGAAAATGCACACGGTAGTTGTGGATTTCCATGCAGTCTTGAAGAAGTAGTGTTGTCCTTCCAACGGAAAGACAGTGCTGACTCTTGACATGCAGACAGGTAATGGGCCACAACAGAGCAAACCCACAGCAGAGTCACTCGAAGTTTTGAAGAATATTGGTAGGTAGGTTAACACAGAGTAGACCCATTGTAGTCCAGGTAGAGATTACGGTATTGGTGGGCCACCAGAGGTGCAGACCCACTGCAGTCCTTGTAGAAATAATGATATTGGTGAGTCATCAAAGGTGTAGATCCACTTCAGTCCTTGTAGAGATAGCCAGCAGCCATCTGTTGTGACTGTGCAGGTGCACAATCACCATCGAAGAGTCTTGCGGAGAATATAGCAAGTCCATCAACCACCACTTGAGCACACACAAAGTTTTTGGAATTGTCCTTAGAACCAGCAATGCTGTTATCCAGTCCCTTGCTGAATTATCAACACACGTGCAAACACTATCAGTCCCTAATTCTCACATATTGTCCATATACTATGACCAACAGAAACGTGTGCAGTGAAATGTAATTTACAAGTTACTTAATTTGATGAACTGGTGTCAATTACAATTTTATAACATGAGAATACAATAACAAAGGTACAAAATACATCATTAAAGAACATAACAATATAGATAACATTTGTAGTAATACAGGCTTTACAAAACAATAGAAATTAACATATAAATCAGTGTTACAGGAAGTATGACATAAGTAAATACATAAACGATCAGAATAACTTTTGAAACATCAACTTCACACATGAGCATTAGAACAAAACAGAATAAATAATGTGTAAACATCTTTATGAAGTAAATAACATGTTGTTAATGCAAATTATATTTGAGGATAACAGTATTCCTCATCATAGTGAATGTAGCTTAGTATTAGAAGAGAAAAAATTCTATGGAACAGTACACAGAGACAGGAAGAATACAAATACACAAGGGTACACAAACACATAGTGGGATACACAAAAGGAAAGGACAGGGTTTGTTTTCAGTGTAACATTTGGTACTGCAGTTCAACTCAAAACTTCATTCCATAGATCGTCCCTCTTATTTCAACATTTGCTGCAGCGAAAAAAATTCCTATCCCAGCATGCTTTCCGTATTCTGTACTCATCTTCTTTCAAAAATAGTTTTTCTCCACTGTACACTACTTTTTTGGCCAAACCATTTTCTTATAGCTTCTCAATGCTTTTCTTCCAATTCATCATAGTTACTTTCTTATATAGTCTACCCCCTCTTAAGCTAACTTAAACCTGCTGAGCTAAGATGCTAAACTAAGGGACGACACAATGCAGCAGCACAAAACAATTAAAACAAACAGCAATGACAAAAAAATGGCAATTGGCAAAGTAAGCTACAGTAAATCTAAATTACCAAGCAATGCTACATTACAACTGATATGAACCAATGTGCAGCAACAAGAAAAATAAATCAGTAGTAAAACTAGCTTAACAGAGTAATACAAAGTGAAATTTAGTAGCACTATGCCTGGCAAACAGCAGCAGCAAATACAATAACTTATATCTAAACATGACAAAGCTCAAGCAGAAAAAATATTACACTAAAGACAACAATGCAGATAAGGGAAATGTATGTTCACATCTTAATGTCTATATAATTAAAATGGTGCACCACGAAAACTTATTGTAAAAAAATATTACCATGTACTTGAAAAGAAAATTCTGTATGCAATTCCTGTGAAGGGAAATGTCTTTTTGAGCTCCTTCGTTCTTTTTAAGTACATCATAAAGTTATCATTTACTGGATCTGTAGGCATAAAATATTTATATTAGTACATCCATTAAATTTTATAGTAACCAATGCTGCAGAGCAGCTAGAAACCAGGCATTAAACAAAATAGGCAAAGCAAGGCGTTAAACGTCATTCACTATCCATATGGCGTTTCATAATGCAGTAAACAATGTTTCAACTAGCAAGACAATAGACGTGAAATGTTTCTCGTCGTTTCATTAAGCATTCTATTAAATATCATCAATTACGAGCGCACAGTACAATCATATGTTTTCAAGTTTGAGTGTGTCGTATTTGCGATGCTTTCTACAAAGGAATGTCAATAGCGAGGATAATGGCCTCTTTTTTTTTCTCCACCTGTGCCTCTGAAAGGCACACACTAACGCTTTTTTCCAGATGCCTGTCGCGCAGCTGGGTGCCCACGACACATTACGTGCAGGTGGTCACTTACCTTTCTTATCGAAATATTTACGACAGCAGTTTCCGCTACAGTGACAGTCTCATATAAAAATATTTCACAGGTCAAGAATTTGCGTTACAAATCTGTAGAAACAAAATACTCCCTCCATGAACCATGGACCTTGCCGTTGGTGGGGAGGCTTGCGTGCCTCACCGATACATATAGCCGTACCGTAGGTACAACCACAACAGAGGGGTATCTGTTGAGAGGCCAGACAAACGTGTGGTTCCTGAAGAGGGGCAGCAGCCTTTTCAGTAGTTGCAGGGGCAACAGTCTGGATGATTGACTGATCTGGCTTTGTAACAATTACCAAAACGGCCTTGCTGTGCTGGTACTGCGAACGGCTGAAAGCAAGGGGAAACTACGGCCGTCATTTTTCCCGAGGGCATGCTACTTTACTGTATGATTAAATGATGATGGCGTCCTCTTGGGTAAAATATTCCGGAGGTAAAATACTTCCCCATTCGGATCTCTGGGCGGTGACTACTCAAGAGGATGTCGTTATCAGGAGAAAGATAACTGGCGTTCTACGAATTGGAGCGTGGAATGTCAGATCCCTTAATCGGGCAGGTGGGTTAGAAAATTTAAAAAGGGAAATGGATAGGTTAAAATTAGATATAGTGGGAATTAGTGAAGTTCGGTGGCAGGAGGAACAAGACTTCTGGTCAGGTGACTACAGGGTTATAAACACAAAACCAAATAGGGGTAGTGCAGGAGTAGCTTTAATAATGAATAGGAAAATAGGAATGCGGGTAAGCTACTACAAACAGCATAGTGAACGCATTATTGTGGCAACGATAGATACGAAGCCCACACCTACTACAGTAGTACAAGTTCATATGCCAACTAGCTCAGCAGATGACGAAGAAATTGAAGAAATGTATGATCAAATAAAAGAAATTATTCAGATAGTGAAGGGAGATGAAAATTTAATAGTCATCGGTGACTGGAATTCGGTTGTAGGGAAAGGGAGAGAAGGAAACGTAGTAGGTGAATACGGACTGGGGCAAAGAAATGAAAGAGGAAGCCGCCTGGTAGAATTTTGCACAGAGCACAACTTAATCATAGGTAACACTTGGTTCAAGAATCATAAAACAAGGCTGTATACATGGAAGAACCCTGAAGATACTAAAAAGTATCAGATAGATTATATAATAGTAAGATATTTAGGAACCAGGTTTTAAATTGTAAGACATTTCCCGGGGCAGATGTGGACTCTGGCCACAATCTATTGGTTATGAACTGTAGACTAAAACTGAAGAAACTGCAAAAAGGTGGGAATTTAAGGAGATGGGACCTGGATAAACTGAAAGAACCAGAGATTGTACAGAGTTTCAGGGAGAGCATAAGGGAACAATTGACAGAAATGGGGGAAAGAAATAAAGTAGAAGAAGAATGGGTAGCTTTGAGGGATGAAGTAGAGAAGGCAGCAGAGGATCAAGCAGGTAAAAAGGCGAGGGCTACTAGAAATCCTCGGGTAACAGAAGAAATATTGAATTTAATTGATGAAAGGAGAAAATATAAAAAATGCAGTAAATGAATCAGGCAAAAAGGAATACAGACGCCTCAAAAATGAGATCGACAGGAAGTGCAAAATGGCTAAACAGGGATGGCTAGAGGACAAATGTAAGGATGTAGAGGCTTATCTCACTAGGGGTAACATAGATACTGCCTACAGGAAAATTAAAGAGACCTTTGGAGATAAGAGAACCACTTGTATGAACATCAAGAGCTCAGATGGAAACCTAGTTCTAAGCAAAGAAGAGAAAACAGAGAGGTGGAAGGAGTATATAGAGGGTCTATACAAGGGCGATGTACTTGAGGACAATATTATGGAATTGGAAGAGAATGTAGATGAAGATGAAATGGGAGATACGATACTGCGTGTAGAGTTTGACAGAGCACTGAAGGACCTGAGTCGAAACAAGGCGCCTGGAGTAGACAACATTCCATTGGAACTACTAACGGCCTCGGGAGAGCCAGTCTTTACAAAACTCTACCATCTGGTGAGCAAGATGTATGAGACAGGCGAAATACCCTCAGACTTCAAGAAGAATATAATAATTCCAATCCCAAAGAAAGCAGGTGTTGACAGATGTGAAAATTACCGAACTATCAGTTTAATAAGTCACAGCTGCAAAATACTAACACGAATTCTTTACAGACAAATGGAAAAACTAGTAGAAGCTGACCTCGGGGAAGATCAGTTTGGCTTCCGTAGAAATGTTGGAACACGTGAGGCAATACTGACCCTACGACTTATCGTAGAAGAAAGATTAAGGAAAGGCATACCTACGTTTCTAGCATTTGTAGACTTAGAGAAAGCTTTTGACAATGTTAACTGGAATACTCTCTTTCAAATTCTGAAGGTGACAGGGGTAAAATACAGGGAGCTTGAGGCTATTTACAATTTGTACAGAAACCAGATGGCAGTTATAAGAGGGAAGCACTGGTTGGGAATGGAATGAGACAGGGTTGTAGTCTCTCCCCGATGTTATTCAATCTGTATATTGAGCAAGAAGTAAAGGAAACAAAAGAAAAATTTGGAGTAGGTATTGAAATCCATGGCGAAGAAATAAAAACTTTGAGGTTCGCCGATGACATCGTAATTCTGTCAGAGACAGCAAAGGACTTGGAAGAGCAGTTGAACGGAATGGATAGTATCTTGAAAGGAGGATATAAAATGAACATCAACAAAAGAAAAATGAGGATAATGGAATGTAGTCGAATTAAGTCGGGTGATGCTGAAGGAATTAGATTAGGAAATGAGACACTTAAAGTACTAAAGGAGTTTTGCTATTTGGGGAGCAAAATAACTGATGATGGTCGATGTAGAGAGGATATAAAACGTAGACTGGCAATGGCAAGGAAAGCGTTTCTGAAGAAGAGAAAATTGTTAACATCGAGTATAGATTTCAGTGTCAGGAAGTCATTTCTGAAACTATTTGTATGGAGTGTAGCCGTGTATGGAAGTGAAACATGGACAATAAATAGTTTGGACAAAAAGAGAATAGAAGCTTTCGAAATGAGGTGCTACAGAAGAATGCTGAAGATTAAATGGGTAGATCACATAACAAATGAGGAAGTATTGAATAGGATTGGGGAGAAGAGAAGTTTGTGGCACAATTTGACCAGAAGAAGGGATCGCTTGGTAGGACATTTTCTGAGGCATCAAGGGATCACCAATTTAGTATTGGAGGGCACCGTGGAGGGTAAAAATCGTAGAGGGAGACCAAGAGATGAATACAGTAAGCAGATTCAGAAGGACGTAGGTTGCAGTAGGTACTGGGAGATGAAGAAGCTTGCACAGGATGGAGTAGCATGGAGAGCTGCATCAAACCAGTCTCAGGACTGAAGACCACAACAACATAACAGTGTCCAAAAAATTTTCGTCGGCATTGTAATACATTCACGCATTTACATACTTTTCATAACTCTTAAAGTACGATTCTTGGTTTCCAACATCCTTTACCACAAATCAGTGTCCCTAACCACTACTCATTATTCCTTACCTTATTCGTCGACACTTCTTCAATATTTCATCATAACAGATATGTAGCATAATCAAATAACTCATATAGCATTAGCTTATTGATCATAAACATACCGTAATACATATCGTCAACATAACATCATAAAACCTCAGCCAAATCTCAAAATCATCGTAGATTTCTGCAATAACTTCAAAACCTAAAAAATATTCTCTGCTCATTTCAATAGTGTCATCTACCGTACTTTAAAAATCATGATCCCATACCAAATACATCATTCAAAGCTCTCATGTATCACAATGGTTCCGAAAAATTATGAACAGTTCACAAGTTACAGACAATGCAATTTCATAAGTGTGAAGTTATCCAACTGTGTAATTGCGTAAACATGTGTCACTGATGTAGCAAAAATATGTTTGCATCTCTGTTAAAATAATCAAATAGCTGTGTAATTCTGTATTGGAGAAATATGGTACCGATGTGTAAAGTTGTATAAGCAAATACCATATTAGCTAGGGCCCCTTCTGCTTGCCAAACACATGGTACACAAAGTAAGCGTGTACCCCCCTGAGGATTAATGTAATTATATCCTCAGGTGTTGCAGATTACAGCAATGGAATGAAATGTATCATGAAAAACTTTCTTTGTAATTCAACAATCTTGAAAAATAAATGGTTTAAGTACCAAATTAATCATTCAAATGCGTGCCCTGTAGTGCTAAATGTGCGTTTTGCTGTAAGATAATTCTGTGGAACTGTTGTAGTTATCGTCCTCTGTAAGCAAATTTCTGCTGAGGTCAATGTACTTACCTCACCATAAACGAAAGTGAAATGCTTTCCGTATAGATATCGTAGTTATTGCGTACCTTACCGTGATCAAGAAAGTACTATAATGTAACGTATTTCTGTTCTACGATAAAGGCTGTCTGATTGTAGCTATACCACAAAAGTTACTACTAAAACATGTTTTACTTTCCAGAATAATACAGAAAAACTGTGGAGATATAAAACAGATACACAGCAAAAGCAACAATGTAAATCGTGTCACATGTTAGTAGTGTCGTGATATAATCGTGTAGCTATTAGACAAACCAAAAATGCTAAGTCATCTTTAATCTCACCGAATGTACTTCAAATAAAGAATGTATTTTCAAGTAAACCAAAATGTTGCATTAAAATCTCATTTGCAGTACTGGTAAATGTTCTAAGTATGTAAGCCTTATAGTCGTTACGTAATCGTGCAGCTAACAAGCAAGGATGTACACACACAATAACACTGTGACGTCTGTTCACTATAACAATGCACTCGTAAATACTGTCTAAATATGTTCCGTAGGTTCTAGACTGCATAGTAAACTTCAAAAATTGTTGCATATTAACAGTTTATTAGTCTGACAAAGCATACTGGTAATGTGAAGTGAACAGCTTTATGGCAAAGACAAAGTTAAAAAGCAGATTATCTTTCAATAAACGGTTTTACATGTGAAATGTGGTGTAAACCTTTACTCTTCCTAGTACGCAGAGTTTCAACTTCAACGCAATTCTCATGTGGAATACGTCGGTAAAGAATGCTGGAATTTTTCTCAAGGTTAGCTTATGTTATTTTTCTCTGAGCCAGCCGGCGCACGCGGCTTCCTGCGGTGCGAGTCATTGTCTGTCTCTTTGTTGGCGCGCGCCGTTATTGGGATTAGGAGACCTAACTTCTACAAATTCACCTTGACGAGAAGGCCCTGCCCTGTTTGAAGCTCGCCAGTTCTGATGGAATTCAGGTCTGTCGTTTTGTCGCTAGTTTACACAGTTTCTTGTTTGTCGGTCATATGGTGGAGAATTTCTCCCTGAATCGTAACTGCGCGCTGGACCGTTGCGTCTGAATTTATTCTGTCTCCCTTGATAATAATTGTTTTTGTTCCCATATTGTCTGTTTCTATGGTTGTCTCTGTCGTATTCATTACTACGGAAATGTGATCTTTCTCTGTAACTATTGTTATTCTTCCAGTGGTTGTGATACGGGTGGTGTTTGTTTTGGTCACGATTTGCGTTGTGAGACTAGTCTTGTCGTGTCCAGTTATTATTTCTTTCATCGAGGAATTGTGGCGGATGTGACCTGTGATTGTTGTGCTTCTGTTCTTGCGTTCCGCGATTGTCAGTGTCAATTTCCAGTTCTTGTAAGAGTCCCTGAAAAGCTTCAACGTCCTCTTTGCAACGTCCTGCCAAAATAATATGTCGTAAATGTTCAGACAATTTGATTAAGTGAATGCGGATGAGTTCTGACGGGCTATATGGGTTGGACAGGTACTGATTCTTGTGCAACATGTCTTCAAAATATTTCACAAGACTGGAAAATTCAGATTGTTCGAAATGTTTCATCATTATGATGCCATGTTTTACTCGGTCTTGTGTGGCTTGAAACCAATATGCTGAGAGGAAGGCATGGTAAAATTCTCCTTCACTGTAGCAATCGTGAATGACCGATCGCATTCTTACAGCTGGTTCATTCTCTATGTAGTCACACATAAATTCTAACCTTTGCTCCAATGACCAGTTGGGAGGAAATCAATGAGAGAATTGATGAAGCCATGCTTGTGGATGAATGTCGTTGCCAGAACTCTTAAATGTTTTGAATTTACGTGCAGTAATGAACAGCTTATAGTCAAAATCATCGTGTCGGCGAGTAGCATATCGGACATTGTTACGTCGTGTCGGAGGTTCCATCTTAAAATTCAGTGTACCTTGCCAATTTCTTTCATAATTTCTGAAATGCCCTGTGTTATTATTTTGTGGCTTTTACGTATTTCTAAGTCCCTCTTCCCGTGTTGGAGCGCGAGTGTCCTCTGAAATATGTAATTCTTGTATTACCTGTGTCAGCTGATCTTGTACTTGCCGGATTTCTCTTTCGTGTTGTGTATTAATTTGATTCTGATTTTGTTTGAATTTCCTAATTTGTTCGCACTCTTCTGTGTCATTCAGATCATCATCAACCTTTGCAGATAAGTTAATGAACTGATCTGAAAGTTCGGCTACTTTCTCCGATAGTGTACTTATTTCCTCAGTGTGTTTTTCTGAACCAAATTTCAGAGTGTCCATTTGTGTTGAAATCGTATCTACTGTGTCCTTTAAGTTTTGCTGAGTTTTTGCAAGTTGCGTAACCGAATCAGTGGATGCAACTGAGTCAATTTTAGCTTGCAACGTCTCATGTTTTTCATGAACAATAGTTTGCAGTTCTTTTATGGCTGATTCGTGATTCTGTAATGTATTTTCATGCCGCAAAAAAATAGGTTGGAAATGCTCACAAATTTGTGTTTTTACGTCATTACAGACTTTCTGACATTTCGATTCGATTTTATGCAACTCAGTAGTTAAATCTTCACGTGTTTGTTCAAGTGTATGTTCCGCTGAGTCTAACTTTTGAAGCTTTTGTTCCATTGTGTCTAACTTTTGAAGCTTCTGCTGTGTTTGTCTCTTATTTTGTTCCATTGTGTCTAACGTTTGAAGTTTCTGCTGTGTTTGTCTCTGATTTTGTTCCATTGTGTCTAACTGTTGTTGTGTTTGTCTCTGATTTTGTTTCATTTGTTGCATTAATTGCAATAATAATGTATTAGTGTCTGGAATCTATTCCTCTATGCTCTTCGGCAGTGCATTTGCACCGGCAACATTCACGTTTTGATAAGTAGAAAAAGTGTCTTGACTTATTTGAGAAAACGGTGAGGACGCAAAACCTGAATCTACAGTATTTGCAAGATTGTGTCCTGTCATTTCGGAATCCTGAGGCGAGCTGTTGCCGACCGATCGATCGATAACGCTTTCCTGTTCACTAATTGTTCCACTGCCTACACCATTATTTGCAGCCCGCTCCATTTCCCTATGCACCATTACCAAATTACTACTTTGAACATTAGTTAATTCATTACATGACGGCACTAACACACTGCTTTTGTCTTCACTGTCATTTCTCAGTTTACTTTGGAGCCTAGGATTACGTTTTTTCACACGCCATTATTGTCACAATATTTCACACGATAACACAGAAAAGCACAATTTGAAGAGCAAAAATAAGAGAACACATTAACGTAGCACTGGAAATAATATCTAGTTAATTGCAAGCGCAGCTGCGAAATACTTGGTGCAAATCTACATGCATGCCACAACTGTTTTACTGTACAACAATGAAAAACTACAACTACAGAGGAAATTCTCTCTACAATTACGCGCTAGCAATAAACAAAGGCTATACTAACTACACAAACTACAAGAAAAAATCAGAAGATTCCAGTGAGGTATCCTCGGCTTAGGGTCGACATATGAAACGTCCCCTTAGAAAAATTCTACACGAATGTGCTTAAACTGACACACAATATTTTTAGCGCAACGCAATCTGACTTTCAATAATCCCTACAAAAGAATGGCCCTGACTAACATTAACCTATACCTTTCACAAATCACTTACCTCACCAAAAATCTTCGTTACTCGAACTACTGCAATACAGCGAGCACCACTACTGCCAGCTAAATAAAAGATTCAAACTACGGAAGGCGCTAACTACTGATAGGCATAGTTAGCGAATGAAAGATTTTAATACAGAACAAACAATGTATTTACCTTAATAGTCATAATATATATATCAGTTCATGACATCAATTCTTACAAATTTCAAAACTCCGCCATCTCTCTCCCCACGTCCACCACTGCTGGCGGCTCACCTCCAACTGCGCAACGCTACGTGCTGTTAACAGCCAACAGCCCAACACTACAATGGCAGACAACAATACAAACCAGCCACAGACTGCACACGGCACAGCCAGTGATTTTCTTACAGAGCGCTACGTGGCGGCGGCGTTACCAATAAAAAACCTGAACAGCCTACTTACAGCATTTGTTATAAGTTGTTGGAAAGACTTTTGTGTAGTTGAATATATCCAGTAACTCATGCCATGACACTCCTCCACCAAACAAGATTTCGAGCGAATGGAAGCTCCGAGATCGTTCTCGAACTAACATCGTTTATAGCAGCATGATTCCAAAAGAAAAAGAAAACCACAGTGGTTTTTATTGACTTACCGTGTGGACTAATATACAAGTTAAATCAAAGCGCTCCAAGCTCAAAGACCGTAGCACTAATGCAAAACGTACGACGAACGTGATGACGAATGTATCAGTTAGGACAGTGCGGGAAATTTGGCATTAACGGGATATGGCAGCAAACAACCGACGAGAATTACTTTGCTAAGAGCACGACATCGCCTGCAGCGCCTCTCCTGGGCCCGTGACCGTTTCGGTTGGATCCTAGACAAGCGGAAAACTGTGGCCTCACCAGACGAGGCCCGACTGCAGTTGGTAAGAGCTGATGGCAGGGTCCTAGTGTGGCGTACAACTCACGAACCCATGGACCCAAGTTGTCAAGTGTACGCCTAGTGTGGCGTACATCCCATGAAGCCATGGACCCAAGTTGTCAACAAGGCACTGTGCAAGCTGGTGGCTACAATGGCTCAGAGCACTGTGGGACTTAACAGCTATGGTCATCAGTCCCCTACAACTTAGAACTAAACTCCTGGAAATTGAAATAAGAACAACGTCAATTCATTGTCCCAGGAAGGGGAAACTTTATTGACACATTCCTGGGGTCCGATACATCATATGATCACACTGACAGAACCACAGGCACATAGACACAGGACACAGAGCATGCACAATGTCGGCACTAGTACAGTGTATATCCACCTTTCGCAGCAATGCAGGCTGCTATTCTCCCGTGGAGATGATCGTAGAGATGCTGGATGTAGTCCTGTGGAACGGCTTGCCATGCCATTTCCACCTGGCGCCTCAGTTGGACCAGCGTTCGTGCTGGACGTGCAGACCGCGTGAGACGACGCTTCATCCAGTCCCAAACATGCTCAATGGGGGACAGATCCGGAGATCTTGCTGGCCAGGGTAGTTGACTTACACCTTCTAGAGCACGTTGGGTGGCACGGGATACATGCGGACGTGCATTGTCCTGTTGGAACAGCAAATTCCCTTGCCGGTCTAGGAATGGTAGAACGATGGGTTCGATGACTGTTTGGATGTACCGTGCACTATTCAGTGTCCCCTCGACGATCACCAGAGGTGTACGACCAGTGTAGGAGATGGCTCCCCACACCATGATGCCGGGTGTTGGCCCTGTGTGCCTCGGTCGTATGCAGTCCTGATTGTGGCGCTCACCTGCACGGCGCCAAACACGCATACGACCATCATTGGCACCAAGGCAGAAGCGACTCTCATCGCTGAAGACGACACGTCTCCATTCGTCCCTCCATTCACGCCTGTCGCGACACCACTGGAGGCGGGCTGCACGATGTTGGGGCGTGAGCGGAAGACGGCCTAACGGTGTGCGGGACCGTAGCCCAGCTTCATGGAGACGGTTGCGAATGGTCCTCGCCGATACCCCAGGAGCAACAGTGTCCCTAATTTGCTGGGAAGTGGCGGTGCGGTCCCCTACGGCACTGCGTAGGATCCTACGGTCTTGGCGTGCATCCGTGCGTCGCTGCGGTCCGGTCCCAGGTCGACGGGCACGTGCACCTTCAGCCGACCACTGGCGACAACATCGATGTACTGAGGAGACCTCACGCCCCACGTGTTGAGCAATTCGGCGGTACGTCCACCCGGCCTCCCGCATGCCCCCTATACGCTCTCGCTCAAAGTCCGTCAACTGCACATACGGTTCACGTCCACGCTGTCGCGGCATGCTACCAGTGTTAAAGACTGCGATGGAGCTCCGTATGCCACGGCAAACTGGCTGACACTGACGGCGGCGGTGCACAAATGCTGCGCAGCTAGCGCCATTCGACGGTCAACACCGCGGTTCCTGGTGTGTCCGCTGTGCCGTGCGTGTGATCATTGCTTGTACAGCCCTCTCGCAGTGTCCGGAGCAAGTATGGTGGGTCTGACACACCGGTGTCAATGTGTTCTTTTTTCCATTTCCAGGAGTGTACTTAAACCTAACTAACCTAAGGACATCACACGATACCCAGTCATCACTAGGCACAGAAAATCGCTGACCCCCACGGGAATCGAACCTGGGAAGCCGGGCGCAAGCTGGTGTTGGGTCCATAATGGTGTGTACTGGGTCCTTTGGTCCACCTGAACAGATCATTGACTGGAAATGTTTATGTTCAGCTACTTGGACCCAATTTGTAGCCATTCATCTACTATATGTTTCCAAACGGATGACTTTGCGCGAAGTCACTGGGTCACAATTGTTCGCGATTGGTTTGAACAACTTTCTGGAAAGTTCGAGTGAATGATTTGGCCTCTCAGATCGCCCGCCTTGGGATATAATCAGCGGATTAATTCGTGCATAAAATCATCCACCGGAAACTTTCGCAATTATGTGCGGCTATAGAGGCTCATGGCTCACTATTTCTACAGGGGACTTCCAACGACTTGTTGAGTCCACGCCACGTTACGTTGGTACACTATGTCGGGCAAAAGAAGGTTGACAAGACATTAGGAGGTATTCAATGACATTTGTCACCTCAGTGTATGTTTAAATGTTCTGTTCATATTTGTTGTTAATTTGTATCGTTATAGTTAATGAATGTATTTAATTTCAAAAGTAATATTCTGCCAAAGTACTGAAAATTTAAAAAAATAGCTGTTGAACTGGTCCATGCATAAGGAAAATAGATTTGTACTGATGTAAAATATGGAGGCAAGTCCTTCCATAACGAAACTCGTCTGGTGGGAGTAAAAAAGATGGATCTGGCGGTAAAACCACAAATAGTCAACGTATCACAGAGAGTCGGTGGCTATCATACAAACTGTTCACGTCGAGTGTGCTGAATGAGGCAAGGGAAGCTACTGTGTTGAACAATAATGCCTCGGATGTGGCAGATTAATGAAATTTATTCATGGCACTTATTGACTGACTCTGAATCACAAAAAAACCTACGTCAAGAAGATAATTTTTAATCTTTTTATATATCAAGAGCCCTAAGTAAGTTGGCCACCTTTACCTTAGCCACAGAAGATCGCCATAGCTACCACGTTCGTCTTAAGTCACAAGTTGAGTACCATAATCTTGCATGGACCAGTTATTTCCTTATTTGCAAATAATAATTGTATTTCGTAGAAGAGTGTCTTGAGAACCTTATATTAAACCCTAGTCATTTCACCTAGACAGGACCCTTTTCCAAGAGATACAATATCTCCGGTGCTAGTAACCTAATTTATTGACCTGCAAAAATATTTATTGCTTAATAGTGAATATTAAATTTTGTGCAGCAGTAAGTTCCTTAAATATTCAGACAGTTTTGTTTCTGAACTACTCCACGTAAATTTTCGTAAGAGAAGATCTAAAGTTTTACATAAGCGTAGGTGCACACGAAAGAACTAATGGCTTTACTTAAAAGCCACTCTTGCTGAAATCTATAACCAGTAATAAAATTAACTGAACAGAATAGTGATAATAATAAGTGGTTATTGATCATTGCAGTTTAAGGGCCATCTTATTGAATATCTGCTTCACAGGTTGGGTGAAATGTTTCTATCCATGTACTTGCGTTTAGTAGTTTTACTCACCGTGTCTTACCAGAGGTGTTTGGTTATGATCTCAGTCAAATGCCAGATTAGTATCTGGGTCTCCCTACTAAAGGCTGAGCTAATATTACAAATATTACTATAGTAAATTTACTTACAAAGTGAAGCAATCATTTTAACAGTTTTTTTAAAAGATTAACTGGTTGCGACTGTTCACGTTATAACAGATTCAGGGTCCCCATGTTTCACTTATTTCCTGCATAATACAAAGAAGTAAATAATACTAAAGAAAACAGGTAGTGATCAGATCAGTTAACACAATCATTTAAAAATCAGTTTTATGTCAGTGTTTTTCCATAATTAATGTGCAAACACTTCTCATGTTCAAATTAGTTGTTTTCTTCCTTCATGTAATGACACTGCGAATTGAATATTATTAAAAAACATTCAGCAGCCTGAATCGCACAAAATATTTCTTTATTTAAAACAACTGGTTTCGACAGACTTTGCTATCATCTTCGTGTCTTAAAAATCTGTTTTTTGTGAAACGCCTTCATTTTTAGTTGAACCTAGCGCCACTACATCTACATGTATGCTGTACAAGTCACAATGAAGTGCCTGGCAGATGGTTCATCGAACTACCTTCACAATAGTTCTCTGTTATTACGGTCTCGAACAGAGCACGGAGAAAAACGAACACCTATATCTAACCGTGCGAGCTCCGATTTCCCTTATTTTATTATGATGATCGTTTCTCCCTATGTAGGTCGGTGTCAACAAAATATTTTCGCGTTCGGAGGAGAAAGTTGGTTATTGAAATTTCGTGAGAACATCCCATTGCAACGAAAAATGCCTTTGTTTTAATGATGTCCACCTTAAATATTTTATCATGTCAGTGTCACTCTCTCCCTATTTCGCGATAATACAAAACGTGCTGCTCTTCTTTGAAGTTTCTCGGTGTACTCCGTCATTCCTATCTGGTAAGGATCCCACACCGCACGGCAGTATTCTAAAAGAAAACGGACAAGCGCAGTGTAGGCAGTCTCTTTAGTAGATCTGTTATGTTTTCTAAGTGTTGTGCCAATAAAACGCAGTCTTCGGTTTGCCTTACTCACAACATTTTCTGTGTGTTCTTCCAATTTAAGTTGTTCGTAATTGTAATTCCGAGTTATTTAGTTGTATTTATGGCGTTTAGATTTGACTGACTTATCGTATAACCGAAATTTAGCGGATCCTTTTAGCACTGATGTGAATGAGTCACACCTTTCATTATTTAACGTCAATTACCAATTTTTGTACCATATAAATATTTTTTATACAGGGTGTTACAAAAAGGTACTGCCTAACATTCCTCACACACAAAGAAAGAAAATATGTTATGTGGACATCTGTCCGGAAACGCTTAATTTACATGTTAGAGCTCATTTTATTACTTCTCTCCAAATCACATTAATCATGGAATAGAAACACACAGCAACAGAACGTACCAGCGTGACTTCAAACACTTTGTTGCAGGAAATGTTCAAAATGTCCTCCGTTAGCGAAGATACATGCATCCACCCTCCGTCTCATGGAATCCCTGATGCGCTGATGCAGCCCTGGAGAATGGCGTATTGTATCACAGCCATCCACAACACGAGCACGAAGAGCCTCTACATTTGGTACCGGAGTTGCGTAGACAAGAGCTTTCAAATGCCCCCATAAATGAAAGTCAAGAGGGTTGAGGTCAGTAGAGCGTGGAAGCCATGGAATTGGTCTGCCTCTACCAATCCATCAGTCACCGAATCTACTGTTGAGAAGCGTACGAACACTTCGACTGAAATGTGGAGGAGCTGCATCGTGCGTGGACCACATGTTGTGTCGTACTTGTAAAAGCACATGTTCTATTAGCACAGGTAGAGTATCGCGTATGAAATCATGATAACGTGCTCCATTGACCATAGGTGGAAGAAGATGGGGCCCAATCAAGACCATCAACAGTGCCTGCCCAAACGTTCACAGAAAATCTGTGTTGATGACGTGATTGCACAATTGCGTGCTGATTCTCCTCAGCCCACACATGCTGATTGTGAAAATTTACAGTACATACTGTCGAAACTAAAATGAGCTCTAACATGGAAACTAAGCGTTTCCGGACACATGTCCACATAACATCTTTTCTTTATTTGTATGTGAGGAATGTTTCCTGAAAGTTTGGCCGTACCTTTTTGTAACACCTTGTAAATGGTTTTGCTATTTATTTTGATCTTCTGATGACTTTACTAGACGATGAACGACGGCTTCATCTGCAGACAACCTAAGGCGGCTGCTCGGATTGTCCTCTAAATCGTTTACATAGATAAGGAACAGCAGGGGCACTATAACACTACCATGGAGAACGCCAGAAATCACTTCTGTTTTACTCGATGAGTCTCCGTCAGTTACTACGAATAGTGACATCTGTAATAGGAAATCACGAAATCCATAAGCACGATATTTCACTAAAATCCGCTTGTGGGATACAGTGTCAAAAGCCTTCTGGAAATTTAGAAATGCGGCATCAGTTTGAAATCCCCTGCCGGTAGCACTCAACACTTCGTGTGAGTAGGCAGCTGATTGAGCTTCACAAGAACGATGTTTCCTAAAGTCCTGTTGACCGTGTGTCAATAGACCTTTATTTTCGAGGAAATTCATAATGTTCGAAAGCAATATATGTTCAAATATCTTGCGGCATATCGACGTTAATGATATGCGCCTGTAATTATTGCTACTACCTTTCTTGTGATTGGCGTGACTTGTGCAATTTTCCAGTTTTTTGGGTACAGATCTCCCGTCGAGAGAGCGTTTGTATATGATTGTTTAGTATGGAGCTATTGTATCAGCATTGGTATCAGCATTGGTATACTGGGAGACTGGCTTTTATTTATTTATTTTGTAAGTGATTTAAGTTGATTCTCTACTCCGAGGGTATCTACTTTTAAGTTACTCGTGTAGGCAGCTGTTCTTGATTCAAATTCTGAAATATTTACATCGTCTTCTTTGGCGAAGGAACAGCGGAAGGCTTTGGCAGCGCTGTCGTCGACAGTATACTTGGACATGGTCTTTTACACAAGGTCTATTGACACACGGTCAACAGGACTTTAGGAAACATCGTTCTTGTGAAGCTAAATATTTTAGTTATGACAAACGTTTCATAATGTGCTGATTTTTATCCACTTGACAACTTTGCGTGAGGTTCAACGTAAAATGAAGACGTTTCACAACAAAAAGATTTTTAAGACCTGAAGATCCGGTTGTCTTAAATAAAGTTGTTGAATGTCTTTTAGCAAGTAAAAGAGATCGCTCCTTCATTTCTCTCAAAATAAGGAAATTTAATGCACATTAGCTTCCTTGTGTTGAATACAGAAAATATATGCTAGTGAGAGTGAGTTTGTTCCCACAACATTTTAAGGTTCGACCTGTGTTGCTTATGGTAAACTTCTGTTTCATATCGTGTCCTATTGGCAAAACAGATTTTAATACCAAGGAAAACCATACACAGAGAATTTATTTTCTTAATAAAAAGTATAAACTGTTTGCCTAACAAGGCTGACGACCGCTTTTTCCTTTAGCTACTGCTCCCTGTTGAACATAACCCTTCGGTTGACAAAACAAAGTCCGATACTTTACCCATTACACACTATCACGATCATTTCAAGTTCCTTTCACAGGAGTAGCACTATCGGTAACTTACTCTTGTGTTAGAGAGAAGCGTTACTTTTGTCTTTATGCTTAACAGGAGTAATAACAACTGAAAGTGTTATAGTCTCTCTATCAAAGCCAAAGTCACCAGACGTCCCGATTTGGCAGGGACAGTTCCGATTATTTTAGTGTAGTCCCCTTGTCTCCGTTGGATTCTGCAGGGCCACCTAAATGTTCCGGTTTTTAGAAATCAAATCAAATTACAGGTAATGTGAGATTTAACACAGAACTTTTCTTATATTTTTTAGCAAGTTTATATAGTTTA
This sequence comes from Schistocerca gregaria, assembly GCF_023897955.1. Classification (NCBI taxonomy): domain Eukaryota; kingdom Metazoa; phylum Arthropoda; class Insecta; order Orthoptera; family Acrididae; genus Schistocerca; species Schistocerca gregaria. Next base: position 660,011,569 of record NC_064924.1, on the reverse strand, counting down.
TTGGAATATCGTAGCGCTAACCTAACATACCGTGACGCGCTGGACTATGAAATGCGTACACACGGTCTACTCGATGACGCTGACCGTTAACGGTAATGCTTTCACGTGTACATCGTTGGCATTAGGAGTCTAGGGATTTTATGTGGCAGTACTGAAAGACAGCATGTTACAGTTTTAGAGACTGGAGAAGTATTTCGTGACTTAAGAATGAAAAACGAAAAATCTAAAAATCAGATTCATGCCACTAGTTACAAGAAATCCTTTAAGCAAATTTGAATCTGAGGAGGATATAAACATTATGAAGTTCACTGAAACCGTGTGTGAATTTTATGGTAGCAGTTCATACTACACTCAACCGTCGACAGGTAATTTAATGCTTTTTCAACTAGATATGGCTTTTTTTTTTTTGCAGTATGGACCCGTATGGGACGAGTACCAAAATGTTACAATCTTAAAAATACGTTACCAAACTACAAAATTAATGATAAGAACTTGCTACTAGAGCGCGTTAATATGCAGTAGTTTATCATATCTTAACAAATGGAGAAATGCAGCATACTATAAAACTGTCACTGATACACGTTGGGTACAAATCTTCCATCACTTCACACTCAAACATATATTTTATTTAAATGTTCCTCACATTGTGAAGATTTGTTATATATTCCCGGTACTAATCCACCAGTCAAGCGTGTGTTTTCTTTGATGCATGAGATATGGACATCAAATCTGAAATTGAAAGTTGGCTCTTTGAGAACAATAATGATGTGAAAGTTAATTTCAGATACATTTGTTCGGATGTCTATGACTTCCTAGCTTAAAAGGAAGCAAATACCTGCTGAATCTAATTCATTCATTGGAGAAGTATGGTGGCATACGTAACTGAGTATTAAAAGCTGCGTGTAGTTATATAAGCAATTACTGTGTTCTGTTGACTAACTAATCTGATGAAAAAAATCGAAACACCAAGAAGGAGTTGTGCGACACAAACAACAGTGCCACTCTGAGGATGAAAATCAGGTTTGCTTTAAACACATAAAGGTCGTGAGCGTTAGTTACCTTTGAGGTAGGACATGGTGAATTGATATTAGTCAAGAATTTCTTTAAGGCGACAAAGACACCATTATGAACACCTCACAGAGTTTGAACGAGGTCATGTAGTAGGGCTACGAGAAGCTGGGTATTCCCTCTGCGATACTGCAGAAAGACCTGGCAGGAATGTAGGCACTGTATATGACTGCTGGCAGCGGTGATAAGTTGGTTGGCTGATTGGGAGTTGAAGGAACCAAACAGCAAGGTCATCAGTCCCTTGTTTCAAACGTGGTCCATTCGGGCGGATTTACATCTTACATGAGTCATAACGATAAAAGGTAAAACACTAAAGAAAAGGTAAAAGTGGAGTCGTGTTGTCAATCGTGAAAACAAAAGGAGGGGTCAGCAAGGGCAACCCCAAGGCTATGCTAGAGGCAGCAAATATCCCACCTCTGATGCAGCACATGCAACATCACCTGCTATTCAAAAGCATTCAACCGCTATAATGTAAAAGTGCGTACTGTAAAAGGAGACTAACCAAATATGAAAAGCGATAAAAACAGTGTAAAAGAGAGAGAAAGGAGGATCTTGGCCAGGGAGGGCGGGGGGGGGGGGGGGGGGTCAGGAATCTCCAGACACAGTGGGAGACACCCCAACCGTCACCGCCCTGCCCCTACTCCAGAGGGAGATGAAAAACTTAACAACTGAAAATGAAAACCACTTTCACGAAGGAAACTGAGAACCAGCTCAACCATCCGGGAATCGTCTGCCAATATCAAAGGTAAAGTGCGGGGAAGTCTGTACTCAGTACACAGAGTCAAAAGAAGGGGGCATTCCACCAAAATGTGAGCTGCTGACTGGAGGGCTACACAACCACAAAGTGGGGGCGGCTCACCACGCAAAAGAAAACCATGGGTCAGCCTGGTATGGCCGATGCGGAGACGACACAGGGTGGTCGAGTCCTTTCGGGAGAGGCGAAAGGAAAAACGCCACGCGACAGGTGTCACCTTATGTGCACGAAGTTTATTAGAGAGGGAGGCAGCCTCCCAAGAGTTGGCCCATGATTGTGAGAAGTGGGATTGCAAATGAAGCCATAAATCCGCCGCAGGAGGGGTTACAGAGAAGGGGGGGAGGGGTAAGTGACTGCCCCCCCCTTGTCAAACGATCTGCAGGCTCGTTATCTGGGATACCCACATGGCCAGGGACCCAATGGAAGTCAACGGAACAAGCAGCATAGTGAAGATCAGTGAGATGGTCATGGATGGCCGAAACAAAGGGATGGCGGGAAAAACACCACTCAGTAGCCTGAAGGTCACTCGTTGAGTCCGTGCATAACAAAACGCGGTTGAGTTGGGACTGTTTATTAAAGGTAAGGGCCTCGGAAATTGCCATCGATTTCGCAGTAATCACCCCACATGCAGTTGGCAGGAGATGATTTTCCAGGCCAACAGAGGAAGTGAAGGCACGTCCCACTCGATCAGCAAATTTAGAGCCATCGGTGTGGAAAACAACAGCATCCCGAAACTCCCACAAAATTCGGAGGAAAAAACAACGGAGCACCATCGGGGGAACGGAATCTTTCCCACCTTGGCGGAGATCCATCCGAAACCGGGGCCGAGGACGCGGTGATAACGGGAACTTACAGACTCAAGAAGACCGGGTACTACATAGTCACGTGGCACTACATAGAGGGAAGACCATCGTGTTCTGAGTGTGGCTCTGGGGCATAGTGCTGCAGCTGCAGCAACAATTTGAGCAGCAGTTGACACAACGAACTCTTACAAATCGGTTACTTCAAGGACAGCTCCGAGTCAGACGCTCCAAACCAGCGCCATTTGCGAAATGAGTGATGTCAAGCGAGAGTTCATTGGAGGACAGGCTGGAGGTGTGTTGTGTTTTCTGATGAAAACTGGTTCTACGTCGATGCTGTGAAGGCCTTGTGCTGGTGAGAAAGAGGCCATTTTGGTGCCTGCAACCAACTTGTCTGGTTCCTAGACACAGTGGACCTGCACCTGCAGCTATGGTTTCGTATGACGGCAGGAGCACTCTGGGCGTTATCCCACGCACCCTGACTGAACATTTGTACGCCGATCTGGTGATTCGAGACAACACTCGCCCTCCGAACCGTTGTTGCTACCCAGCATGTTCTACATATTGTTGACGTGTTGCCTTGGCCTGCTTGACCACCAGATCGGTCTCCAATCGAGCACATATGGGATATCAACCGAGCGAGGTGGCGCAGTGGCTAGCACACTGGACTCGCATTCTGGAGGACGACGCTTCAATCCCGTCTCCAGCCATCCTGATTTAGGTTTTCCGTGCACGGAATGGCAATTGAATCTCAATGTAGACAAGTGTAATGTGATGCGAATACATAGAAAGATAGGTCCCTTATCATTTAGCTACAAAATAGCAAGTCAGTAACTGGAAGCAGTTAATTCCATAAATTATCTGGGAGTACTCATTAGGAGTGATTTAAAATGGAATGATCATATAAAGTTGATCGTCGGTAAAGCAGATGCCAGACTGAGATTCATTGGAAGAATCCTAAGGAAATGCAATCCGACAACAAAGGAAGTAGGTTACAGTACGCTTGTTCGCCCACTGCTTGAATACTGCTCAGCAGTGTGGGATCCGCACCAGGTAGGGTTGATAGAAGAGATAGAGAAGATCCAACGGAGAGCAGCGCGCTTCATTACAGGATCATTTAGTAATTGCGAAAGCGTTACGAAGATGATAGATAAACTCCAGTGGAAGAATCTGCAGGAGAGACGCTCAGTAGCTCGGTACGGGCTTTTGTTAAAGTTTCGAGAACATACCTTCACCGAAGAGTCAAGCAGTATATTGCTCCCTCCTACGTATATCTCGCGAAGAGACCATGAGGATAAAATCAGAGAGATTAGAGCCCACACAGAAGCATACCGACAATCCTTCTTTCCACGTACAATACGAGACTGGAATAGAAGGGAGAACCGATAGAGGTACTCAGGGTACCCTCCGCCACACACCGTCAGGTGGCTTGCGGAGTATGGATGTAGATGTAGATATAGATGTAGATTTCCCTAAATCGTTTCAGGCAAATGCCGGGATGGTTCCTTTGAAAGGGCACGGCCGATTTCCTTCCCAATCCTTAACTAACCCGAGCTTGCGCTCCGTCTCTAATGACCTCGTTGTCGACGGGACGTTAAACACTAACAACCACCACCACCACCACCACATATGGGATATCATCGAACGACAGATCCATCGTCATCCATAACCAGCATTAACTTTCCCTGTATTGACTGACGAAGAGCAACAGGCATAGAACTCCATACCACAAACTGACATCGGCACTTGTAGAACACAACGCATGCACACTCGCATACTCGCATTCAACATTCTGGCGATTACAGCGGTTATTAATGTACCAGCATTTCACATTTGCAATGACTTATCTCGTGTTTACATTAACGTGTGATCTCCTGACGTGACTCATTTAAATACAATATTTTAAACATAGCAGCACAACAGCAGCGGTTTCACGTAATAAAATTATAAACAGCCAACCAGTTGCAATGGATAAAGAAATTCTTTACGTAGGTTTCTACAAATATAAATTTGTCTTCTTCAGAAGGTAGCCTAAGGACAATCAGCGTCATAACTTACATTAGAAAAGTATGAAACTTTTAAGCCAAGAATAAATTTTAAGACAAATTAGGGAACTCTTGCATTACAGAAGTATAATAACGACAACTGGTACTTACAATTTTACATTAGTAGCGACTAATGCACCATCGCCGTTTTCACAACTGTCAGCATAGATCTATGTGTCAAAAATAAAAAATAGCCCTAGAATTAGGGTTTGTCACGTAAATATAAAACAGTTCATGGATCTCGCAGGGCTCACAACCGAATAAGGTTACCAGCATTAATGTTTACGGTATAACATTAATGCTGGTAACCTTAGTGGTTTATTTCCTCAGTAAGCTATGATGCACCTTCAGTGCTTTAAGCTCACTACCCCTAATGTAATGGTGGTTTTGTCACGATGTATGTATGCTACTACATCGCCCCTTATGTGATTTTGCTGGCTCTAAAATTTTGGTTTTCCCTGCGAATGTGTATTAACAGGATCGTGTACCAGTGTTCGTAATTCTTCTTTAACAAGAGCCATTATTGTCAATTTTAAAGTTCTGACATACCGTTTGTGGGCTTCACTAATATAATAATATTTTGGCTGTATATGCCACTGGGCGTAGGTGCCACCTGCTTCTTTGATGTATAACTACATTATTTATACCAATGCTCCCATACTGTTATAACGGGAGTGTTAATTTCCTTCCTTTTTTATTGTTACTTTACCTAAGGACGTTATTAATACTGATAATTTACACGTTGCCTTTGTACACCAACTGAGATATGTTTCTCGGCACGAGCGCCACCTGCCCTGTTTCCAGAGTAACTACGCTCGCCGATCACACTCAGTCGGTTGTGAGCTCTGCAAGACCCACGAGCTATTTTATATTAAGTGATAAACCCTAATTCTAGGGCAATATTTTATTTTTGACGCATGGATCTATGAAGACATTTGTAAAAACGGCGATGGTGCATTAGTCGTTACTAATGTAAAATTGTAAGTACCAGTCGTCCTTATCATACTCCTGTAATGCAAGAGTTCTCTAATTGTCTTAAAATTTATTCTTGCCTTATAAGTTTCATACTTTTCTAATGTAAGCTATGATGTTCATTGTCCTTAGGCTACCTTCTGAAGACGACAAATTTATATTTGTCGAAACCTACGTAAAGAATTTCTTTATCCATTGCAACTGGTCGGTTGTTTATAATTTTATCATTTAAATACCTTACCTTGACGAACGTATTCTTAAAATTTCATTAGTCTATATTAACTTGCCGATGGGAGTGCCCGAGCGGTTCTAGGCGCTACAGTCTGGAACTACACTTCAGCTACGGTCGCAGGTTCGAATCCAGCCTCGGGCATGGATGTGTGTGATGTCCTTAGGTTAGTTAGGTTTAAGTAGTTCTAAGTTCTAGGGGACTGATTACCTCAGGAGTTAAGTCCCACAGTGCTCAGAGCCATTTAATTTTTATATCAACTAATTTTTAACGTTGCAATTTTCTCCCGTCAGTGTATTAAGAGTTAAGTGCATACTGGAACTATGAATGTGCTTATGTTTTAGATTATGGTGGTTTTATTACGATTTCGTACCTACTACTCATTTTGTTGTAGCTTTTCATAACACGTAACAATTACAGAGCAGTGTTGCATTCCGAACAGTAAGCAATTATAGCTTAGGCTATCTTCGACTCATAGAAATACGGTACTTTACCAAGCATGCGCTACCGAAACTGAACTTCTCAGAGTCAACAGTCAGATGGAGGGATAGTTCCCGAAAACAAATTTAAAAGCTAGTCTAGTTTGTAACCTCCCCCTCACTTATCGACCTTAATGACAGTGAAAAATTAAACCGCATGTAGCTAATGGAAATTTGGGAAAAGCAATCATCACCGAAGTTAATCTGTCGGGAAAGAGGGAGGAAGGGTGACATCTAAATGAAAGGAAAACTGCAAATAAAATTGGTGAAAATTAATTTTGAAAAAGGGTAAAGTTAATAAAGTAAATGTGCGGTCGTTACGTTAACAATTAACTGGCGTTAATCAGATATTTGAGATTTGGGGAAAATTACTGGTCGCCAGCTCTGTGGACATCTACTATAATAACTAAAAAAGAAAGGTTAATGCACATATAATTAGCACTAAAAAAGTGGCAACTGAAGGTTGACGCGTGTTGTGTAAAAACTGAATGTTTGTCATAAGTAATAAATATCGCTACGCTCTGACTTAATTTAGCAAAATAATTAATAAAATTTGAAAATTGAAAGTTAATTTAGTGACTGAAATTAATAGTAAACTTTGTTTCTGAAGCACTACGAAATTCAATAAAATAAGGTTAGTCTTGGGCTACCTCAACAATCATTTAAAAAGCTACTTGAATCTACGCAATTTAGAAATAAGAGATTTAACTTTGGACTTGAATTAAATGGTTTTGAACAATTAACAATAATAAAATTTAATACGTACCAGGTGAACTGCAGTCACAGGTAAGCTAAAATATGGTAACAAAACTCGCACTCTTAATTTGTGCTTGTGTAATCTAAATATTGTAGCCATCTATGAATACTTTAACTGAACTTTGAAATTAAAGCAGTGAAATGGAATGATATTACTTTAATGCTGGCGTTTGAATTTCAACGACACTCGGGTTCATTCCAGAAAAGGGAGGGACCCTGCTTGGTAATGCAATTGGGACAATGAGCAATAAAGGTTCATGCTAAGTTGTTGTATTTTTGTGATACAAATGGAACAGTTTGAAAAGCTGAGGTCTACTATACAGTTCTAAAACTTTACGTGCTTCCAGTCTTCCTTGTTGGTTGATTGAAGGTTTGAAGCCGTCGATCGAGGAGGTGGCGACAATCACTTATTGTCGGCCGTCGCTGTTGCATAAGCTTGATGTTGGCGCGCCTTCTTCTGGCCACGGTCACCAGGCGAAACTGGCTCTTGATGTGTGCCAGCTAATGTTTCCCGTCCACGACACCGTGCCAGAAACTATCATAGCAAGTCGAACGCAATTACATGCTGCCACACCCCGAAAACGCGGCAACTCGCCGGAGCGTCACACAACCACATGCTACACCGCCCTACCCCAGCCAGACTCCGCTCTGCCCGCGCTCCACGCGGCAGAGTTAGGACTACCCAAGATCCTAAACACTTTGGTTCTCCATACGACCTATCGATGCAGTCGTTCGATAGCATTGTTTTCCCTAGACAGGACCCAGCGTAAAAAAACAAATAATATTTACAAAAGAAACCAATTATACATCGACATAAATGCGAAAAATAAATTATATATATATATATATATATATATATATATATATATATATATATATATATATATATATATATATATAGAGAGCAACAGTTATCTGTTAGCCATGTAGCTGTCCTCCAAGCTTTGAGCGAGCAAGGGGTGGGAGCAGCATACACTGAAGTGCTCAGGAACATCTACGAGAATTCTTCAGCTTATGGTAACATCGGCGAATCAACTAAAGAATTCCGCATCATGAGGGTGTCAAGCAAGGCGATCCCATCTCCCCAAAACTGTTCTCTTCTGTATTGGAAATTGCTATGTCAAAGCTGAGCTGGGAAGGTAAGGGAATTAGAGTTAATGGAAGAAGGCTTACCAACTTGCGATTTGCTGATGATATTGTCTTACTGGCCAAAGACTTCGCAGAGCTCCAAAACGTAGTCACAGATCTTGCATCAGAATGTCAGCTGGTTGGCTTGAACATGAACCTTTCCAACAAATGGGTCCCAGCTGGAGATGTGAAAGTCAAGGACAGTCTACTAGAAGAGGTCAGTGAATATGTCTACCTTGGCCAGATTATAAATATGAAGGAAGACATAAGTCCAGAAATCTATCGACGCATCAAGCTTGGCTGGCAAGCATTTGGGAAGAGTTCAAAAGTATTCAGACCAAAAATGCCAGTAAATTTGAAGAAAGCAGTATTTGATCAATGCATTCTTCCTGTGATGACGTATGGCTGCGAGACATGGACACTGAACTCATTTACAAAAGGGAAACTTAGGACAGCACAGAGAGCCATGGAGAGATCAATTCTGGGCTGTACAAGAAATGACAGGAAAAGGGCAGATGACATCCGGTCTGTGACGAAGGTTAATGACATCTTAGAGACAGTAGGTTCATTGAAATAGCAGTGGACTGGCCACATCGCAAGAAGAAAAGACGACAGATGGACGAAGCTAGTACTGGAGTGGAGTCCAAGAGAGCACCGGAGGCCTAGAGGAAGACCACCAGACAGATGGGACAAAGACATCAAGGAGATCGCTGGTAACACCTATACAGACCCGTGGTCTAGGGGTAGCGTCTTTGATTCATAATCAAAACGTTTTCGGTTCCAGGTTCGATCCCCGCCACTCCCTAATTTTTGATAAATAATCAGCATTGGCGGCCGAAGACTTCCGGCATAAGAAGTCAGCCTCATTCTGCCAACAGCCTTGTCAAAGAGGGCGGAGGAGCGGATAGAGGTTAAGGGCGCTCTCTTGTCCTAGGGGTGGGAAATTGCCCCTAAAGACGGAAGAATCAGCAATGATCAACGACATGAAGATGCAGAAGGCAATGGAAACCACTGCATTAAAGACACGTAACGTGTATCCACAGGACATGTGGCGTGTAGTTGAAGAAGTGTCATGATGATCTGTCCATTGGCAAAAGATTCCGGAATAGTCCCCCATTCGGATCTCTGGGAGGGGACTGCCAAGGGGGAGGTTACCATGAGAAAAAGATTGAATAATCAACGAAAGAATAATGCTCTACGAGTCGGGTCGTGGAATGTCAGAAGCTTGAACGTGGTAGGAAAACTAGAAAATCTGACACGGGAAATGCAAAGGCTCAATCTAGATATAGTAGGGGTCAGTGAAGTGAAGTGGAAGGAAGACAAGGATTTCTCGTCAGATAAGTATCGGGTAATATCAACAGCAGCAGAAAATGGTATAACAGGTGTAGGATTCGTTGTGAATAGGAAGTTAGGGCAGAGGGTTTGCTGCTATGAACAGTTCAGTGACCGGGTTGTTCTAATCAGAATCGACAGCAGACCAACACCGACAACGATAGTTCAGGTATACATGCCGACGTCGCAAGCTGAAGATGAACAGACAGAGAAAGTGTACGAGGATATTGAAAGGGTAATGCAATATGTAAAAGGGGACGAAAATCTAATAGACATGGGCCACTGGAATGCAGTTCTAGGGGAAGGAGTAGAAGAAAAGGTTACAGGAGAATATGGGCTTGGGACAAGGAATGAAAGAGGAGAAAGACTAATTGAGTTCTGTAACAAGTTTAAGCTAGTAATAGCGAATACCCTGTTCAAGAATCACAAGAGGACGAGGTATACTTGGAAAAGGCCGGGAGATATGGGAAGATGTCAATTAGATTACATCATGGTCAGACAGAGATTCCGAAATCAGATACTGGATTGTAAGGCGTACCCAGGAGCAGATATAGACTCAGATCACAATATAGTAGTGATGAAGAGTAGGCTGAAGTTCAAGACATTAGTCAGGAAGAATCAATACGCTAAGAAGTGGGATACGGAAGTTCTAAGGAATGACGAGATACGTTTGAAGTTCTCTAACGCTAGAGATACAGCAATAAGGAATAGCGCAGTAGGCAACACAGTTGAAGAGGAATGGACGTCTCTAAAAAGGGCCATCACAGAAGTTGGGAAGGAAAACATAGGTACAAAGAAGGTAGCTGCGAAGAAACCATGAAGAAATACTTCAGTTGATTGATGAAAGGAGGAAGTACAAACATGTTCCGGGAAAATCAGAAATACATAAATACAAGTCGCTGAGGAATGAAATAAATAGGAAGTGCAGGGAAGCTAAGACGAAATGGCTGCAGGGAAAATGTGAAGACATCGAAAAAGATATGATTGTCAGAAGGACAGACTCAGCATACAGGAAAGTCAAAACAACCTTTGGTGACATTAAAAGCAACGGTGGTAACATTAAGAGTGCAACGGTAATTCCACTCTTAAATGCAGAGGAGAGAGCAGATAGGTGGAAAGAATACACTGAAAGCCTCTATGAGGGTGAAGATTTGTCTGATGTGATAGAAGAAGAAACAGGAGTCGATTTAGAAGACATAGGGGATCCAGTATTAGAATCGGAATTTAAAAGAGCTTTGGAGGACGTACGGTCAAATAAGGCAGAAGGGATAGATAAGAGTCCATCAGAATTTCTCAAATCATTAGGGGAAGTGGCAACAAAACGACTATTCACGTTGGTGTGTAGAGTATATGAGTCTGGCGACATACCATCTGACTTTCGGAAAAGCATCATCCACACAATTCCGAAGACGGCAAGAGCTGACAAGTGCGAGAATTATCGCACAATCAGCCTAACAGCTCATGCATCGAAGCTGCTTACAAGAATAATATGCAGAAGAATGGAAAAGAAAATTGAGAATGCGCTAGGTGACGATCAGTTTGGCTTTAGGAAAAGTAAAGGCGCGAGAGAGGCAATTCTGACGTTACGGCTAATAATGGAAGCAAGGCTAAAGAAAAATCAAGACACGTGCATAGGATTTGTCGACCTGAAAAAAGCGTTCGACAATATAAAATGGTGCAAGCTGTTCGAGATGCTGAAAAAAGTAGGGGTAAGCTATAGGGAGAGACGGGTCATATACAATATGTACAACAACCAAGAGGGAATAATAAGAGTTGACGATCAAGAACGAAGTGCTCGTATTAAGAAGGGAGTAAGACAAGGCTGTAGCCTTTCGCCCCTACTCTTCAATCTGTACATCGAGGAAGCAATGATGGAAATAAAAGAAAGTGTCAGGAGTGGAATTAAAATACAAGGTGGAAGGATATCACTGATACTATTGGCTGATAACATTGCTATCCTGAGTGAAAGTGAAGAAGAATTAAATGATCTGCTGAACAGAATGAACAGTCTAATGAGTACACAGTATGGTTTGAGAGTAAATCGGAGAAAGACGAAGGTAATGAGAAGTAGTAGAAATGAGAACAGCGAGAAACTTAACATCAGGATTGATGGTCACGAAGTCAATGAAGTTAAGGAATTCTGCTACCTAGGCAGTAAAATAACCAATGACGGACGGAGCAAGGAGGACATCAAAAGCAGACTCGCTAAGGCAAAAAAGGCATTTCTGACCAAGAGTTGTCTACTAATATCAAATACCTACCTTAATTTGAGGAAGAAATTTCTGAGGATGTACGTCTGGAGTACAGCATTGTATAGTAGTGAAACATGGACTGTGGGAAAACCGGAACAGAAGAGAATCGAAGCATTTGAGATGTGGTGCTATAGACGAATGTTGAAAAGTAGGTGGACTGATAAGGTAAGGAATGAGGAGGTTCTACGCAGAATCGGAGAGGAAAGGAATCTGTGGAAAACACTGATAAGGAGAAGGGACAGGATGATAGGACATCTGCTCAGACATGAGGGAATGACTTCCATGGTACTAGAGGGAGCTGTAGAGGGCAAAAAATGTAGAGGAAGACAGAGATTGGAATACGTCAAGCAAATAATTGAGGACGTAGGTTGCAAGTGCTACTCTGAGATGAAGAGGTTAGCACAGGAAAGGAATTCGCGGCGGGCCGCATCAAACCAGTCAGTAGACTGATGACCAAAAAAAAAAAAAAAACTATTACAACATATAAAGACACAGAAATGTCGTATCTTCAGGTAACGAAACAAGGAAAAAATTTTTAGTACGATAGATGGATATAGGAGGATATGCATTTCCGGCACTACAAGTTTACATCAGGTGATACAAACCCCACAGCCGGATGAGTAATCCTGTAGCAGGGTCAGCAGCTCCAGGTAGGAATCAGGTGAACTGTTGCATCGTAACGATGACTAAAAAAGGGATCCCTCTTGGTGTGGAGAGACAGGAAGGGACGGCCAGGTGGTACAGCGGCTGCTACAGCTGCGGGCGTGCAAACAGGCGCGCGGGAGCAAGGCGCCTCCCGACATGTGTCAGCACACAACACGAGGACGGCGCAGATGCGAGCAGCCCGGGAGGAGTGGTGGTGACGCTGGCCGTGGGTCCGTAGCTACGCAAGGGCCGGGACAGACGCCACGTTCTGCGGTACCAATACACCTGGCGGACACAAGATGTGCAATCTTGTCAAACTGACACTATAAATTTACTGTTACCAGTCACAACTTATTTTACCAGGTTTCGGAAATACAACCCTTTGTCTACCACATCAGGACGTACAATGAGATGACAAAAGTCATGGCATAGCAACATCCACATACGAGGATATTATTATCCGCAAAGTAGTTGTAAAATTTTATTATAATCAAATAGCTAGATTAAGGAAAGGCATACCTATGTTCTAGCATTTGTAGACTTAGAGAAAGCTTTTGACAATGTTGACTGGAATACTCTCGTTCAAATTCTGAAGGTGGTAGGGGTAAAATACAGCGAGCGAAAGGCTATTTACAATTTGTACAGAAACCAGATGGCAGTTATAAGAGTCGAGGGCTATAAAAGGGAAGCAGTGGTTGCGAAGGGAGTGAGACAGGGTTGTAGCCTCTCCCCGATGTTATTCAATCTGTATAATGAGCAAACAGTAAAGGAAACCAAAGAAAAATTCGGAGTAGGCATTAAAATCCATGGAGAAGAAATAAAAACTTTGAGGTTCGCCGATGACATTGTAATTCTGTCAGAGACAGCAAAGGGCTTGGGAGAGCAGTTGAACGGAATGGATGGTGTCTTGAAAGGAGGGTATAAGATGAACATCAACAAAAGCAAAACAAGGATAATGGAATGTAGTCGAATTACGTCGGGTGATGCCGAGGGAATTAGATTAGGAAATGAGACACTTAAAGTAGTAAAGGAGATTTGCTATTTGGGGAGAAAAATAACTGATGATGGTCGACATAAAGAGAATATAAAATATAGACTGGCAATGGCAAGGAAAGCGTTTCTGAAGAAGAGAAATTTGTTAACATCGAGTATAGATTTAAGTGTCAGGAAGTCGTTTCTGAAAGTATTTGTATAGAATGTAACCATGTATGGAAGTGAAACATGGACGATAAATAGTTTGGACAAGAGAGAATAGAAGCCTTTGAAATGTGGTGCTACAGACGAATGCTTAAGGTTAGATGGGTAGATCACATAACTAATGAGAAGGTATTGAATAGGATTGGGGAGAAGAGGAGTTTGTGGCACAACTTGACAAGAAGAAGGGATCGGTTGGTAGGACATGTTCTGAGGCATCAAGGGATCACCAATTTAGTACTGTAGGGCATCGTGCAGGGTAAAAACCGTAGAGGGAGACCAAGAGATGAATACATTAAACAGATTCAGAAGGATGTAGGCTGCAGTAGGTACTGGGAGATGAAGAAGGTTGTACAGAATAGAGTAGCATGGAGAGCTGCATCAAACCAGTCTCAGGACTGAAGACCACAACAACAACAACGTAGTTTATAGTCCTGGTGATGGCTGCGAAGCGAATACCTGTAATTAATTTAAGTAGCGTTTTGGCTGATAAACGAGAACATTCAAGAAAATTCAACTTCTTTGAAAAATATATGACGTGGATAGGGAGGCGGTACTGATTATGGTGAATTACTAACACTGTTTTTTTTTAGCAAAATTGTAATGCAAGATAGGTTTGTCTTCTCAAAAGCATCTGGCAACTGAAGTTACATTATTCACAATTGAGTAACAAACAATAAGATTTAAACAGCAACTGTTATCTAACTTCATTAATCCAACATAAATACAAATCATCAAATTAAATATATCATTGAATTTTTTTTAATATTACTAAGTGAAATATCTAAATAGCATTTTTATCAAAACGGTTTACGTACATTCTGGGGTTATTCAACAAGTACAAATTATCAGCCAACTCATCTATACCAACGCCCTGGCAAAAAAAACGGGAACCATAATTATTTAACATCTTTACCTTGGTTGCATGACGACTTCTGCTTCCATGTTGAACAATATTGACATACTTAAATTAATCTAACTGTTGGTGGCTTCGCACGGCATACCTACTCCATCGTCTTTCCCTCACAGACAGCTACCTACAACTGCGCGCCCAGCGGTCTCTTACTCCAACACTATATAATCTCAGACCAGAGATCTATGGCTATGCGGTCGCGCACAGTCAGCGATGTATATTATTCAGCCTATCAGAGACATTCATTATTTTATAGTATACTAGTTTCATTGTAATGTATTAATATTCTTATCCTATTCTGGTGCCACATACAAGTGTACCCCAGTATTCTCCTGTAAATATATTAATTAAAATAGATATACATTAATGTTTTAAATAGAACTGACAGTCAAGGGTTAAACCTCCAACATCAGGTGGACTTATTTCAGTTCATAAGACGAGTACGAGTATATGTAGTAGTAGCTTTATTCATCCATAGATCTCTTTTTTCAAGGATATAGGACATGTCGAGGTATTTACAAGTTCAGACCAATTTAAAATAAGCTAATTCGTATACACATATACACTCCTGGAAATTGAAATAAGAACACAGTGAATTCATTGTCCCAGGAAGGGGAAACTTTTTTGACACATTCCTGGGGTCAGATACATCACATGATCACACTGACAGAACCACAGGCACATAGACACAGGCAACAGAGCATGCACAATGTCGGCACTAGTACAGTGTATATCCACCTTTCGCAGCAATGCAGGCTGATATTCTCCCATGGAGACGATCGTAGAGATGCTGGATGTAGTCCTATGGAACGGCTTGCCATGCCATTTCCACCTGGCGCCTCAGTTGGACCAGCGTTCGTGCTGGACGTACAGACCGCGTGAGACGACGCTTCATCCAGTCCCAAACATGCTCAATGGGGGACAGATCCGGAGGTCTTGCTGGCCAGGGTAGTTGACTTACACCTTCTAGAGCACGTTGGGTGGCACGGGATACATGCGGACGTGCATTGTCCTGTTGGAACAGCAAGTTCCCTTGCCGGTCTAGGAATGGTAGAACGATGGGTTCGATGACGGTTTAGATGTACCGTGCACTATTCAGTGTCCCCTCGACGATCACCAGAGGTGTACGGCCAGTGTAGGAGATCGCTCCCCACACCATGATGCCGGGTGTTGGCCCTGTGTGCCTCGGTCGTATGCAGTCCTGATTGTGGCGCTCACCTGCACGGCGCCAAACACGCATACGACCATCATTGGCACCAAGGCAGAAGCGACTCTCATCGCTGAAGACAACACGTCTCCATTCGTCCCTCCATTCACGCCTGTCGCGACACCACTGGAGGCGGGCTGCACGATGTTGGGGCGTGAGCGGAAGACGGCCTAACGGTGTGCGGGACCGTAGTCCAGCTTCATGAAGACGGTTGCGAATGCTCCTCGCCGATACCCCAGGAGCAACAGTGTCCCTAATTTGCTGGGAAGTGGCGGTACGGTCCCCTACGGCACTGCGTAGGATCCTACGGTCTTGGCGTGCATCCGTGCGTCGCTGCGGTCCGGTCCCAGGTCGTCGGGCACGTGCACCTTCTGCCGACCACTGGCGACAACATCGATGTACTGTGGAGACCTCACGCCCCACGTGTTGAGCAATTCGGCGGTACGTCCGTCCACCCGGCCTCCCGCATGCCCACTATACGCCCTCGCTCAAAGTCCGTCAACTGCACATACGGTTCACGTCCACGCTGTCGCGGCATGCTACCAGTGTTAAAGACTGCGATGGAGCTCCGTATGCCACGGCAAACTGGCTGACACTGACGGCGGCGGTGCACAAATGCTGCGCAGCTAGCGCCATTCGACGGCCAACACCGCGTTTCCTGGTGTGTCCGCTGTGCCGTGCGTGTGATCATTGCTTGTACAGCCCTCTCGCAGTGTCCGGAGCAAGTATGGTGGGCCTGACACACCGGTGTCAATGTGTTCTTTTTTCCATTTCCAGGAGTGTATTTACGGACTTCTAGTTAAAGACAATCATTAGATTTACTCCTGGTATACAATACTTTTTTTTACAAATAACTTATTCAATAATGTAATGCCAGACTGTTCACTCATATCTCATATCAGTCACTGCACACACTAGAAGTACATTCTTTCATAACACTTCACTCACTTCACTGACTTGTACGATAGTTTACCCCAAAAAAAGTACACACAACGCACACTGGGAAGCATTTGGAGAGGTTGGAGTAGGAAGAACCTAAGGAATTGGCTGTGGGTACTAAGGCTGCTCAAAGAGAGAGACTCCAACTGAGCTCTTGACGCGCCTTTCTGGCTGTCGCAATGATCCGCTGCGATGGGAGCACCTGAGACACAGATTGCTCCTCAGAGTCTGATACGTTAGTGAAAAGCTGTTGCGCAACGGAATAACAATATAAAAAGGCATGGCCCTAGCAAATGAATCCTGGGTATTAGCCCTCTCAAAAATATTAAAGAACAGACAGTTGAGAAGATGAAATGAAAGATGGGTCCAAAATTAACCCAAATTTATCATAAGTTTCTTTTTTGTTATCAGAGATATGTACATAAACTAACGACAAAATGTGACTGACATCGATAAAGCACAGAGAAGACGAAAACTACCATTCACAAAGCCTGAAGAAATGTAAACTGACGTGGCCAGCCCGTGGTGTACGTGAATGAGGATGGCCATCCGCTGACAAGTCATGTGTGAATAGACAAGGCCGCCACGGGCACTTAGTGATTGCTCCGGTTTCACCAGACGGGCTTATCAGTATCACATGCAACCAACGTAACTCTCCTGGTCACGAGAAAGCCCTCCAGCACTTTAAAGCAAAAATATAGAAAACACGGAATCTAATCAGCCCGAAAGAGCGCGCCTACTGACAGTTCATGACTCTCGTTGCTCGCTCGCCAGTGGTGTTAACACCATGCTTGGCACACTGGAAGATGGGAAGTTGCGACTGACGTGGTCGACTTCCCACAGCAGCACATCACCCGCAGGATCTCGTTCCGCCGTCGACGGGCCAGGAGAGTACCCCGCTCAAGCTGAAGACCCAGAGTCGCTTGTCCTCTACAGCAACTGACTCCTCTCTGCTTTCGGCAAAGTGCGCATAATTCACCTTCCCCACTGAAAAAGCTCCGCTAAACTCTGGCGAATGACATTCTCAACAAACTAACTAAGTCCCCATCTGGGGAAAGTTTTATGGAGTTGCCAATCGGCTGTCTACCCTCGAATAAAATTCTCAGACGATGAATTGTCAATGTCCCCTTCTTCATTTAGGTTTTAGTACAGCTAATATCCTGATCTCCAGCGATTGAAATTCTCAGAAAGTGGCATCCGGACTCCCACTGCCTGTTACTTTTTGAAGTTCGTCCCGCTACTTTCTACATGTACGGCCAGTCACCCTGAGTGCAGCGGCGCAGACAAGTTGGCACGTCGCTCTTGCAAAGGAGAGAAAGCGTTTCTAGCCGGAACGCAGCTGTGTCCCTTCCCACGAGACAAGATGTGTATCTACCACTGGCCTCCCACTTCACTGCCTTCTCAGAAACGGCCAGCCGGAGAGAAATACACTCCAAGATAAAAAGTAAAAAAACACGTACCACTAAACATTTATCCGAATGAGACGAAAATCGGCAGGTTGATGTACATGTGCAGACAAACAGCGGATTGCAGTTTCAGAAAAACTATATGATTTATTCAGAAGAAAGAACTTCACATACTGAGCAATTCGCCAGCCGCGGTGGTCTCGCGGTTCTAGGCGCGCAGTCCGGAACCGTGAGACTGCTGCGGTCGCAGGTTCGAATCCTGCCTCGGGCATGGATGTGTGTGATGTCCTTAGGTTAGTTAGGTTTAATTAGTTCTAAGTTCTAGGGGACTGATGACCACAGCAGTTGAGTCCCATAGTGCTCAGAGCCATTTGAACCATTTGAACCAATCTGAGCAATTCAATAACAAGTTGATCGACCTCGGGTCCTTCTGTCAACAGTTATTCGACTTGGCATTGGTTGATACGTTGTTAGAAGTCCTCCTAAGGCTTAACGTGGCAAATTCTGTCCCAGTGGCACGTTAGGTCGTCAAACTCCCGAGCTGGTTGCAGTGCGCTGCCCATAACGCCCCAAACGCTCTCAGCTGGGGTGAGATCAGACGACCCTACTGCCTAGGTAGGGTTTAGAAAGCGTAGAGACGAGCAGCAGAAACCCCCGCCGTGTGCGAGCGGGTATTATTTTGCTGAAATGTAAGCCCAGGGTGGCTTATCATGAAGGGCAACAAAATGGTCTGTACGTTATTATCGACGTACCGCTCTGCTGTAAGGGTGCCGCGGATGACAACCAAATGGGTCCTGCTGTGCAATGAGATGGCACTCCAGGCCGTCACTCCAGGTTGCCGGGTGACAGTCAGATGGATATCCCACTGCCGTCCCGGGCGGCTCCAGGCACGTCTTCGCCCGTTATCGAGCCTCAGCTCGAAGCGCACCAACTCGTTCTTAATGGGAAAACGAAGACTCCAGCAAAACCCACCCCAACAAGAAGTGGCGAAAGTGACACGAGCTACTACAGCCGTCCATTTACCATCGAAGAGGTAGAGTCCGCACTTAAATCTCTGAAACCTCGCAAAGTAGCAGGTCTAGACGACCTTAGGAATGAACAGATCCTTAAATTTGGCGAGTACATGAAAAACTGGCAGCTCCTACTTTTCAATACCTGTATCCGGCTAAACAACATCGCGAAAATCTGCAGAAAGGACTAGGTCATAGCCATTTGGACGCGCCAAAAAATTTCAGACCGGTAACATTACTTTGCTGCTTGTACAAGGTGTTCGAACGCATGCTGCTGAATCAACTTGCGCCTAATATTGATCATCAGATAATTCCGGAACAGCGGGGTTTCGCCTTGGGAAAACTTTTACTGGACAGGTCTTGAATCTTACCCAGTTCATAGAGCGTGGGTAGGAGAACCGTCTAATTACTGGAGCGTACTTGTCGACCTCTGACCCACATTCGACACTGTAAATCACAAACTGCTGCTCACTAAAATATACGCTACGACTAATGATTTCGGGCTGATACAAATTATATCAACTCTTCTCAGCAACAGACGGTTCATCGTAAACCTAGGAGGGAAGCGAAGCCGATGGCGTATCCAGAAAAATGGACTACCCCAAGGCAGTGACCTCGCACCCACTCTTTTCAACATATATGTGAATGATCAACCAGTCGCACCAGGAACTAGGAGCTTTGCTTACGCGGACTATCTTGCAATGGCCGTGCAGGGTCGGAACTTTAACGACATAGAAATTAGCCTTACGAATGCCCTCAACGGTCTAAGGCCATACTACGAAGCCAACTGCCTACGCCCGAACGCAGCAAAAATATTATCCTGCCTATTCCATCTTCGAAACCGAGACGCCAAACATACCCCAAACATCACGTGCAACAACTAGCGGATCACATTCAGCAGCACTCCTTGTTATTAGGCGTCGCCCTTGATCGCACACTAACTTACAGACATCATGTAGACAAGGTCTGGGTCAAACTACCAAAAAGAAACAACCTCCTGAGTAAGATCACCTCCACAAATGGGGTGCCGACCCACATACTTTACGTACGTCGGCACTTGAACTCTGCTACTCGGTTGCTGAATACGCTGCCCCAGTTTGGGAAAGATCAGTGCCTGCGAAACGTGTGGATCCTCTGCTAAACGATGCCTGTAGCGTAATCACGGGATGCCTAAGACCCACCCCGGTTAGCCAACTTCATTTGCTAAGTGGCATAGCTCCATCCAACATCAGCGAAGCAGAGCGACTCAAGCAGCTGCGCGCCAGCGCCACCGTTCTCTTCAGACAAAACCCTCCACAGACATGTCTAAAATCAAGACGGAGTTTCCTCACCTCAGTTGAACCGCTCGAAACCTCAAAACAAAAGGCTAGATTGCCAAATGGCAAGCAACATTGCCTACGGGAGACCAGGCACCTCTAATTTCACCCAACGAACAATTGGCCTCTGGAAATGAACTAAAGTGGCCATTGTGGAGAAGCCTCAACCACCTACGAACTGGGGTGGGCAGATGCAAAGTGAACACGTGTGAATGGGGACACCGAGGCAGGACGGACACATGCCAGTGCGGGCAGACCCAGACAGTGGACCACCTGCTGGAGTGCAGCAACATGGGAGAAGTGTGCAGGAAAGATGATCTGGCAAACGCTACGGCAGTGGCAGTTGAATGCGCTGAATTTTGGGGGGACGTGATATGATATATATACTATGTTTGTCTTTGTATTGTAATGTGACTCCCCATTTTGGGTTTATTTTATTTATACATATGTGTATAGTATTTGTATTTGTGCGTATATGTAATATGTGGGTTGTCTATGGCTTGGACACGATTAAATAAAATAAATAAGCTCGAAGCGAGGCTAATCACTGAAGACAATTCTATTCCAGTCAGTGAGATCCCATGCCGAAGACGTGTCTGGAGTCGCCCTAGATAGCGATGGGGTAGCAACCTACCTGTCACCTGCCGTCAGCCTGACAACGAGGAACAATGGTCTGGGGTGACATTTCACTGTTTCATAGCACGACCCCTTTTGTTGACATCCGGGGCAGTCTTATACCTACGCGGTACATAGACGATATTCTACGCCCCGTTTTATTGCCATCCAGGGCTTACATTTTAGCAACATACTGCCCGCTTGCACACGGCGACAGTTTCTACAGTTTGTCTTCGTGCTTGGCAAAGCTTATCTTGGCCAGAAATTTCGCTGGACCTCTCCTCAATTGAGAATGTTTAGAGCTTTATGGGCTTGACCACCCAACCAGCTCAAGATTTTGACGATCTAACGCGCCAGTTGGACAGAATTCAGCACGACATCCCTCAGGAGAACGTCCAACAACACTATCAATCAATGCCAAGGCGAATAACTGAATGCATGCGGCTGGAGGCGAACCAATGCGTTATTGACTTTCTCAGTTTGTGAAGCTTTTTCTCTTGAACAGCACATCCAATTTTTCTCAAATTATAATCATGTGTTTGTATTACAAGATGCTAGTCCAGGCGGGTGCAAAAATGAATGTGCGCAACGGAAAATAATAAACGCTAAAATGACGATTTGGCCCTGTCTGACTACCCCGTGAAGCAGATCTTAGGATCTCTTAATGGTCCTTTTTACATATAAATTACAATCTAAACATAAATGAATGACGAAGGCAACTAATACATATATGTGTAATATATGTTTATTACACATTAAAATCAACCCTTGAAGTACATTTGTTTATATTTCCTCACTAAAATTATTAATCAATTTCCCAACTCTGCCCCTTATTATGACTGTGCGGTCTAACATCACAAACTCGAAGTGACGGACATCATCTACGAACCAAACACTAGAAGACACTACTTTCAAAGATGATCTACAGGGTGCGGAACCTCAGTGGTTACTGTGAGATATCACCATATGTACTGCGTCCAGTGCGTCGAAGTGATGGTTCTCGTTCTCGTCTACGACGATGGAAGAACTCCAGCCACGAAATAAACTCTTTCAAACGCTAGGACGGCAGAAGGCGGTCCTGTGACTAATATAGTCTAATACTGTCTTCTCCTCTCTGTGCTCTACAGACGAGAAACACGAACTCCCAGCCACAAGGACGTGGTTCAGATAACGTCTCAACCTAAGTACAGACAGAAAAAGTGCTCTCAATTACTGAACGCTGCGTACTCAACGACGACTTCCAACCCGGAGGCGAAGTCCAGAATCGTATAGGTTCGCAACAGTACAGTGCCGAACTGCTCTAACTGTAAACTCTCCTGAGAGCAAAGACAGCAAGTCCGTCTGTACCAACAAAACTGAAACCGAGAGACCGTCACACACGGGCGCTCACATCGGAAGACCTCGTCTCTCCACCGCTGGCCTCCCAGCAAGGTTCGGCTCCCCACCCTCGTAATTCCGAAAACGAATCATATTCCCTAAACCACGGAATATTCTCCCTCTCTACAGATTCTTCCGGACACCGACGAAACATGTTTTTAGTCTTTTGTCGTCCAGCTCGGAAAGTTTGCGAGGAAAAACCTATACTCGTACAATGGTACGCTTCTGAGCAAAAATCCTTGGAAATAACCTAGCCTGCGTGGTTTCCGAGGTGCCGCTTCCTCGTTCCTCTCACCTGCGTCCAAGATATGCAAAGTTCCCGGTTATCCCTCCGGTCCTGCTACAATAGCGGTCAGCCGTCACCCTATTGTGCTCCAGATCTCAGGTGCCACGACGTCCGTCTAGTTACTTCCTGTTTTTAAGCAGGACCAACACCTATGTGGGCCTTCCACCTAGAGCTTGAGTTCTGCCTGCCGTTTCATCTCCATTGGCGTTCCAATCTCTACTGGTATAGACAATCATTCATTACGCCGTTCTGATAATAAAGACAATCCGTCACCTTTCATGCAATAGCGTTAACAATTATTTACAAGGCGTTTGTGACAATGTCAGTCTCCTTTAAATATTCATATATATGATGTACAACCTATCAAATGATATCTACACTACTGGCCATATAATTGCTACAACAAGAAGAAATGCAGATGATAAACGGGTATTTATTGAACAAATATATTATACTATAACTGACGTCTTATTACATTTTCATGCAATTTGGATGCATAGATCCTGAGAAATCAGTACCCATAACAACCAGCTCTGGCCGTTATCTGGGCATTGAGTCAAACAGAGCTTGGATGGAGTGTACTGGTACAGCCTCAACACGATACCACAGTTCATCAAGAGTAGTGACTGGCGTATTGTGACAAGCCAGTTGCTTGGCCACCATTGACCAGACGTTTTCAATTAGTGAGAGATGTGGAGAATGTGCTGGCCAGGGCGGCAGTCGAACATTTTCTGTATCCAAAAAGGCCCGTACAGGACCTGCAACATGCGATCGTGCATTATCCTGCTGAAATGTAGGGTTTTGCAGGGATCGAACGAAGCATAGAGCCACGGGTTGTACCACATTTGAAATATAACGTCCACTGTTCCAAGTGCCGTCAATGCGAACAAGAGGTGACCGAGACGTGTAACCAATGGTACCCCATACCATCACGCCGGCTGATACGCCAGTATGGCGATGACGAATACAATCTTGCAATGTGCGCTCACCGCGATGTCGTGAAACACGGATGCGACCATCATGATGCTGTAAACAGAACCTGGATTCATCCGAAAAAATGACGTTTTGCCATTCGTGCACCCAGGTTCGTCGTTGAGTACACCATTGCAGGCGCTCATGTCTGCGATGCAGCTTCAAGGGTAACCGCATCCGTGGTCTCCGAGCTGATAGTCCGTGCTGCTGCAGACGTCATCGAACTGTTCGTGCAGATGGTTGCTGTCTTGCAAACGTCCCCATCTGTTGACTCAGGGATGGAGACGTGGCTGCACGATCCTTTACAGCCATGCGGATAAGATGCCTGTCATCTCGACTGCTAGTGATACGAGGCCGCTGGGATTGAGCACTGCGTTCCGTATTACCCTCCTGAACCCACCGATTCCATATTCTGCTAATAGTCATTGGTTCTCGGCCAACGCGAGCAGCAATGTTGTGATACGATAAACCGCAATCGCGATAGGCTACAATCCGACCTTTATCAAAGTCGGAAACGTGATGGCACGCATTTCTCCTCCTTGCGCGAGGCACTACAACAACGTTTCACCAGGCAACGCCGATCAACTGCTGTTTGTGTATGAGAAATCGGTTGGAAAGTTTTCTGATGTTAGGATGTTGTGGGTGCCGCCACCGGCGCCAACCTAGTGTGAATGCTCTGAAAAGCTAATCATTTGCATATCACAGCACCTTCTTCCTGTCGGTTAAATTTCGCGTCTTCGTGGTGTAGCAATTTTAATGGCCAGTAGCGTAATTGTGGTTGTAGCTCACGGCAAGAATGTGGTTCAGTGCTTGTAAGGTGCGACATTATAGCCACCTTATAGTATGTTGATGTACATCACATATACCGATTTCCACCCCCTTCAGGTAATTCCTTCGTGGTGCGTCGCTTTTGTTTTTTAATTTTTAGTTTTCAAAATGTTTTTTTGAACTGTGCTTTGACTGAATAACTCGGCTCGTAAAAAGGGCAATGTACTGTACAGGGCGAGAGTCTCCCATGGCTCATGATTTGACTCCTTTAGTTAGAGACTCTTGACTCCATACCGCGCAGGGCACAGCCAGTGGAAAGACTCCGCAGCGGCCGCCGGCCGCTAGGTATTCGGCTCGACAATGGAATACTTTGCCGCGCGACACATGTGCCCACCCCTCGTGCCTGCTACATCTGAAAGCTGCGCCGCGCTCTCCCTCGACGAGCCTCCACGTCACTGGCCTGCGCTTCTAACCTCTCTACCCGTCACCTCGTAGTGTGTTATGGGACCATTGCTTTTCACAATATATATAAATGACCTAGTAGATAGTGTCGGAAGTTCCATGCGGCTTTTCTCGGATGATGCTGTAGTATATAGAGAAGTTGCAGCAGTAGAAAACTGCAGCGAAATGCAGGAAGATCTGCAGCGGATAGGTACTTGGTGCAGGGAGTGGAAAGTGACCCTTAACATAGACAAACGTGAAGTATTGCGAATACATAGAAAGAAGAATTCTTTATTGTATGATTATATGATAGCGGAACAAACACTGGTAGCAGGTACTTCTGTAAAATATCTGGGAGTATGCGTGCGGAACGATTTGAAGTGGAATGATCATATAAAATTAATTGTTGGTAAGGCGGGTGCCAGATTGAGATTCATTGGTAGAGTCCTTAGAAAATGTAGTCCTTCAACAAAGGAGGTGGCTTACAAAACACCTATACTTGAGTATTGCTCATCATTGTGGGATCCGTACCAGGTCGGGTTGACAGAGGAGATAGAGAAGATCCAAAGAAGAGCGGCGCGTTTCGTCACGGGGTTATTTGGTATGCGTGATAGCGTTACGGAGATGTACAGCAAACTCAAGTGGCAGAGTCTGCAAGAGAGGCGCTGTGCATTGCGGTGTAGCTTGCTGTCCAGCTTTGGAGACGGTGCGTTTCTGGATGAAGTATCGAATATATTGCTTCCCCCTACTTATACCTCCCGAGGAGATAACGAATTTAAAATTAGAGAGATTCCAGCGCGCACGGAGGCATTCCGGCAGTCGTTCTTCCCGCGAACCATACGCGACTGGAACAGGAAATGGAGGTAATGACAGTGGCACGTAAAGTGCCCTCCGTCATACACCGTTGGGTGGCTTGCGGAGTATAAATGTAGATGTATACTCAACTAAAATATGCAAATACGGAAATACGAGGGCCACTCCAAAGGAAATGCATACTATTTTTTTTAATCCATCTTTTATTATTCATGTTTGAAAATTTTACAGTGTGTAGATATATCCTTTAGGAACAATATTGTCATTTCTACACATAATTTCCACCCCTCTCAACTGCCTTACGCCATCTCAGAACAAGCACCTGTATACCCGCACAGTAAAATTCTGCACCAACCTGTTGGAGCCACTGTTTGGCAGCGTGCACAAGGGAGTCATCATCTTCAAACCTTGTTCTACGAAGAGATTCTTTCAGTTTCCCAAAGAGATGATAGTCACGTGGAGCCAGGTCAGGACTGTAAGGCGTGTATTCCAGTATTGTCCATCCGAGTTTTGTGATCGGTTCCATCGTTTTTTGACTGACATGTGGCCGTGCATTGTCGTGCAACAGCAAAACGTCCTGCTTTTGCCAATGTTGACGAACACGACTCAGTCGAGCTCGAAGTTTCATCAGTGTCGCCACATATGCATTAGAATTTATGGTGGTTCTACTTGGCATGATGTCCAGAAGCAAGAGTCCTTCGGAATCGAAAAACACCGTAACCATTACCTTTCCAGTAGAAGGTGTGGTTTTGAATTTTTTTTCCTTGGGTGAATTTCCATGATACCACTCCATTGATTGCCTCTTCGTCTCTGGTGAAAAATGATGGAGCCATGTCTCATCACCTGTTACAATCCTTCCAAGAAATTCATCTCCACCATTCTCGTACTGTTCCAAAAGTTATCTGCATACCGTTTTTCTTGTTTCTTTGTGAGCCACTGTCAACATCCTGAGAACCCACGTAGCACAAACCTTTTTTAACGCCAACGCTTTCAGTATTCTGCAGACAATAGGTTTGTTTATTAACCATTTATAATGGATCAAATCAGATTCTGCAAACACTTCCTTCCCCTATCCCAACGTAGCTTGACAATTCGTTCACTGTGGTGCATCTGTCAGCAGTCAGCAATTCGTTAACCCTCTGCACATTGTCTGGAGTGTGTGCAGTACGAGGCCTGCAGCTGCGAGAGCAATCTTCAATATTGCCGTGTCCGCTTTCGTCAAGTAACCTGCTTGCCCACCGACTAACTGTACTGCGATCGACAGCAACATCTTGATACACCTTTTTCAACCACTTGTGGATGTTTCCCACTGTCTCGTTTTCACAGCACAGGAATTCTATGACAGCACGTTGCTTCTGACGAACGTCAAATGTAGCGGTCATCTTGAAGACATGCTGTGACACCGGCGCTCACGGGAACAGGTTGAACTAAGGTTGAAAACTAGCGGGAGGGATGTATCTACACACTGTAAAACTTTCACATGTGCAGAATGAAAACTGTATTTTTACAAAAATAGTGTGGATTTCTTTTGGAGTGACCCTCATATATGACATGCGAACTACCTCCGGAATAGGAAAAATAATAAGATATGCGTTGTCTACCGAATCCTCGCAGTCAGTCCCATAATCAGAATTAAATATACTGTTCAAAAGAATATGGGAAAAAATATGTCAACGTCCTATACGTTGCATATATTTTGATGTAGGTGGTATCCGGGGTGTTGCATGGCTTAGGATCTTCGCTTTCAGAGTAGGCAACGATTAAAACCATTCGCCGTTTGTTGGCTGTGTTACGCATTGCGGTGTCAGGTGACCCCTTCAGAATATAGCGAACACCGATGTCCAAGTGTTTTCTACTGAGGCATACAGGTGGCATTTCTGACGTTACAGTTGATAATAGAAGCAAGACTGAATAAAAATTAAGACACGTTCATAGGATTTACCGCCGTGGAAAATGCGTTCGGCAGTTTAAAATGGTGCAAGTTGCTCAAAATCCTGAGACAAATAGGCCGGCCACGGTAGCCGAGTGGTTCTAGGCGTTCAGTGCGGAACCGCGCGACCGCTACGGTCACAGGTTCGAATCCTGCCTCGGGCATGGATGTGTGTGATGTCCTTATATTAGTTAGGTTTAAGTAGTTCTAAGTTCTAGGAGACTGATCACCACAGATGTCAAGTACCATAGTGCTCAGAGCCACTTGAACCATTTTGAACCTGAGACAAGTAGGAGTAAGCTATAGGGAAAGATGGGTAATACAGAATATGCAGAAGAACCGGAAGGGAACAATAAGACTGCGCCGCGCGGGATTAGCCGAGCGGTTTAGGCGCTGCAGTCATGGACTGTGCGGCTGGTCCCGGCGGAGGTTCGAGTCCTCCCTTGGGCATGGGTGTGTGTGTTTGTCCTTAGGATAATTTAAGTAGTGCGTAAGCTTAGGGACTGATGAACTTAGCAGTTAAGTCCCATAATATTGCACACACAATAAGACTGCAAGATCAGGAACCAAGTGCTCGGATTAAAAACGGTGAAAGACAGGGATGTACACTCCTGGAAATTGAAATAAGAACACCGTGAATTCATTGTCCCACGAAAGGGAAACTTTATTGACACATTCCTGGGGTCAGATACATCACATGATCACACTGACAGAACCACAGGGACATAGACACAGGCAACAGAGCATGCACAATGTTGGCACTAGTACAGTGTATATCCACCTTTCGCCAATGCAGGCTGCTATTCTCCCATGGAGACGATCGTAGAGATGCTGGATGTAGTCCTGTGGAACGGCTTGCCATGCCATTTCCACCTGGCGCCTCAGTTGGACCAGCGTTCGTGCTGGACGTACAGACCGCATGAGACGACGCTTCATCCAGTCCCAAACATGCTCAATGGGGGACAGATCCGGAGGTCTTGCTGGCCAGGATAGTTGACTTACACCTTCTAGAGCACGTTGGGTGACACAGGATACATGCGGACGTGCATTGTCCTGTTGGAACAGCAAGTTCTCTTGCCGGTCTAGGAATGGTAGAACGATGGGTTCGATGACGGTTTGGATGTACCGTGCACTATT
The DNA here is from genome assembly GCF_023897955.1 of Schistocerca gregaria. Classification (NCBI taxonomy): domain Eukaryota; kingdom Metazoa; phylum Arthropoda; class Insecta; order Orthoptera; family Acrididae; genus Schistocerca; species Schistocerca gregaria. Next base: position 659,982,785 of record NC_064924.1, on the reverse strand, counting down.
CAGTGTCCCCTCGACGATCACCAGAGGTGTACGGCCAGTGTAGGAGATCGCTCCCCACACCATGATGCCGGGTGTTGGCCGTGTGTGCCTCGGTCATATGCAGTCCTGATTGTGGCGCTCACCTGCACGGCGCCAAACACGCATACGACCATCATTGGCACCAAGGCAGAAGCGACTCTCATCGCTGAAGACGACACGTCTCCATTCGTCCCTCCATTCACGCCTGTCGCGACACCACTGGAGGCGGGCTGCACGATGTTGGGGCGTGAGCGGAAGACGGCCTAACGGTGTGCGGGACCGTAGCCCAGCTTCATGGAGACGGTTGCGAATGGTCCTCGCCGATACCCCAGGAGCAACAGTGTCCCTAATTTGCTGGGAAGTGGCGGTGCGGTCCCCTACGGCACTGCGTAGGACCCTACGGTCTTGGCGTGCATCCGTGCGTCGCTGCGGTCCGGTCCCAGGTCGACGGGCACGTGCACCTTCAGCCGACCACTGGCGACAACATCGATGTACTGTGGAGACCTCACGCCCCACGTGTTGAGCAATTCGGCGGTACGTCCACCCGGCCTCCCGCATGCCCACTATACGCTCTCGCTCAAATTCCGTCAACTGCACATAGGGTTCACGTCCACGCTGTCGCGGCATGCTACCAGTGTTAAAGACTGCGATGGAGCTCCGTATGCCACGGCAAACTGGCTGACACTGACGGCGGCGGTGCACAAATGCTGCGCAGCTAGCGCCATTCGACGGCCAACACCGCGGTTCCTGGTGTGTCCGCTGTGCCGTGCGTGTGATCATTGCTTGTACAGCCCTCTCGCAGTGTCCGGAGCAAGTATGGTGGGTCTGACACACCGGTGTCAATGTGTTATTTTTTCCATTTCCAGGAGTGTAGTTTGTCGCTCCTACTGTTCGATCTGTCCATCGAAGAAACAATGATGGAAATACAACAAAGGTTTAAGAGTGGGATGAAAATTCAGGGTGAAAAGACGTCAAAGATAAAATTGGCTGATGCTATTGCTATCCTCAGAGAAATTGAAGAACAATTACGGGATTTGTTGAATTAAATTAAGAGTCTAATGAGTACAGGGTATGTATTGAGAATAGATCGAAGGAAGACGAAAATAATAAGTTGCAGTGAGAAACTTAATTAACTTCAGAACTGGGGATTACGAAGTAGACGAAGTTAAGGAATTCCACTACCTAGGCTTCAAATTAACCCATCAAGGACAGAGCAACGAGGACATCAAAAACAGACTAGCACTGGAAAAGAGGGCTTTCCTGGCCGAGAGAATTTACCAGGATCAAACGTAGGCCCTAATCTGAGGAAATAATTTCTGTGAATGTACGTCTGGAGCGCAGCATTGTATGGTAGTGAGGCATCGACTGTAGGGAAACAGGAACAGAAGAGGTGTAGCGCTACAGAAGGACGCAGAAAATTAGGTGGACTGATAAGGCAAGGAATGAAGACGTTCTCCGCAGAATTGTCGAGGGAAGGAACATACGTAAAACGCTGTCATGAAGAAGGGACAGAGTGATAGGAGATGTGTTAAGACATCAGGAACTGACTTCCACGATACTAGAGGGAGCTGTAGAAGGTAAAAAGTGAAGAGGAAGACCGAGATTGGCGAACATCCAGCAGATAATTGAGGGTGTAGGTTGCAGCTGCTATTCTGTGATATGAAGAGTTTGGGATTGAAGAGAAATTCGTGGTGTGCTGCATCAAACCAAGACTGATGACTCAAAAAAAGGCACTTGTAATTTTTGGGCGTTTCATTCAACCAAGCACACGCAATGCGACATCTTAATGCAGTGCAAATTGCAAGGGCGGTCTCTTTCATCCAAAGAGGATGTAGTTACGGTCGTGCTGCTGATGATTCCAAAGGCTCTCCACGTGTCATCTGTAGCTTGTGGACACACTACAGAGAGACAGGCCAATACACAAGGAGCGTTGGATAAGGTCGCCGACGCATTACAACTCCACGTGAAGACCGGTGTCTGGCCATCTGTGTTGCGGCGTCGTACGGATACCACCAGAGCACTGCTGGACCATTTCAGAAAGACCCCTGAAGCAGCTGTGTCCGATAAGACTGTAATGAACAGACCTCAAGACCCACATGTCCTGTTCGAGTAGACCGCTTCGCACGCCAACATCTTGCAGTTCGCCTTCAGTTCCGCCGTTCCCACGTCAAATGGCCACTGCCTCACTGGCGAAATTTGTTGGTCACAGATTAGTCCAAATCTTGTAACCTCCCCCTCACTTATCGACCTTAACGACAGTAAAAATTAAACAACGTGAACCTAATGGAAATTTGGGAAAAGCAATCGTCACCGAAGTTAAACTGTCGGTAAAGAGGGAGGAAAGGGTTACATCTAAATGAAAGGAAAAATGCAAAAGAAACTGGTGGAAATTAATTTTGAAAAGAGGTAAAGTTAATAAAGAAAGTAAATGTGCGGCCGTTACGTTAACAATTAACTAGCGGTAATTAGATATTTGAGATTTTGGGAAAATTACGGTCGCAAGTCCTATGGACAATTACTATAGTAACTGAAAATGAAAGGTTATTGCACATACAATTAGCACTAAAAGCGTGGCAACTGAAGGTTGACACGTGTTGTGTGAAAACTGAATTTTTGTCAGAAGTAATAAATTTCGCTACACTCTGACTTAATTGTAGTTTCAGGGGTAAGACAAGGCTGCAACCTGTCTCCACTGTTGTTCATATTATACACTCCTGGAAATTGAAATAAGAACACCGTGAATTCATTGTCCCAGGAAGGGGAAACTTTATTGACACATTCCTGGGGTCAGATACATCACATGATCACACTGACAGAACCACAGGCACATAGGCACAGGCAACAGAGCATGCACAATGTCGGCACCAGTACAGTGTATATCCACCTTTCGCAGCAATGCAGGCTGTTATTCTCCCATGGAGACGATCGTAGAGATGCTGGATGTAGTCCTGTGGAACGGCTTGCCATGCCATTTCCACCTGGCGCCTCAGTTGGACCAGCGTTCGTGCTGGACGTGCAGACCGCGTCAGACGACGCTTCATCCAGTCCCAAACATTCTCAATGGGGGACAGATCCGGAGATCTTGCTGGCCAGGGTAGTTGACTTACACCTTCTAGAGCACGTTGGGTGGCACGGGATACATGAGGATGTGCATTGTCCTGTTGGAACAGCAAGTTCCCTTGCCGGTCTAGGAATGGTAGAACGATGGGTTCGATGACGGTTTGGATGTACCGTGCACTATTCAGTGTCCACTCGACGATCACCAGAGGTGTACGGCCAGTGTAGGAGATCGCTCCCCACACCATGATGCCGGGTGTTGGCCCTGTGTGCCTCGGTCGTATGCAGTCCTGATTGTGGCGCTCACCTGCACGGCGCCAAACACGCATACGACCATCATTGGCACCAAGGCAGAAGCGACTCTCATCGCTGAAGACGACACGTCTCCATTCGTCCCTCCATTCACGCCTGTCGCGACACCACTGGAGGCGGGCTGCACGATGTTGGGGCGTGAGCGGAAGACGGCCTAACGGTGTGCGGGACCGTAGCCCAGCTTCATGCAGACGGTTGCGAATGGTCCTCGCCGATACCCCAGGAGCAACAGTGTCGCTAATTTGCTGGGAAGTGGCGGTGCGGTTCCCTACGGCACTGCGTAGGATCCTACGGTCTTGGCGTGCATCCGTGCGTCGCTGCCGTCCGGTCCCAGGTCGACGGGCACGTGCACCTTCCGCCGACCACTGGCGACAACATCGATGTACTGTGGAGACCTCACGCCCCACGTGTTGAGCAATTCGGCGGTACGTCCACCGGCCTCCCGCATGCCCACTATACGCCCTCGCTCAAAGTCCGTCAACTGCACATACGGTTCACGTCCACGCTGTCGCGGCATGATACCAGTGTTAAAGACTGCGAGGGAGCTCCGTATGCCACGGCAAACTGGCTGACACTGACGGCGGCGGTGCCCAAATGCTGCGCAGCTAGCACCATTCGACGGCCAACACCGCGGTTCCTGGTGTGTCCGCTGTGCCGTGCGTGTGATCATTGCTTGTACAGCCCTCTCGCAGTGTCCGGAGCAAGTATGGTGGGCCTGGCACACCGGTGTCAATGTTTTCTTTTTTCCATTTCCAGGAGTGTATATGGATCATATGTTGAAAACAATAGACTGGCTGGGTGAGGTTAAGATAGGTGAACACAAAATAAGCAGTCTTGCATATGCGTATGACTTAGTTGTGTTGGCAGATTCGATTGAAAGTTTTCAAAGTAATATTTCAGAGCTAGATCAGAAATGTCAGGACTATGGTATGAAGATTAGCATCTCCAAAACGAAAGTAATGTCAGTGGGAAAGAGATATAAAGGGATTGCGTGCCAAATAGGAGGAACTAAGTTATTACACCCCCCCCCCCCCCCATGAACCATGGACCTTGCCGTTGGTGGGGAGGCTTGCGTGCCTCAGCGATACAGATGGCCGTACCGTAGGTGCAACAACAACGGAGGGGTATCTGTTGAGAGGCCAGACAAACGTGTGGTTCCTGAAGAGGGGCAGCAGCCTTTTCAGTAGTTGCAGGGGCAACAGTCTGGATGATTGACTGATCTGGCCTTCTAACAATTACCAAAACGGCCTTGCTGTGCTGGTACTGCGAACGGCTGAAAGCAAGGGGAAACTACGGCCGTCATTTTTCCCGAGGGCATGCAGCTTTACTGTATGATCAAATGATGATGGCGTCCTCTTCGGTAAAATATTCCGGAGGTAAAATAGACCCCCATTCGGATCTCCGGGCGGGGACTGCTCAAGAGGGTGTCATTATCAGGAGAAAGAAAACAGGCGTTCTACGGATCGGAGCGTGGAATGTCAGATCCCTTAATCGGGCAGGTAGGTTAGAAAATTTAAAAAGGGAAATGGATAGGTTAAAGTCAGATATAGTGGGAATTAGTGAAGTTCGTGGCAGAAGGAACAAGACTTCTGGTTAAGTGACTACAGGGTTATAAACACAAAATCAAATAGGGGTAATGCTGGAGTAGGTTTAATAATGAATAGGAAAATAGGAATGCGGGTAAGCTACTACAAACAGCATAGTGAACGCATTATTGTGGCCAAGATAGATACGAAGCCCACACCTACAACAGTAGTACAAGTTTATATGCCAACTAGCTCTGCAGATGACGAAGAAATTGAAGAAATGTACGATGAAATAAAAGAAATTATTCAGATAGTGAAGGGAGACGAAAATTTAATAGTAATGGGTGACTGGAATTCGAGTGTAGGAAAAGGGAGAGAAGGAAACATAG